>NC_040903.2:66556029-66869327 GCF_004126475.2 Phyllostomus discolor
CCATGTGACCTTAACAAGTCACTTACTTGCTCTATGACTCAGTTTCTTTACTTGTAAAGTGAAAGTTATTATCTGTTCCACCCTATGACAAGATATTTTAATAACAGATTTGATAAAATGATTGCAAAAGCATTATGAAGGATGCTGTACACATGTGGGCATTGGTAGGATGGTGTTTACAAAATGCAGATATCTTTCTTCTTCTTTGCCAGACAGGAGAGGTCTCTCTTTATACTTTATCCTGTGTGTCCTAGGATAGAAATCACCTATTTGACTACAGAAAAGCTCCTTTATTGCCTGTCTCATATTCTCCACTTCATCAACTGTAATAGGTGTCTACTCTGCAGAAGGCAGTGGACTATTTCAGTGAGTCTAAAATGATCCCCAAATATTCATTACCTGGACACATTAACATGACTTTTCCATTCCCCTTTAGTCTCAGGCAGCCTGAGAAAGAGCATGCTATGGCTGTCTGACTTCAGTTGGCGCTTTCTTCCCCACATCTCCACTGATTTATAACTCGATTTGTCTGGTTGACCATGACCATGGTGGTGACAGTGCACACTACCCTGGGTAGACTCCTCAGTTGGTGGGGGGATACGCCTATTAAAGGGAGAGCCTGGCTCCCTGAGGATTTGTCTCCTGAGATGCATTTTTCTTCCTTTCTCATTTACTAGGAGAAAATAAAGCCTGGGAGGAAACTAAGATAAACAATGGTGATTGAAATGTCCCCTTAGCTAGGATTTGTTTTTTTACTTTTCCCAGATCGCAGATAAATTCTCTTCCTGGTTTCTGTTTTATGTCACTCTGGCTCACATATGTCAAACTCTTAGCATTGACTAAAAATAGCCCATTTAGATGCAAACAGAATATCATGACACAGGGTATTCTGCTGTTCCATTTTGTTGTTTTAATAAACGGAAGGTTAGTAAAAAGAACTAAAAGAATAGTCTTGGAGACCTAGTCTTCTGTTTACCCATAGAACAGATGAAACTTCTCAGTCTTCCTCCCTCACACTCACTCTACTGGATTGCTCAGAAAGCTGAGTTCACCCTACCCTCCACTGCTGCCCCCTTAGATAGAGCTGATTAAAGAGAACATCTACCATTGCATCATTATCTTCATTTAGGCTACAATCCTGCTTGATAATTATGTGGGTACAAATCTACCACCTCTTTTAAAGTGAGACTTCCCTAAGATTACAGATTATGTCATTCATGTTTTTCCCACAAGACACGACATGATGTCTTCCACAGAGGACACACTCAATTACAAATACTTGCTGGTTAAATGAATAAGTGAACTAAAATATTTTAAAAGGTATAGATGACAAGAATTCTAGAAACTGTTAGGCTCAATCATAATTAGCCACATGCTGTCATGCACCAGCAGCAGCCTTGAGTGAAGGAAGTTCAGCACTACCAATCAATACTGGCCAATTGGTAGCTAAAAATGGATAACCATCTCCTATAAGATTGTTGTTCTCATGCAGATTATTATTTGAAGATGAAACAAGGTGTTTCCAGTCAGCAGTTTTGAACCCAGGCTAGAGCTGTGTGCTGTGGACTATACAGATTTACGCTCTAAAATAGGGCACTGGGGCTGGAACAGGAACAGGACCAGTGTCCCCAGTTAAGGAGGACGGTCCCTAGAAGCTGTTTTGCTAGACTGAGGTGATGCTGTAAAAAGGTATTTCATTGTTTCCCCAGACATTTTGTGTATGAAACTGTAGACTGAGATGTTGACAATATAAGGAATGAAGAATCTGTTTGGTTTCTGTGGAAAAACAAAGAATGGGGTAAAAATAAACTCTTCAGGAAGAAAAAAGTCTATTCAACTTTTTCTGAAGAGATTTAGCTCTTTTGAAAAATGCGCAAAAAATATTGTTTTTCTTTAAAAAAAAAACCTCAAGTAAAATTGTCTTTGAGCGCCTCAGCATTTTCCATTTCTGGTCAAAATCTGAAAAACAAAAACAGAAGTGTGATCTCAGGTAATTATCATCTAACCAGGAGCAAAACAGGCCCCAGATCTCATGAAGAAGCTAAACCGAAAGAGGAACAGGGTCCTCCGACTTAGTAAAACTGAACTACGTGAGTTTAACTGACCAGCCCTAATTCAGAGCAGGTGCAGTCACTGCCTTTTGCTGACGCGCAATATTGGGAGAGAGAAAACACAAAGCTGGGAGAAGCACTGAGCGCTAAGAGGCTTTCAGAGGCTCCTGTTGCTAGGGAACCACTTCCTCTGTGCTCGTACACAGCTAACTCAAGCTATTCAGATATCACTGGAATAATCTCTCTTAGGCTTAGGAGGAAAGGAAACAGCTCTCAAAGCTCAGACGTCATGGTAACACCAGGCAAGACTCGGCTTTTCCAGCGGACACCACAGAGCCAAGGATGCCAGGAGAAAACCAGAAGTGAATGGGCATCTTGTTTTCATTCAGACAGCCTACCCAGGTGTGCCAGTTGCAAACCGTAACAACACATGTGTGCACACACATGCAATTTTATTATCAGTTACCTGAGAGCAGAGACAATGTTTTATTCATCCTCAGATGCTCAAATCATTCAACATGGTGCTTCACGCTTAGTTCTCCAAGTTTGTTACATTTAACTCCTTCATTTCACAAAGATTTAATCAGGATTTTGTTCTTTGTGCACTGTGCGGAGTGCCATGATGGAGACAAAAATGCACAGATATAATCCTGACCCTAAGAAGTTTCCTTATCTTATAAGAGAAATGTTAAGAGAGGATTAGGTTGGGTTGCAAAATTAGCTTATATAAGTCATTGGGAGGGATGGTGGTGTGCTGTAGGATGTATAATAGTAGGTAAAGCCCGGATGCAGAAATACTAGTTAGGAGACTATTAAAATATATTCCATCCTTGAACAATGCAGGGACTAGGGACATCAAACTCTTACACAGTTGAAAATCTGCATAGAACTTTTGACTCACCCAAAACTGTGCTAGCATCCTACTGTTGACCAGAAAGAAGCCTTATCAATAACATAAATAGTGAATTAACACGTATTTCATATGTTTATGTGTTATATACTATATTCTTATAATAAAGGAAGCTAGATAAAGCATTATTAATACAATCTTTAGGAGAAGAAAATATATTTACAGTATTTATTGGAAAAATATGTGTACAAGTGGACCCACACAGTTCAGACCATGTTTTTCAAGGCTCAGCTGTAGATTGGGTGCGAGGAAATAATGACCTAGACTGGAGAGTGACAACAGGACTGAAAAAGCTGAAACAGATATGAGAAATACTGCAAAGAGACTCAGAGTGATTTGGAGGTTAAGCAGAAAGAAGGAATCAAACGTGACCTTGAAGCTTGAGGCCAAGATGGATGTTGACACTATAAACAAAAATTGTACAAATCGTACAATTGGAAAGAAGAGCCACGTTTGGGGTAAATTTGTTATTGTCTTTGGTTCTACCAGATTTAAACATAATGTTCCAACAGAGTGAAACAGATTTAAAACAGAGATACTCAGCCTCACCAAATCTTTTTTTTGTTTGTTTAAATGAGGACTCTCATTTCTATTCTTTATTTCAATCAAAGTGTAACTTTATATGCCCAGGGCAAATTCCAAGAACTCACCCTACCTACCCCAGCACTTACTTCTTAAAGGAAACCAGCAGGGTTAGGCTTTCTAAAGAATACCATATCTAAGATCCCTGCTGATAAACTTGCTCAATTCATGGAGATGAAATCAACCCTCTCAGTATGGTAGGGGATTTTTTGTAGATTTGCTGAAAATGGCTAGGAGTATAGGGCTGTGGACTCAACCAGGACTACATTGGGTAAATTAGCATTTTAAGCTTTCATTTCCTTATCTGCAAAGTAGAGACACATACTACCTATTCTTAGGGTTGTCAAGAGGATTAAAGAAGAAATCCATGTAAAGCACTTAGCATGGTGCCTAATGCATTGCAAGTACTTAATAAATGTTAGCTAGTGTTATTGTTAGAGTACCAGGCAAGCCTAGTTACCAGATGTTTTATGTTCAGTTGTTAGAAAAGAACAATTCAGATAAGGTGACCCTGAATGTGCACAAATTAAAAATGGCAGCTGGACCAGATTAACTCATATACAATTAATGGGTTGTAAGTGGCAAAGAACAGAGAAAGTTGTAGTTATCTAAACTGATGCAATTATTCATTTTCTTTAAGCCTTTTTAAATTGTTGGATGGAATTACATACTGCGGACCTACTTAGGGCAGGGAAGCCATGAAAATAATTCAGGCACAGAAAAAATGGTAAAGCATAAAGTCTGGAAACATGGCTATTAGGGTTGAGGGCAGTAACAGGTTCTGGATAAATGAAAAACCAAAAAGATGAGACTTAAAGCCCTATCTCAGTGCCCAGCATAGAGAACAGGTTCCATAGGCACTTACTGAACACATGAACAAATTAACCATGTGACCAAATGAATGGATGCCACAGTATTTACAATTATGGCCAACTACTAGAATCGGGCCTTTGCAAAACATACCCTGACTTTTTGGGTCCTTGGTCTGTTCTGCTATTATGGCTCAGAAAAAGCCAAAAGCAATTTGTCCCTTTTGTCAGTTGCTCCTTGGATAGAAAAGCTGAAATTTTCTGTGATGATTACACATACTAGAGCTGTGCTTGATTGACACCCATCTAGAGGATGCCAGGCACACAGCCAGATGGGAATGTGCTCACAAAGGGAATTTTGTATCAGTCTTGCTGAGCAAAAGCAGAAACAGAAGGCCTTTGCTATAGCCCTCTCAGTTCCTATGATTGGAGAAGGCTCAGAGGAAAAGTTTGTGGCCCTGTAGCTTTTCTGGAGACCTCAGTGTCCTATGTCACCAAGGTGCCAGCTGGAACTATACTTCTAGCTATTTAGCCATACCCATCCATTAAGTGATTCTGTTTCCTAGGGGTACCCTTACTAGTTGTGAAATGCTTGTCATCCTCCATTACTGAAATGAGAAGCCTCTGAGTAGTACAGTATTAGCCTCTTACACAGAAGAAAAGGTAACTGCAGGAGCTTTGGGGAATTGTGTAAAGATCACTAGCTGAGGTAGTGCTCTCCAGCTTGATGTTAGCATTTCCTTGCCTGTTTCCATAGCAATGGCCCCCACACAATCTTATCTGCTCTGCAGACCACAGGCAGGATGGGAAGGAACCTCAAGCAAATGCAACAGCAGCTGATTTTTTTTTTAACCATTTAGGAATGCAGGTGTGGGTTAGCCGGTTCTTACAATTTCTCAAGAGAAATTGGAACCTATATTTTTTACAAGAACTTTTCCAGTTTTTGAACATTGACAAACAATTTTTTAAATTTTAAGAATTGCAGACCAAACAAAACATATCTACAAGCTTAGTTTGCCCTGTTTGCAACCTTAGTCATAAGCAGTTAAAATCACCTTTCAGGTTTTCAGAATTACTCACCCTATTTAAATATTTGTGTGGAATGTAGATTGCATATCAGCCCTCAGCCACAACTTGTTAGAGGCTGGTCTTCATTAACATTTTACTATTGCCTTTTATTGCCTCTTTCTCTTATTCTTTCTCTGTGCTGAAAATAAGGAACTTGAGGTGTTCTTTTCTAAGCTGTTTTAAAAATGAGGCTCAAAACAGAACAGATGAATACTCAGGTTCACACAAATCAAGTCAGAAATGAAGCTGAACTTTCAGGCCCATGTTTGGAACTTAAGAGTAAATGACTTTGTTATGCAAATCCACTCTTACACCGAAATCAAGCATGCTCCAATGGAGCCAAAATGTGGCAGTATCTAAACAAATGTTTTGTGTGATTGTTAACTTCCAGAGAGAAACAACCCATTCCTTCCTACATTGAATGTCTCCAGTGGACATGTAAGGATAGAACACAGAAGACATTCAGAAAAGGTCAGAGAATTTTAGGAAACTTAAGAATGCCATCATTTTCACCAGGTAATATAGTAATAATCAAAGTAGCTATTCTGCATTTAGGGGTTTTTTTAGATCTCTGTCAGGATTATTGATGCTTTTAAATATGTTACAATGTGTTCAATGCAGTGAATGCACCAAGGGTCCCTCTTAGTTTGGGTTCCCCCAGAAGCAATTTATTGGGTTGGCCAAAAGGTTTTGTTTGTTCTGTAAAATGAAAGACACATTTTTCATTTTCACCAATAACTTTATTGATTTGGATACTTTGAGTATGTTGGCTATCTCCCACATGGTGTAACATTGATTGTTCTCAATTAATGTCTCAACTTCAACTGGTCTACCTGACCATAGAGCGTTGTCCAGTGAGAAATCTCGAGCACGAAACTTCACAAACCACTTCTGACACATCAACTAGTCACAATACCTTCTCCATACACTGCACAAATTTTTTTTGCATGTCAGTTGCATTTTTACCTTTCTTGAAATGATAAAGTATAAATAATATGCTGAAAATGTTGCATAATTTCTTCCATTTTCAATATTAAAATGGCTACATAAAAATTCACCACTTTTGATATTTTTTTAAAAATGCATGTTGATCTGACAGCTGTCACGATACAATCTAACAAAATTGTTTTGAATGAAGTTAAAGACAACTAAGCACCACTAGAGCCATCTTAATGGAAAAAAAACCCCAAACAAACCTTTTTGGCCAACCCAGTATGTGGAGGTGAAGGAACACCAGGAAGGGAGAGAGCAATGAGACAGGCTCTGTCCGGCCAGCTACGTCTGTGGGTGACTGGGGCTTCGCCATGTTGGGGCAACTCCAAGAGCCTGTGCAGAATGTGCTCCGCAGCTGTTCTGCCTGGGAGGCCAGTGAGCAGGGTATTTCATCAGCCAGTTCCATCAGTGATTACTTTGAGGGCTATTCTTCAGAGGCATTAGAACAGCTTCTGGAAGAAAATGCCTCAAGCAGAGACCTGGGGGTGCCGGAAGTAAGGCCAGTGTGCACTGACGTGAAAGGCAGGGAACCAGCAGGGGTGGGGCACTGAGTGTTGTTCGCACCGTGCCCCCCAGGGCCATCAGTCCTGCCTCCCTTATCTTTGATACAGACAATGATATTTTTTCAATATTATGTGAAGTGTTGAAAGATTGAAAAGCAACCCTAGGACAAATCCCTTACTGTCTTCTCAACCATATTGCTTAACCCTGTGCCCCTCCCATGTACAGAATCTGGAGCAGTGGCTGATGGATCCATCAGGAAATGTTTAAGTGTGTAGTAAGGTATGGTTGCCACCAAGTCAAGTTAAACTGAATTGTGGGGTGAGCAGGAAAATAAAGAAGCTGACTTCAGAAAACCCTAGGACCAAAAGTGCCACTTCATTTAAATGCTTGCAGGAAAACATGGGTAAATGGCAACAACAACAACAATGGAAACAATCTTTGAGATTTAAAACTTCACATTCTCTCCCCTAAGAGCATCTGTGACAATAATCACCTGGAATTTCTAGATGGCGATTTCCACTCCCCATATACTGCAAATGAGAGGACAAGTATGCTCCAAGGGCAGAGTTGGTTGGGTATCTGAACACATAGCTTGCAGCACAAGTTCCGCCTTTTTATTCACGTGCAGGGAAAGGAAGTGAGAAGCGGGTAGAGAGATGCCTCCAGGATGAAAACAGTTAAAGACCATCACTTTACAGTTTGAGCAGTTTAATATATGTGCTACTTTATTTAATCCTTGCTGCTTTGTATATTAATGTCACCTTCCCAATTCTTTCTACCCTAAGGGATTCTTTTTTTTTTTTTATCCTTACCTGAAGACATGCTTGCTGATTTGAGAGAGAGAGGAAGGGAGAAAATGAGAGAGAGAAACATCGATTTGAGAGAGAAACACGGATCAGTTGCCTCTTGTATGCATCCCAACCAGGGACCAAACCCACAACCTAGGCATGTGCCCTGATCAGGAACCAAACTCACAATCTTTCGGTTTACAGTATGACACTCCAAGCACCTGAGCAACACCCACCAAGGCATCCACTAAGGCATTCTTATAAAGGCCCAGTAACAACTTTTAAACAAATAAACAAGAAAATAAAGTGAAATAGCATAGAAATTAGGTAATTCTGCTCCAAGTATTACCACACTGAAAATGTCATTCCTGGTAACTGATTCACATTATGACCTAGAGAAACTTCTAGAAAATTCCATACCTCCATCTTCACTGTGCTAAGGAGACATAGGATTGGATAGAGAATAGTAGGTGATAAAACTACTGAGGTGTCTCATGGGGTGTGTGGGCACAATATCAAAACCAAACATTTGCCGTGCAGGTTCATTTCCGCTCCTCTTCAAGGCACAAGTGCAGTGGATCAGCAATGCATCAAGTATACCTGAACACAGAAGGCTAAACCAAACCCTCATTTTTATTCACATTTGTGTCTTCCCATTTATGAACAATAAGTGGCCTGTTGAATTTCCATAATAAAAAGAAATCTGGAAACGATTAGCTCTCTGCCCGTGGAAATGGGAGAAAAAGCAGAGTCTGATCTCTGGAGACTCCGAGGAGAATGTATGCTGTGGTTCAGAGCAGGAGGTGGTAATATCACTTCATAGATTTTGCCTGGGAAATGCTGAGAATGTGAAAAGCAAATTTCATTAGTCTGACACTGTCTCAATGCAACATAAAGTGAGCTGGGAGCACGCTGCTCCATCTGTAACGGGCAGGCCAGGAAGCCTCTCCTCACCTCAGTCCAGGAGCATGACCTTGTTCCTTCTCCTGCTTACAACAGACAACACCTTCACCCGCCATGTCCTCCCGTCCCCGTCACCAGAGAAACGTCTCTTTAGATTTTATGGCAAGTTCACTAATTTCACAGGTGAAGAAAATCTAGGCAAAAAAAAAAAAAAGACTTTTTTCCTACTCAAGCCGATAACGAAGGATCTTAACTAAATTCTGAAAACATCTTGCTCTTGATGAATATAGCACCATGGCCTCCTGCCCAGTGGTGTCTTATTCTTGGGATAAGGAATATATTACCTTCAAGGTCTGTGTTCCTTTGGTAAACCTCTTACAGCAAGTATGTTGCTGCCTTCCTTCCTTGGGAAGAATGCATGTGATAGCAAACCCCCAATCGGCATCATTTGAAGTTGAGACAAAATAGTAAAATTCCTTCAACTGAAATAAAATTATAAGAGCTAAGTCCCATAAAGGGATTTAAGGGTCAGAACTCTGCTGAAAGTCATCTATAACCCCACTAGCATTTTCTATAATAAAAGGCCTCCCAGGAAAACCTCAGACTGTTCTACTGTTAAGGGACTGGAAAGAAGAAAAACTCAAGTTAAAGGAAGTACACTTGGTACCTTGAGAGCAAAAACATGTCATCACATCTTCAACTACCCTGTGGATTAGCATGCTTCACTTCATGTTTATTAAATCCTCCCTCAATTAAATAGCAGTTTTCATATCAAAAGCTGTGTTGTAAACCAGACTCAATCATTTGTCCGTGCATGTATACTTTATTGAAACAACCATTTATTTTGAGTTCTTCCACATTTCAGGCATTGTGCTAGGAACTGAGGGAAAAACAAATAGGAGACACTCTGTGTTCAGTTTCTGATCAATCTAAGTGCTTCAGCAAGAGTTTAATAGGAAAGAGCAAGCATTAATTTTTCATCCAACAAACACTGATTGAGTGGCCCATAAGTCAGGCTCTGTACTAGGCATTCATTCTGTAAGCAGCAGCAGCAGCAACAGCGGCAGCACATAGAAGGTTTAAACATCATGGAGCCTTCATGGAGCTTATGTTCTGGAAGGGAAGACACCAAAGAGCAAGTGAAGGAGATGAAGTGTCAGAGAGTGAGAAGTGGTTTGCAGACAACAAGCAAGGCGGCCAAGGAGTTAGGAAATGATGGCAAGGTTGCAGTTCTGCGGAAGGTGGTCAGGAAAAGCCTTCCCAAGAGCAAAGGCCCAGCAGGAGGTGGGGATGTGTGCCCTGCAGACCGAACATCCCACACAGGAATTGAGTGATCAGGTCTTAGCTGAAAGCCATCTACAACCTAGTGACGTTGTCTCCCGTTGTCTCTGGTAGAAGACCTCCCGGAACCCTCAGACTGTCTGTTCCAAGGTTAAGGGAAAAAAATGGGAAGAAAATACTTTAGGAAAAAGGAAGTATACCACCCTTCTGTTTTCTAACTCTCCTACCTGAACAGTTTTCTATTCATTCTTTGGCTAGACCCTCAGAAAAATCAGTAAAGCAGATAACTTTTATGCACAAGCAGAGCAGGGTGTGACTAAAATATAGCTGTTTGGGCCGGAAACCTCATTTTGACTTTTCTGTGTGATATGAAAGTAAAAGCAGACACTTTATCTGAGATATCAGAGAATGGGTCTCATTTGGTCACCTCCCAAGGCTCCGGGCCAGAAAGTCTGACCTCTGAGTGCCCACAGCTGGCCTCACACATAGTAACGCCATGTTGCTCATGGCAACCCTGGTCTCACTTCCGCATAAAGGTTACAAAAATACATATATTTTTCCTCACTGAATCCATTTTTAGTTGAAGAATTTTAACTGTTTGAGGTTCATTACTTCACACTTGAGAAACCTGCAAGCCACAGGAAATGAAAACTTGACTAAATGCAGAAGACACAAACAGCCAACCCTGAGAGTGTGCAGGGCCTGGCTCAGCCCCAGGTGACCTTTAGCAGAAAGAGAATGTTCTAATGAAACTCCTTCACTGTCACAAAAAGGCTTCAACTTATAGGATTCTCCCCTCTTTTGATCAAAATGGCGCAATACTGGAGTCTTTTTAAAAAGATTTTATTTATTTATTTTTAGAGAGAGGGGAAGGGAGGGAAAAAGAGAGGGAGAGAAATATCAATAATGTGCGGTTGCCTCTCACATGCTCCCCACTGGGGACCTGGCCCACAAGCCAGGCATGTGCCCTGACTGGGAATCAAAATGGTGACCTTTTGGTTCACAGGCCGGCACTCAACCCACTGAGCCACACCAGCCAGGGCCAATCTTAAAGTCTTGACCGCACAAGTTGAGTGCAACCCAAAAGATAATAAGGGTTCTGTAAAATCTTGAATTTTCAACACATTTAAGGATGTTTCAGCATTCAAAAATACTTGACCTGCTTCTAAAACAATGCATGGGCAAGAAAAATGGCAAGAGCCAACCAACACTTTAAAAATATGTTTTACTTTTTAAAAAAAAGGCACCAGAAAAGGCACAATTCATTTTTAAAAAGAATTTTCTCCAGAAAGCATAACGGGCCCATTCATTGGTCTTCCTGCCTGCAAGGGAATACATGAACAAGTTAAGACATGATGTGACACCTCTGAAAGGTTGCTCATCCCCATCTCTCCCTGGGAAGTTGGTATGACATTTCCACTCATTTGGCTACAAATAAGAATGGTAAAGACAACATCTGTAGTTACTTTATGTGGTCTATAAACCTGAGTTTCTGTACTAAGAAAGAATGTTCAATTTTAATCTTATTCGATGTGATGGTTTCATAAGCTGTTGTATGTATGTATGTTTGTTCCAAGGGCCTTTCAGTTGAATAGAAAGAAATCCAATGAAGACTCATAATAAAACTTCTCCTCTAAAACAAAAACCAGAGCAACCGTAGAAGAGTCTGGAAAAGGAACACATTCCATGGAAAGGCAAAAAAGAAAGGGAGACTGACTACCTGTGGAAAGAAAGACCAGAGAGGAGGTGGGGACAGGAGCCAGGAGGACCAGACAGTCTTACCACTTCGATACAGCAGTAACTGAAAAATCAGGCATAAACCCACACAAGAACATGTCAGCTGCTTCTAATAACTGGGTTATCCTCAGAGGGTTATAGTAACAGGCTCCAAATCATGCCTTCTTACTTATATACTGTTCTCTCTGTTTAGAATCATAACCTCTCCCTTGTAACTATTAGTAAAGTGTCTTTGCTTTTTCTCTATTATACAAACAACATCATGGTCACATCAAAGGAAGCCTGAAGCATGGACATCTTTCTTCTGCGGTACCTCCACTCGCATCACCATTTTTCATGGATCCATTACCTCATTGTTCCTCTACCTCATGCATAGCCCAGGTTCAGTTTTTAATCCATTTCTTTATTTTTACAGATGCACTGCATCTTTAAAATACCACCTTTTGGTAAAGGATATGACATCATGTGAACAGACACAGGTTCTTAGAAACACACAGTCTGATGGGAACTTCGTTGACTGTCCCCATGACTCAGGGCCTTGCTAGGTTCAGGTCAAGAAAGAGGCTAACCATGCACTCTGATTGTAGCCAGACATGCCCCTGCTCCACCTTCTTTACCTGTTTGCTGATGTTTCAGATCCCTTTAGCAGCTACCAAATTTTTCCATTCCATAGGTAGATTTACAACTTAAAATACCAATAGGCTGAAGAAGAGGCAACACAGTGGTGTTAATTAACATGTGCTGATTGCATGTCCTTCTGATGGAGAGAAACTGGGGACCAGAAGTACTGAGGAGGGAATTCCACTGAGGAGGGGCAGGGCACTAAGAGGGCAGGCTGGAAGCAAAGGTACACTTCTTCTCTCTACTGAAGCTGCCCTGCACTGGTCTTGCAGAGATGGAGCACGAGCTGATGGCAACCCACATGGCATCATATTAAAAAGGACTTATTATAAATGGACTACCCTATCCACTCAGTTAATATGTCCATGAAGTCAAGAACAATTACCATCTGATTCTGAGTAAGCATTAGGCTTCTGCCTATTACAGACAGGCCACTTACAAAAAAGAAAAAAAAAACCTCAAATATGCATAGACACTGAATTATCAGAGGAAAAAAACAGGTAATGAGGGTGGTGAAGTTTAATGCATTCCTCCTAATCAACCTGTTATTATCCCCTGGGCGGGCCCTACAGGTGTAAATTATATACCTCAACATAAAGTGACAGATGCCTTAGGATTAAGTCACCAACAAAAAATGGGTGGCACTCCAAATAGGTATCACTTTGTATACCTATGAGTGAAAAACCATGTATTTGGTTTTCACTTTATAAATACCCTGGCTAATGTGTCTCCTTTCACAAATGGATTTCATATCTATCCTTCAAAAGTCAGCTCATGACGCAATTTCTCGGATAACTTCCTAGACCCCCCCCAAATGCAATTTTTCCCACCTCTTTAGCACTCCCATCCCCCTCCTATCTTTCTTTTAACCTGTACTGTATCCTACCTTTCTGTGTCCATGTTTTATTGGCCCTATTTCACTACAAGCTCTGTGAAACCTGCCTTATCTGTAACTTACATTTTACTTGTTTAAAGGCTACAATTTCTCTCTAATTCACATTTTTTATATGTATGATGGCTGCATTTCTCACTTTCCCATAAGCTCCAGGAAGCATGAAGTTGTGTCTGTTCTATTTACCACTCTAAACATTGCACAGTTCCCAGCACAGAACGTAGCATATAGTAGACATTCAGTAAACACTTCTGAGTCAATGTGTTATATGTTCATACTTTTCAAATAACCTAGCAGACACAAGTTATACCAAACAGGATTTCGAATAATGGCTAAGTAAGTAGATTTGCATTGAATGGACTAAGACTGGGGACATAGTCCCATAAAGCCACATTATAAAAACACACATCTGGAGTAAATCCTGAGGAAAGAAGAAGGGCTCTACAGCAAGCCCCAAAGTCAGTGGGCACAAGTATTTTTTAGGAAACAGTGAGAAACATTGCATTTTCTGCATGAAATTCTAGTTAGAGAATGGAATTATTAGGTGTTTTTCTTTTTTTAAGAAAACAGGGAAATGGTCCATTTATTTGTAATCCAAAATCTAAAAACTATATAATCTGGTCACAAAGAAACTAGGATTATAAATTTCTAACTCAACCATGTTCCTCCTGTTCTGTGGGATGATGTTCCATGGAGATCACTGACTCTGCATGTATTAGCTGAGGGAAATCTTTAGCCCTACACTAGATTTCTAGTAAAGCATGCTGAGGCTCTAATGACCTAGGAACCATCAGGCCTGTGAAACTGGAGTCTCTGATTTCTGACCCTGAGATGTCGAAGTAGAACCCACTGGAATCAACTGGTCTTAGAAAAGTCTCCATGAGTAGTGGCCCCTACACAACACATGGAGTGATCAAGGCTCTGGATGTGAACAAATGTCCTCTGTATATAGTGGACACTATGCCAAGAATGAAAATAATATCGCTTATAACAGCAGCTGAGAAACAAAGTCACTTGGTTGGCCCATTTGCACTGAGCCAGTACTGGCCGTCACTCCAGCCTTCTTCTCTAGCTGAGGAACTAAAGATCAGCAGTAAGTGTGCAAAAAGGGGCACTCGGGACAGTTTTCAGGGCTATAACAGCAAACTCTAACTCTGCTCTCCAATACCTGCCTTCAAACTCCAAAATTTGGTCCAAGAACACTTTTGCAAATGTAACTCCAGGGGACTTCTTAGATGCTACTCCCCCAGTGCAACTGTATTTGCCCCTTCCTCAGTGCTTCCAGTAATGCTTTAATTGGGTCAACCTTTTAAAGTTATTTCTCATGTGCTAACTTCATCTACCTCTTAGATGTGGTTTCCCAGAGGTCAAGAATCATGTCGTATTCTCTTTTATACCCCAGAAATCCAAAATAGGCATGGAGTTGGCTCACATCAAGCCCACCCCATCTGCATCTCCATTACAGGCAAAAAGAATGCCTCTCACATCGTAGACATGAGGGCTTCACTAAGAATTTAGTGACTGATTACTATGTGCCAGGTACTGTCCAGCATGCTGGAATACCATTAAACAAGCAGATGAGCCCTGACTAGTGTGGCTCAGTTGGTTGTGTATCATTCTGCAGAGCGAAAGGTTGCCAGTTCAATTCCCAGTCAGAGCTCATGCCTAGGTTTCAGGTTCAGCCCCCAAATAGGGCATGTGTAAGAGGCAACCAATTAATGTTCCTCTCACAAGGATGTTTCTCTCCCTGTCTCCCTCCCTTCCCCTCTCTCTAAAAAATAAATAAATAAGGTCTTTTATTTTTAAAAAACATAGGTAAGCTCTTACTCTCTAGGGGACATTAAGTAGATAAACCAAATAACATAAAGATTATTTTGGATCATAACAGGAATTATGAAAAAATTAAAATGGGCAATGAGATGAAGAGTGATTTGGAGGAATGATAAGGTGGCCTAGGGCACTGAATCTTTCAGCTGAGACCTGATTGATGCAGGGAGCCAGTCACACAAGGATCTGTGAGGGGAGAATGTCCTAGAAGGAGGCACTATGCTAACGCAATTTTTGTCATTGGTGGGGGTAGACACCAGGAGGCATGTGGAGGGAGATGACTGAGCTGGTTAATTGCTGATTCTCTCTCCTCCATCTATACCAGAGGAAGGTACCATCTTTCCCTTCACTTGGCATGTTCTCTTCATTATCATTTCCATTTTCTTAATTCTGCTCCCTGATTTCCATTTAATTACAAGAACATGAGCCTCTACCAGCAGCAAACACATCTGGAGCCCTCTTCTAACCTTTAATCATGTAAAACACCAAACAAAAAAAAAACATTGGTAAATAGAAGTTGGCAGTATTAAGATTTAGCTTTTATTTCTTTTAGGTCCATTCAACTAATGTTTATTTTTATCACGATTGCATCTCATTATCAGTACTGATGATAGTCAGAAACTAAATTATGAATTTCTCATCATTTGTTTCTTTCCATATTATCACATACAAAGTCCTATTATGTGGTAAATATCCTTGGCAAAGCTGCACATTGAACTATATACAAACATAAAAAAAAACCTAGCAAATGCATCTAAGTAACATTTTCCAAGATAATCATAAACATTTTAGTGAATAACTATGCTACTTATTTTAGTATTACTGATTTGAAATTTCTTCATCATTATTATCATGTACTTCACTGCAAGTATTCATTCATCAAAAACAGTAATCAATAAAAGAAAAAGAAGGAGAGAAGAAGCTATTTTCTACACCATGATCAGATTGTCCAGATGTCGTGCCTGGAATACATCACAAGTGACATTTGTAGTCATGTTTCCAATCATGTGGAACATACAGATTTTCTGTTGCAATCTGAAAGCTGTGAGCCCTGCAGTCAGCAAAAGCAGCCCAGGGAAAAATGCATCGCACAGAATGTGCTCTACCTGATGTCGTCTTCTCTTCCAGCTGGAGGCATCTAGGCGCCTCTTGGGATTCTTCTTCTTCCTGAGTTCCAGTCCCACAAACCAAAACAAACAAACAAACAAAAAAACAAAAACAAGGAGAAAATCAAAATAATGCATTCATTACAGCAACATTTTTGCAAATCTGATTAATATGAGATCAAGATCTGAAAACATTATACCAAGCCCTTTTAAACGCTAAGACTTTGGAGAGCAACAATGCAAGTATAGATGCTGAGTAAACAAACATGGGGGCTCTGCATTACAAACTACAGGGTGCCTCCCTACATGGTTCTGTCTATAAACACTGCCCCTGAGTAGTACAACTGAGGGGCCTCTCTGACTAATACATCTGGGGGCAGCAATTACTTAGACACACTAGGGATGGGTCTCTCCATAAGATAGCAATTCTGCCGGTGTGGTACAACAGAAGAGAATCATGTTTTAGTTTTTATAATTCAAAGACCTGATTTCATGTACTTCTGAAGATGCTATCACTGTTCACAATTTTTTTTGAATGTTCATAGCAGTTTTATTAGTAATGGCCAAAAACTGAAAACGACCCCAGTGTCCTTCAGTGGGTGGATGGTCAAGCAACCTGTGGCACATCCATACCAGGACACGCTGCTGAGCAATAAAAAGGAACAAACTATTGACATATGCAGCAACTTGGATGGGTTCCAAGGGCATTATGCTGAGTGAAAAAAGTTAATCTCAAAGGGTTACATACTACATGGTTCCATTTATACAACAGTTTTGAAATGACAAAATTAGAGAGAGGACAAATTAGTGGTTGCTAGAGGTCAAGGTTTGGGGGCAAGGAAGGCAGGTGGTTGTGGCTATAAAAGGGGAGCACAAGGGATCTGAGTGATGAAACTGTTCTGCATTTTGCGGTGGTCATCACATGAGTCTACACATGTAAGAAAATTGCATAGAACTAAATATACATAAATACCCAAAAAGAAAAAAGTTCAAGCACTTGAGCAAAAATATTTTAATTTCTCTAAAACAGAATTTTCCTTGAAGAGCTATCCGTAGTTCAAAGCTCACTTCTATGAGGTGTTACATCCGTCACTCTTTTAAGAGACATAAAATTGTGAAAAGATACCACCAGAAGCTACTGAAACTTTTCAGCTGAGGGTTAAGATAAAGCTAAGGATGTTTCCATGCAGAAATCCAAAGAGGGCAGTCTGAGTGAAACAAGTTCTCCATGGTCACACAAACCCTGGAAAAGAAACTACAGGGGAAGCCCAAGCCAGGGAGCAGGTGGGAGAAAAAAAGAAAACATGATTCGGCCAGACCACATGAGGAAACTCAGTACAGATGCTGGCTCCAGCATTACCTAAGTAACCCTTATTTTTTGTCATAGGTGAGTCTAATGACAGTCGTATTGTTGCAAAACCAGTCCAAATTTTATCAAGTTAAAAAGAAGTCCCTCATCGACTTATTGGGTGTAGGTAGCAGGTAACCCATGTCCTCCCACACCAAGAGAAATCAGTTCTGGTAAGTCCCAACAGGCCTTGATGGTGCTGTTGGTGGGCCAGGCACCTCCCAGTGATGTTCTACTGGCTGGAATAGAAGCGGGGGTGGGGGGGCAGTGTGTGGAGAGTAGGCCTTATTACTCAGTCAACTTCTTGCCTTTGAAAGAGCAATGAAGGTAAAATAAGGCCTTCCAAGTGGCTAGTCCAATGAGGCAGAACATTGAAAAGACACTACTGAAGTACAGGCCCCGAGTGTTGACCCATTGGTATCGTGTATCTTCTTCTCTGGCTTTTTGACATAGGCGAAATCATTAACAATAGACTCTGAAATTTCTCTATGTGTTATACCTCTGCCTCTAAATGTTTGAGCTTCTCAACTTTTGTGATCACTTCATAATTTTTTGCCTCCACTCCATGCTTCATGACTAAGGGTCATGAGTTGGTCAGGTATCTGTCCTGCTCCCTTGCTCTCAAAGCGCACTTCCATGTTATAATCTTTAGTGGTAAAGGCAAAGTTCCCCCTGGCTGTAACCTCCTTTTAGTATAGAAGCTGGTGGCAGAATCTGTGATCTTGAGGTGGGTGTACAGGTCACCAGCAGGTCCTTGAAGATCTCCCCTTGGAAGCACTTGCAGGAGTTAATGGGCATATGGAAGGAGATGGCAAGAACCTAGCTGGGGCCAAGCGGAGGTAAAAGGGGCAACACTAACCAGCAAGGACCACGCTGGGGTTGTGGGCCAGACAAAAAAGACCTGATGCCACACAATCATTTTTACCTCTGGGAAAGGGGGTAAGCATATTCTCTGAGTCCTGGTATAGATGTTCTTTAAAGACAATTGTCACTGCTGTAGCATTAATTAGCATTAATATACAAGCAGACCCAGCTAGGAGTGAGGGAGATAAATCAAGAGGGACGTCTACATGGTACTTTTCTAGTTTTGTCTGCAAGATGGCTTTATGCCGATTCCTTCATTTATTTTTCCTTTCATCAAGTAAATATTTGTTGAGTGCCTGTTATGGGGCTATTTCTGTGGGACCTTAATCTTTAGGCAGAATCCCTTCCAGCATCCTCTGAATTATACTGCTGGTAATTGCCTTCTCAGCTTCCTTGCTAGGCAGCACACTTCCTGTGCACACTTGGTTCCACCTAACATGTTACTCTGATCAAAGGTGTTCTGGACCATAATAAACCATACGGGTATGGTTCCATGAATGATACCTGAAGGTACTCTGCAGCTAGAGTGGAGCAATGGAACTCAAACACTGATGGTACCCAGCAGAGGAGCACTCCGCAGTTCGCTGCAAGTTTGCAGTTCCTGGGCCATATCTCATCGCTGGTGTCGAGAATCCACTGTCTCTCAAGGCTGGTTATAAGATTTGAAAAAAAATGTTCTTTTTAATTTGTAAAAATTAGTTTCCTTAAATCACCATCAGTATCCACTCATAAGGGAATTGATTTCACCTGTATGGGAACAAATATTTTTTCCTAGAGATCAAAAATCATCTTCAAATGTTCATCATCAGGGACCAGTTCCAAAAAATTGTCCTGCTTTTAAAATCCATGAAATAGCACTCTCATGGGTAATTTTGGGTAAATAAGCCTTCAGTTCAATTATCTTGAGTTTATGTGTTATAAGAAGTTTTAATAAAAATTGCTTTCAAAATTACATTTGTGAAGAGTAATGGGGTAAAGTATTAATGTGAATTAATACTATACCAAAAGACATGTAAATGGTTTTTAAAAGACCCCCATCACCCAGCAACTAAATGGAGCAAATAAATTCTTGTTTCATAAGGCCCAACAAGACAGTGTACAATAAAAACATGAGGACCTATTTTATAATACAACCACAGAGAAAGTCTCTTGAGATGCCAAAACAACCCAAATAAAGTTGTTTCATAGTTTAAAGGATTCTCCTTCGAGCCAGTAAGACTGTTTACTTTTTTATTGCTCTGAATTCCAGAATGGTGAAATAACTCAGCCCTTTAGCTTTCCTCCAAACATATTTATTACTTCATTTTAAATTGCCCCTCCTCCAACTTTCTCATAAACTAGTAAAATTTGCAAAGCCCTGGAATGATCTGCAGATGGAAGGATATTTGGAATACTTTCGACTGGAGAGCTCTCAGAATAGAATAAATAAGCATCTGTCTTCAATAGTATAAACTATGTTGTAGTTGGTGAAAAAAGGCTGAGCTTCTTAGATTCTTGTGTTTGTGCTCTTTAGTGCAAGTCTGTGATTTGCTGAATTCGTTCTTACTGGCTTTTTCCCAGCAGAGCTAGAATTAAACGACAATAGTCCAACTGTAGCAGCCATCTGTTGATTTTGCTGCCTGGCATTCGCACACTCTGTCTAGTAAGTGTGTCCTGATTTCCTCTTTAAGTCACTCTTTCCCACTCTTACTGAATTGTGATTTCTATAAAACCAGCCCCATGCTCTGCACAGGCCCGTCCTCATCCACCACACATGTGACTGAGGGCTGGGCCCATCAGTCCAGTGCATTTCCCTGTGACTGGTACAGGATGGTCATGTGACCCAGAGTTATGTTTATCAATCCACTGCAATTTTCCCTGAGATTTAGAGTAGTCACATGATACAGGGCTGTGCCCGTTAGTCCACTTCATTTCCCTGTGATTGGTTCACAGTGGTTATGTGGCCCAGTCAGGGCTAGTGAGAGATACTCCTTGGACTTATGGGAATACGACTTTTACTTTTATCCACTGATCCTGAAACCTGGCAGAACTGTGAACATTGGAACTACTGCTGTCACTTGAGGCTGAGACAAAAGTCCACACGAAGCAAGGCAGAGCCAAGGGAGAGACTAATAATACAAATTCCCCGTGATATAATTTGAGCCCCCAAACCATCCATGCCTGAAGCAAGTTAACCCTGGACTTTTCAGCCTGTCAGAAATGACATTCCTTTTAATTTTTTAAATCTACATTGATTTTTTTAAATCAAAACCATTTCTATCAGGTTTTCTGTCACATCTGATGGAGAGGATTCCAGCTGGTATTTTAGCTCTGCAAAGCCTGGAGTAGAATTTGATTATTGACTCCTGGACCTCACACACCATCATGTACTTCACAACCTAATTAAATGGAAGGTGACAGGAATGATGCACTGAGGCGCTGCCATTAAAATTTGGCAGACAATTGGACTTTTCATCTGTTTCTGAGGACTAATCCCAAGGTGTTTTATTGAGAGGCCATGTGATTTATATACTTTAAGAGACAGTCAGTGAGGTGTGGCCCCCACTGGGAGAGACAGAGAAGAGGTTCAAGAAAAAAACAAAGTTTGTTGTACTCACAGGTCCTAGAGAAGGAAGCATAATGCACCTCACAGGGACGCAAAGAAAAGACACCAGGGAGGTCAGGAGCAGAAGACAGGAGCAAGGGGGACATTTAGGTCTCGGACTTCACTGGGGATTCACAGGGTGACTGAGGCACGGCAGGGAAAGCCTATCAGATAATTGTAGATGCAGGGGAGCCCCAAAAGATAGAAGGTATCACTCCTGCCTTATCCACTTCAGCACCTCACCCTGGCCCCCTCTGAGTTCATCGAGGATCTACATATGCTTCATGAGCAAAAACTGCAATTCACCAAACTACTCAAGACTGGGGAGACTGGGCCTTGCCCAGAGGTTTGCTTCATTCACTGCCTATGTGGTACCATAGAGCGATAAGTGCTATTCTTCTTCTCTGCTTGTAGCACCTAAGAAACTACAGCAAAAGAGGAGAGGCATCAATCTCGTACTTGTAAAGCTATAGTTCTTAAACCTGGGTGTGTATCCAAATCACCTGGAGAACGTGGCAGAAATACAGAAGACCATGCCCTTTCCTATTTCAACAAGCCTGGGCCTCTGGATTCCTTATTAGCTCTCCCAGCAGTACTGATGCACACCCAACGTTGAGAATCACTGTTGTAAAGGATGGAAATTGGGTCTCATATTCATACACTACCATCCGGGCCTCTCCTTTTCTCAATATCTCCACTTGTGTTTCGGTGAGTTTATCACTTCTCAGTTTGCTCTTTCATGGCATGGTCAAGGCCACTAAAAATTCTGAAGCCACATCTTCTCAGCTCAGTGAGACATCAGAGAAGTGTCTCTGAACCCCAGTACACAGAGAGCACCTTTCAAAGGGGATAAAGAGCATCTCGGTCCCTGCATTCATAATCCAGACTTCTAACGGAAGACCCTGACTGGTCCATCATGAGTCACATACTTACCCCTAGTCACAGGCACATGTTGGTGAGGAAATGGGGACTATAATTTTCCAAACCTATATCACTGCCCATCCTCTGGACAGAGAATGTTGCAATTGGAAACCTCACCAGAATCTCAAAGAATAGGAAAGGTTCAGGTCCCTAACGGAAGAAAGTCTGTGTCCCAAAGCTAGGCAGGAAGAGGCAGGAAGGGATACTGGCTACAGTACTGTCCAAAATACATACTCCTAGGTAGACTGAATTCTTCAAAACCACAAGAATAGAAATTCCTGCTGACTATTTAGTGCCTAGTTTGTGGCAGGAGCTTCATCTATGTTACATATAACATGGAATGATATTCAAAATATTTAACAGCATAGATGTTACAGACCACCAGGTACTCGGAATAGGAAGAGTCCTGGAGGTTCCTGGGGTACAGATCTTAACACTTTAGTTCAGGGATCCAAAGGGGGGATAACGTGGGGCAGGGACACCACTCAAGGGCTTGGGGAACAGTTATTTACCAATCAATACAAAGGTGTTTCAATATTTTAACAGCCAGTGTGTTCTTACTGATGCACACCTGCTGAATATTTTCAGTCCTGAGTATCATCTGAACAACCACACTTCTAAAGGATGGGTACCTCCTGGAAATACGCTGTCATATGCTAGAGGAATGGAAAGCCTCTCTTTGGAGCATCAATTTTACTCATAGATGTTGGAGGGAAAACATGATTTGTATATTTAAACAAATTTGAGTTCATTGTGGAAGAGTATGTAGAACAGGTATAAATGTTAAGGATGACCATGGAATGTTGAGGAAGTCTGGATGTGGGGTCCCTGCTACAGAGTACTCCTGTGAAAAGGACTGAAAAGCATTGTCACAGCTACTCAGTATTGATATTTGTGACCCCATTTTACAGAAGGAGCTCTGCAGGGGGTGAAGACTTCATTAAGTGTGCATGCTTTCAAGTGGGGCAAGATTCACACCATCTGCCTCTGTCAGAGTGAGCCCATATTTGCTTCTCACTGGTGTTATATATAGAAAATTTAACCTTAAGTGGAAGGACACTTACTTATTAAATAGCTATATTTAGCGAAAGGACTAACTGAAGAGAACTCTGGGTAAGGAAGACCATTTAGTTTTACAGAGGAATGAGTGATTGCTCTTCGGAGCTAGGGAAGGCCATTATAAAGACAGACCATTGTGTGTTTTGAGGTTTAGAGAGCCCCAGGCCAAGAAAACCACAGAACAAAACAACACTTATCACGTGGAAATTTCAGAACCAAGAACGCAGGAAAGTTTGACATAATCTTTAGGGCTGTAATTCAGCATGCTGGCCCTAAGTTTAGAGTTACATAATGATTGCAAAAATATTCAAATTAAAATAAACTCTCAAACTACTGGGGAATGGAAAGGGTAAGACTGGTGCCCATTCTGACTGCTATGGCCTGAGCGTTTGTGTCTCTCCAAAAGTCATATGTTGAAATCCTGATCTCCAAGGTGATGGGGTTAGGAGGTATAGCTGTTGGGGTGATTGGGTCATAAAGGTGGAGCCCTCATGAAAGGGATTAGCACCCTTATAAAAGAGTCCCCAGAGAGTTCCCTCTCCCCTTTCCCCATGTGAGGACACAGGAAGAGGACAGCTGCCATCTATGAACTGGGAAGTAGATTTGCACAAGACGTCAAATCTGCCAGCACCTTGACCTTGGGCTTCTTAACTGTTAGACTGTGAGAAATAAACCACTGTTGTTTAGGCCACCCAGTCTATGGTAGTTTGTTATAGCAACCTGAACAGACTAAGATACTGATTTCCTGTGGATTAGTATACTTGTATATCCCATGTAAAGATTTGTGGCACAGATCTGGAATGAGTGATGAGAGAAAATCATGGCTCTCCAGCTACTTGTAGTTTATACTCCACAGGCACTCTATAAACACTTGCTGAATGAATATCTGTTTTAAAGAAAAAATTCCCTCAAATCTTTTTTCTTTTTTTTTTTTTTTGCATAAAACTGAAGCTCCAGAAAACTATGTATGCATACCCCATGGCTTCAAGCTGTGCAGGGCACATAGCCAAATGTCTCTGGAAGCCAATGCAGGTTTCAGAGACAATGCACCAAAGGACTTCATACATCCTTTGGTGCATACATCAAAGGATTGAGAACCAGAGAACAAGAGTTTTTCTGGAAATTTGGGTACCAGCTTTATTTCTGTCTCTATGTTGGTTCACAAAAATAGTAATACCTCATCTACCAAACACCTCTCAATTTATAAAATGCTGCCCAATACATAGTTTTATTTAATTTCTTCAATAACTCTCCATGGTGGGCAGAGCAGGTATCTCCCTGTCTTAAAAAAAAAAAAGAAGCACTGTTTTCCTATACTCACATTTACAAAACCAGATGTGTGGGGTTCTATCCCAGATAGAACAATTCTCCAACATTAGCCAGGTGTCCACAATTCAATCAGTTCTGACACTAACCATAGTTAGCAATGACCCCATAGGCTAAGGGCTCAGTTCCATAAGAATGCCCCTGCTTTAGATGCCAATCACAAGTAGTAGGTCCCCAGGTTATCCATAATTTCTGTCCAACTTAGTTACAAATTGGGGGGTCCTCTTGGACCCCTCCTCAATTTCGATATTGTGCTAGAGTACCTCCTAGGACCTAGGAAAACAGTTTAATTTCTTTGACAATTTATTACGAAGGGTATTTTTGAGGATATATATGAATAGCCAGATAAAAAGGTGCATAGGGGGAGGCCTGGAAGGGTCCCAAATATTGGAGCTTCTGTTCCCTTGGAGGTGGGGTGGGTAGAAGTGTTCACCAACTCTGAAGATTTATAAAACCCATACTTTTAGGATTATTATGGAGGCTTCCTAATGCAGGCACAATCAATTATTACCTCCATTTCCAGCCCATCTTCTTTTTCTGGTGGATTGGGCAGGTGAGGGGTGCTTGGAAATTTCCAAACTTCTAACCATGGCTTGGTATTTCTGATCATGGTCTGGGTGCTCCAATCCAGAAGCCCACACAGAGTTGCCTCATTAGAACAAGACACTCCTATCAACCAGGAAACTCCATGAGAGTTAGAATCCCTGCGTCAGATGCTCCTGCAACTTATAAAATCATAGGGTTTAAGAGCTCTGTGTCAAGAACTGGGCCAAGGACCTAATATTAGAACCATGATTCTCCTAGCACCCCTACTTACAAGGGTTTCAGGAGTCCTGTATCAGGAGCTGGGGGCAGAGATAAATATAAAATATAATATAATATAATATAATATAATATAATATAATATAATATAATTAATATAATATAACATAACATAATATAAATTCTTTTTACTTTACACTCTCATTTTCCACATGAGGAATTTGAGGAATTATAGTCACACAACGATCAAGAAAGGCAAGGCCAGACCCTCAGCTCACTAGCAATTGAAGGAACACTTCAATTTGCTCCCGTCCATTTTTCAGAGTCCAGGAAGAGGGACCAGAAAGTAGGGAGTCTTCTACCAGGACTCAAAAAGTAGGGACGGATAAGAGGTGCTGTCAGAGACCCAAACAGCACCAGTGTGGACACTTCTTAGAGCTTTTGGAAGAATTCTGGAGGTGACTTCTCAGGGCTGGTTTCCATGTCCTGATCAGTCAGTCTCCCTTTCAGAACTTATTCTAAGCCATGACATTTGTGGAAGCTGGAATTATGTCCATGAGCAGAAGTTACACCCCTAGACAGTAATACCCAACAACTCTTTTGGTTTCCTGTAGAACTTTCCAGAATAAATGAAAATTGGAGGGTGGATTTTTTTTTTTTTTTTTGTATACCTAAATATTCCTAGTCCTAGCCAAAGCTAAGCTATGGCAAAGGAAGTTTGAGACTCAAGTTCTAAAACTCAACCTCTTTTTTCAAGCTTGAATTGACATAAAGTACTACCATGTTTTTCAGACTATAAGACGCACTCCACCCCCAAATATGAAAGGAAAATGGGGGTGCATCTTATAGTCCAAAGTAGCTTACCTGGCTCGCTGTGGAATGGGGGGACAGTGGTGGAGTGGGGACACAGATTATTAAATATTTTACCACATTTTTGCTTCAAAATTTTTTTCCTATTTTCCTCCTCTAAAACCTAGGTGCATCTTATAGTCCTAAAAATAGAGTATTTATTAATTGCCCAAACAAACTTAAAATATTGTCTGGATCTGTCTTGGAAAGAAAAATGCTGAACTGGAGTTGCTCAATGCTGTCCTGCTCTCTTCCGGATTCCACCAATATGCAGGGTCCTCACCAAGCACACCTCTTAAAGGAACTTTTAAAACATCATTTGAGACTGTAATTGTGTGGGCTCTTAATCATGGCTGTTCAGGAACTTCCCTCACAGAAGCTTCACGCTCAAAAATCCTGGAAGGCCTGCCAGAGAGGACTCAGGGTTTCCCTGGGTCAATATACGGCCTTCATATTTCAGGCTGTGTTACAAATAAAACAATTAAAAATAACGTCCTTTCACTAATTCTTGTTAACAACACTTTAGAAGGGCAATGATATCTAATGAAAATGAGTCAGAAGAACCATCTTCCAACCCATATAATTATGGGAACTGGACCAAGTTCATAATGCCTGGGCTTTATTTTCTCCTTAACAAAATGGAGAGAGCAGCAGCCCTTTGCAATGTCATGGCCATGTTTCCAGATCAAACAAGGGAGGGAGCAGAAAAAGCACCTGAGCTCTTCTAAATAACAGACAACATTCTTGTTATTTGCAAAAAGATCCTTATAAAGGTCAGTATTTATCTTTTCACTTCAATAGAACCCATTCAATACAAAATCAACACAATGAATAGAATCCTGTCACCTTGCACACAGTGATCACTTAGCAAATATTTACGGTTTGGGGGCTAACCTCCCCATGCAGA
Organism: Phyllostomus discolor; assembly: GCF_004126475.2. Classification (NCBI taxonomy): domain Eukaryota; kingdom Metazoa; phylum Chordata; class Mammalia; order Chiroptera; family Phyllostomidae; genus Phyllostomus; species Phyllostomus discolor. The sequence continues at coordinate 66,582,722 of NC_040903.2, forward strand.
CAATTAGGTGTGTGTGCTGGGGGCTGGGACAGTGTGGGAGGGGAGGCAGGTCATAATGGAAAGTGCTGTCGAGAGTGATCTTCTGTCATTTTCATTCCCATTCTGCCTATAAATGCTTCTCTGCCCAATTATTACTTCTGGATGGAGCCTGATAGAACCACTCACTCCCAGATTATAAGGGTCAAAGTAACTTATACACACATACACACAAACAAGCACATACATAAATATATACACACACATAACACACAAAAGCACAAACACACACATACTCAAACACACAACTATATAAACACATACAGAGGCACAAATATACACATGAACACACACATACAATTAAACACACATGCACATATAAGCACACGTATATGCATGCACATACACAAACACAGATGCAAACACCAGAGTACCAAAAGTAACCTGAACAACAATGAAGAAGTCTGGTAAAGAGATTTTTCCGTTGCTCAGCCTCCAGGCCGCTGTCAATGCCTCTGCCCTTCCTATCAGGATGCATGCTGTTGGTTTCAGAACCTCTTTTTGTCCAAGCTTCCAGAAAGAGAAGGGTAGTTATTGAATATCCGAGTGTTAACTTAAGTGATGCCCAAGGTTCCTATACAAGGAATTAATGAACGGAGTTGCCTTTTCCCAGATACTGCTCCATAGTCTGAGCCCACTGCACCCACCTCCCTGCTGGCCCACTGCTTCCCACAGCAACTGTTGACACACTCCAGATGTGCAGTCTCCCCAGGACTTGCTCACCTCTTTCTGTGGGCCTTCTCTTGCCTCCTCTTCTGAGGAAAAGAGATATTCTTACTGTGGACAGGGTTGATTTGGGGCTTTAATCTATTAAACCACACAAATGGCAAGACTGGTTTCTTTTCATGAGAAACTTAATCATTCAGCAAACAGTGACTGAGTGCCTACTGTGTGTCTGCCTGTTGCTAGGCTGTGTGTGGGAGAAATGAGGACCAAAACAGTCCTGGCCCTCAAGAAGCACCTAGAGGAGGGAACCGATCATTAGACTGTGAAGAGTGCAAGGAGGGAGTTAAGAGAAGGGCACTCAGGCACCTACAGGTGCTGACAGTTGAGGAGAAGGAAGACTTCTCAGGGGAGATAACACCCTGTTCCAAGAAAGGGGGGCTGTTGGGTATTCTATGTAGGGAACAGATTCAAGAAACACAACTTCTGATAATGATTTTCCATTTTAATTTTCTCTTTAAAATGTACCTTGCATTTCAGAGGTAGCTGTGTCCCAATACCTTCCACATACCCCATCCTTCTTCCCAGCCTGCCCATTAATAAATACATCATAGGTTCTCTTGCTTCTGGCTTCCTACTGGGCTCAGTCCATGGCAATAATGAGCAGGAGGTCTGAGGGAGGGAGGAGGGTGAGGTCAAGGCCCTAATTCCACTCTCCTATCAAGGCAGCCTTCTTAGGAAATGCTCTTTTTTCCAAATTCCTGTTGTGGCTTCCTCCCGCCCTCATCCCTTTGGGCCTCTGAGTGGTAACAGCTCTTTTACTGTTCAGAGTATCCCTTGTAGTTCTTCTCCATCCCACCCACACTTTTGTAAACAGTAGCTTTATTAAGCTCTCCTTGAATTATTCCAATGTGAGGGCCATCTGTTTCCTGTTGGGACCTTGACTGACAGAACAAATAGCAAATATAGCATAAAGAACAGGATGCAAAAATGATATAAATATATATGCATACACACACACACACACACACACATATGGGCCAGTGATGGTAGTGACAATGTCCGATTGATTCATTCACTTATTCTATAGACATTTATGAAGGTCAACTATGTGAAAAGTACAATGGGTAAGAGAACTACACTTTCAGGATTTTATGAGACGGTATCAGTTACATTATTTGTTATGGTTAGACTAAATATTTTAATTTGGGGCTCATAAAATATGACTTGAATAGTTATGGGAAAAGGGAAAATGAGTACTTTTAGCTTATACTCTTGTTTAGCTTAGTCCTCCAAAGTCCAAGCCTTTAACAGAAAAAAAGCAAGGGGAGAAAGTCCTAGTCACAATCAAGTAAGAGCTCTGCATTCTGCACGTTGTGCTCTGGGCGCAGCTCCCTGCTTGCCCACTGACCACTGAGTTGGCTGCTTTGGGGCAAAGGCATCGACAGTGATAATGAAGGCTCATGATGGACCAGGCAGTGAGCTGAGAGCTTCACATACAACATTGAGTTTATTCTTCATGAAAATTTCTATAAAACATGCATGGTTTTCCTCATTTTGCAGAAAACTGAGGCTTTAAATGCTCAGCAGTTAGTAGTAGTTGTCAGTGTCTGCTAACCCAGGCCTATATTCAACGTTCATTGCTCTTAACTACTCTGCTGCAGTGTCTCTTCCAGGAATAGACAATTCACAGCCAAGACCGGAGGGTGTTTGGTCAATGAGACAATTACAGGTTTGGAGGCAAAGGGCTATCCTGCAATTTTGGCTTACTCTCTATTATTATATCCACACAGTGAGAAACTGGCTGAGGAACCAACTTCACAGGAGTCTTTTGATTCCATGTGGTAGAATTAGCCCTCAGCTACCAATTTCCTCAGATTAGATTAGGAAGATTAGAAAGGAGCTTTAGGAGGAAGGGCAGGGGCACACCACACAAGGTGTACCCCAGGGGCACACCAAAAGTTTGTTTCTGTGGAGGCTCTGACTCTCTTTGAACAATCAAATAATTATTGCTTTGGGAAGGTAGTGGGGATTAAAGTGATAACAGGAGTGGTGGTAAGGGACACATTTGAAATTTAAGGCTGTTCTACTTGTGATTAGTCACACTGGGGTAGGGGTGGGCAGCTTCAACACACACTTTTTTAGGTACAAGGGCAGCCAACCTAACCACACAGGTAGATTTTATAAGAGGCAAGCAATGCAAATGCTTGTAAATTTAAAGTACCCCAGCGATTTTGAAGAATTTAAGTTTAAGACCTGCTGATGCTCTTATAAAAAATATATCCTGCTTTCCTCCCACACCTCAAATACCCATATATCATGGTTTATGCTCAATGTCCCAAATGATTATTAATCATGTCCCCTTTCTCTCTCAAAAGTGTCAATTTAGATGATAAATTTTTTCTCTTTTTTTTAAGATTTTATTTATTTACTTTTAGAGAGGGAAGAGAGGAAGATAGAGAGAGAGAGGGAAACATCAATGTGCAGTTGCTGGGGGTTATGGCCTGCAACCCAGGCATGTACCCTGGCTGGGAATCGAACCTGGGACACTTTGGTTCCCAGCCTGCGCTCAATCTACTGATAGATGATAAATTTTCACCCTACCTTTGATGTATGTAACTGATCAACAAAAGGTGAGACAAAGGGCCCCCAAGATTCAAATACCCCAAGCCTGGTTTCAGAATGAACATTGTCTTCTTATATGGGCCTAAGTGATGAAATTAACCTCTCTGATCCTTTATGTGCCAAGTGAGAATAAAATATATGGTCCTTAACTTTTATGAGCAATATAAATAGAAGTAGTTCATAGAGTTATAGATCTTAGATAGAGACCCAACCTGGAGAGATCATTTAGCACATGAGGCTATGCAGAAACAAACAGAAGTCATGATGATGTAATCGGCCTTCCCAATGGCCCTCTGCTGTTTGGGAGAAATCTAGCGACATACCCAGTCATGGTAAACTACATGACAGAGCACTGATGGCCTTTTATCAAGTGGAATTTTAACTGCCAATCAGCCTGTGTCTGTTGCCTGTGTTTACCACAACAAAATATCCAGTGGTCCCCTTGTGATGTTAACAAACCTCAGAAAGGTGTACAAACTGGACTCAGCTCCTGGTTTTCAATGTGGATTGTACTTGCCAACTCATTGGTAGACTTCATAGAGAAGGGTGGGATCAAAGGACCCAACGCCAAAGACCCACTGGCTGTGACCAGAGGCACTGTGTCTGGTCCCAGTGAGTCGTTTCTTCAGTGTCTCTAAAGACTGTCACACTCTGCTCCTCTCTGTCCTGTTTACTCTTGCTTTGAATCAAGCGTGTCCCCAATCTCTACTATTCAACCAGGCCTAACAATTTTATTCAGATGATGGCTGATAAATTGGTTGTGCAGGGAGGAAAAAAAAGTCACTGAAGTGCATGATATTCAGCTCAAAGCCTGGAATGCTAGCCAATGCTATTCTTCGGCCTCTAGCTGAGGCTACGGATGGAAAGAATATAATAAATCAGTTCCTTAGAGAAGGAGCTGGAAAAGGTTGACTGGGTTCCTCTGCTCCTTCATCTGCTTGTAGCTAATTTTCCTTTCCTCCTCTCCAACCCGCCCCACACCCCCAACCCTGCCTTCTCCAAACCCAACAGGGGTCCAGAAATGGCAGTGGGCCATTCCTTCAGACTTGTGATGCCCTAGAATCTAGAATCATTTACAGGGCAAGTACCACAGACATTTGAAATAACACAGGGTTTCGTGTTTATGGAATTGAAAAGTTGGCCACAACTGCCAGGGAATTAATCATACGCCAAATTGAAATTTGGGTACCAATAATTTATAAAGTACTGTGTTTCAGAATCTGTTGTGTGTGTGTGTGTGTGTGTGTGTGTGTGTGTGTTTTCGCTCTTACAATAGTCATATAGGAAATGGGAAGGGGCAAATAAAATAGGCACTTTCCAATGCCTTCAATTCTAGGGAAAGTGTAAGGGTGACCTTGAAAGCTACTTTATCCCTTTGAAAAAAATGGGTTGCCCATGGGCTTCAGTGAAAGAATATTGTTTTCCTTCATATACAGTTTGTGACTCCCATGTCTATATATCTCTACCTAGATTTCTTCTATAATTTTGCTCCTTTATTATTATGGGGCCACTTGCCACACATTGGTCCAGCTCCAGTTCAATTTCTGGCCTTAAAACACAAATACCAAGATTAAAAATAATATCCATGGTAATTTAAAAATCCATAAAAACAAATCATTCATTCACTAGTACTCCTTGGCCAAGTTGAATCATGGTGGATTTTCTTGGAGAGAGGTAGAAATCTACTGTGAGCAGTTCCCCTGTCTTTTTAATTTAGTGATCAAAGGCCCAGTTGAAACAGTTATTTGTGTAAAAGCAGAAAGAAGTTACACTAAACATGGGTAGAGCTAATGCAAAACCTAGAGGGTTATTAGAATACCTGTATCTTGGAGATTTTTGGAAACTATTTGCAAACTTTGAAATTTAATTCACAAAACATTTACCGTTTACACCTATATGTACATTTTACTTTATAATTTTAAAAGATATTTCACATACATTATTTCATATGAGCCATGCAGCAGCCCTTTGAGGAAAATACTACCATACTCACTTTACACTTGGCTCAAAAAGGTTATGTGATTTGACCAAGATCATATGGCTAATACTCAACTCCAGATCTGTCCGATTTTCAGCGTGGGGTTCATTTCACCACATCCCTGCTGACTTGTTTCTGCTTACTGTATACAAAGTAGTGTTCCGGGTTTTAGGGAACTACAGATTAGAAAACATTGCCCTGCCATCTTTGAGGCTAAGACAAAAACACAAATAACTTGTAACACAAAGTAGATGTGATCACCATAAAACTCACAGGAGCACATGCTGTGGAGATTCTGGGAAGGATAGAACCATGTTTTGTAGGGGGACTAGGAATACTTTCACAAAACAAAGTTTAAGTTGAAGTGTGGAAACTGGGCATAGTGTAAGCAGGTAGAGCTGAGAGGCAGGGATACATTATGAACTAAGCGGACCTTGTGAAGAAAGGAAGGGGAAGTACAGCCCATGATGAGAACAGTGAGACACAGGTTCTGGCCAAAGAGAGGGCGTTTGTAGGGGAGGAGAAATAGGTTAAACACACAGTGCAGTGTTTGAGGGCCATGGTAAGGCTTTTTACTCAATTTGCCCAGCTGTGGGGAGCCCACAGTGAAGCATAAAGATTGCCCATTGGGAAGATTTCCATTGGTCTGTAAACAGTGTGTGGACTGGATTGGCATGTGTACAGCTTTTGAGTAGGGAGGACAATGAAGACTCCTTAAAAAAAAGCTGTAATGACAATTGTGATTCAGGGAGAGTAGCTGACAAAACGAGGTCAAGCAAAATCCAGAAGAAAATCAAGAGTCGAGAAATAATCCCCAGTGAAAAGACTATTCTTTGAAGGCGAGCCATTTCTTTGGGCAATTAATGAAGCTGGAGGGAAGCCCTGTCACATTAAAAGGCCATTAAACCTAGCATCCTCTAGGGCGCCTTGAGGGGATGAGAGAGCACCTGGCTCCACAACTGCTAACTTTCAGAACTCAGGAAAAATGGACTGGATGGCTTACTTCCATATGGAAGCCTTGGAGGCATTTCAGTGTTTGCAGTGAATTTAATGTAGGGAGAGTAATTGGTGCCGACATCAGACATCAGATGAGATCCAATAAAAAGATGAATAGCCTGATTCTAAAACAACAATAAAAATGGGGGTGGGGACCAGGGGGTGGAAGCTAAAAAACCCAGCCTGGGCTTCTCTCTGTACCCCAAGCTGGATCCAGGCTACATGATCTGCTGGAGTTTCCAAGGCATCCCTTTTTCTGCCACAAACAATGATACTCTCCTTCCCAGATGTTGAAACAGACTGATGTCTACCATCCACTGGCAGCTCTGACAGATGTTATTTGAAATCTCACCTGCTCTGGATGAACTACAGGCCTGGTCTCTTGGATGCCGTAAGCAGGAGGGGGAAAAATGCCACTGAAGGTGAGCAAAACTACAGCTGTGTTCACTAATAACCTTTTGGGTTACAGGTAAGCACCAACACAGTGACTGACACGTGGGAATGCACCCGGGGCATGCACATACCCACCTACATTCACACACTCACGCACACGCACACATGCACAAGCACCCACATCCAACCTCACCCCTGACGTGGCCCCTCATGAGCTCTGAACTGGCAAGCACTTCATCTTGCTGCCAGACTAGAACCTGAAGTGAAACCCAGTCATGTTTTTCTTTAAAAATTTCTCTTTACTGCCGACTTCTTATGGAAATAAGTACTGAGTTCATTTGATTTTAAGTCACATCTATGAAAGCATTGTTTAATGTCCTCATTTAACCTCCTGTTCTCTGACATTGTGCTAAAATTCTAACAAAATTATTATTTTTTAAACATTAGCACTAGGCAAGCCCTCCATCTCTCTTACTTTTCTTTCTTTGTTCCTTCCTTCCTTCCTTCTTTCTTTTTGCCATTTTAAATAGTCACAACAGCTCCAATTCTATTTTCCTGTCTCTCATAGAATTGTGGAACGTGGGAACAAAAAAAGAATGCAAAGGCCATCCAGTCCATCCGCTGGAGTTCAACATCAGGAAGGAGAGCAGACAGAAGGCATGGCTGGCCCCAGGCAAGTAGTTTGGCTTTCTGTTTTTGTTTCGTTTGGTTTGGTTTTCCCCTACAAAAGGGGTGCATGAGAGAGGAGTGGATTGTGTGGTGTCATAGTGGTGACCTTGTGCAACACCAGCCCATTGCAAACTTGTCCTTCTGGTGGCCTTTTTTCCTCTTTTTAAAAAATTATTTTATTCTTTAAAATTAAATTTATTGGGGTAAATTAATTAATGACATTATATAATTTTCAGGTATACAAAATTATAATTCAGTATCTGTGTACTTTATTGCATGCTCCCCACCCAAAGTCAAATTACCTTCCACCTTTCTCCTTTTTGAACCCCACCCCCACCCTCTTTTCCCTCTGGTAACCACTATTCTTTTGTTTTTATCTGTGAGTTTGTTTTAAAAAGTAACAAATTACTAAATGAACAAAAACTCTGGTGGCCTTTTGAGACCAGCAATGCAGCAGTTTCTTATTCATGGAGGGCTGAAGAGATGTAAGGTGTAGTTAAGCACACTCAAATGTACTTTTAAGCAAACAAAATAGAATAAAACAATTGTCACAATGTTAGCGATGTTGTAAAACAAACTTTTAGAGATTCAGGGTTCAGGTGGCTAACAATACCAGGCCTCTCTGCTCCTCCAAAATATTGCAGAAATATTTTTCTCCTTTCTTTCCAAATGAAAAATAGGGAATACTCAGATAACTAAATGCAGAAATTTTGACAGTTTGTTCCACAAATAAGTGCATTTAATGAAATATTCTTAACAAAGAGAAATACATGGTTTATTCATGTACATAAACAATATTAAATGCATAGGTTAAATATGTTGTGTGTATCTAAAGGCTGTCTTCTGCTTAGCAATTTTCCTTGGCCAGATGTGATTAACTTTGTATTGAAATTTTGTTCCTTTTCATAAAGACTTTATTTTAATCATCAAACTTATTATCGTTCTAAAAATGCAGTAGAGGGACATGCATTTGATGCTTCACAGCTGGAAGACCAGCTCTCCCATAGCAGATTAAAGTTTGGATCTTTTTGAGTTTGAACAAAACACAAAAAAGTCTTTAAAAAATGACATTTTGACTGATTTCTGAGTCTTCTTTGTGTTATAATGAAATGCAGTAACCAACTCTGCTTTTAGTGATTAGTAAGGAAATGCTCCCACTTTCACACCTACATCAGGGTTTGACATCAAGTGTGATCTTAAAGTCATCTTTTTTCAGAAATGCTGCCTCACATTTTTTTTTAGGTTGTCATTCATGGTCAACTGGTCATCACAGATGGCAATGTCTGGTTTGTTTCCAGGTTCAGTAGCAACAGATTTGGTCATGCAGGGAATCAGGCATGACAATTAAAAAAAAAATAGTTTTGAATGTTGGAGAGGAAAAAAGCTAAAATGTTTGGACAGAAAACTAAGTTCTCTTCCAAGCAGGTGCCAAGTAAACCCTGTACATTCTGAGTTACCTGCCTCTGGAGAGAAGCGACAATTATGGCGCCATTTTTAGATGGCAGGAGTCACTCTTCTGTGCTTGGAGAAGGCTCATGCCTGTGGCTGAGGTGTGGGTCCTCAAAGACTGTTAGGTGATTGAATGAAGTCTACCTCCCTGAATCAAGACTTAAGGACTTGAAGGCTTGAAAGGAAAAATTCAATCACTTTATTTTCTCTTACATGTCTAAATATTGTAAGAGGCTAATAGTAAAAGTGTGGGCTAATTGCTATGCAAAATAAATATAATAAATGAATTACCCAAACAAAAAGAAACAGGGTTTTTTTTTTGTATGTATGTGTTTTTTGTTTGTTTCATGCATTACTTTTGGTCAATTATAGTTGTCTGCATTTTCTCCCCACCACTCCCCCCACCCCATCCAAACCTACCTCCCTCCCTTGCTTCCACCCTCCCCCTTGATTTTATCTATGTATCAAAAAGGAACAGGTTTGAACTGATAGCTCACAAGGTACTAGAAGTCATAGGAGAATCCACTAACAAACCATTTTCTACTGTTTGCACTAAAAATGTTGACAGGTTATAGCCCTTCCTCAGAAAGATGGGTCTACCCAGAGACAGGTCCCTGACAAAATCAGGAAAAAATAGAGGGCACATCTGGCCCAATTGGGGTGATTAAACCTTAAACAGGATGTATCTGAGGGAAAATCAAGACAGAGTACTACTCACAGAACTGAAGAAAGACATTTTCAGATCATATATCTGATAAAAGGTTAATATCAAGAATCTATAAAGAACTCCAAGGACAACAACAAACAAAAGCTAACAACCCAATTCAAAAATGGGCAAAGAACTTGAATAGACATTTCTCAAAAAAAATACATAAATGGCCAATAAGCACATGAAAAGATACTCAATATCATTAATCATTAAGGAAATGCAAATCAAACTACAATGAGATTTAACTTCACACTCATTAGGATGGCTAGAATTTAAAAGAAAAACGAAACAAAACAAATGTTGGTGTGGATGTGCATTGTGGTGACGTAAAATGGTACAGCCACTGTGGAAAACAATATGGTAGTTCCTCAAAAGCTAAACATGGAATTACTATATGACCCAGAAATACTACTTCTAGTACATACCTAAAAGAACTGAAAGCAGGGATTGAAACAAACATTTGTCCACCCATGTTTACAACATCATTATTCACATATGAAAAGATGCATATGCATACAGACACTGGGATTATTACTCAGCCTTTAAAAGGGATGAAATTCTGATATAACTACAACATGGGTCAACCTTGTAGACATTATGCTAAGTACAACAAGTCAGACACAAAAGGACAAATACTGTATGATTCCACGGAAGTAGGAGAACTCATAGAGACAGAAAGTAGAATGGTGGTCACCAGGAGTTGGGGGAGGGAGTGAAATGGGGAGTTAGTATTTAATGGGTAGAGTTTCAGTTCAGTTTGCATCTATCTGCAGATGGATGGTGGTTATGGTTGCACAACAGTGGGAGTGTAATTAATGTCACTGAACTGTACACATAAGAATGGTTTAAACAGTAATTTCATGTTATGTGTATTTTACTGTATTAAAAAGGGGTGAAGATGATTTTAAATGGTCTAGCTCTGAGTCTGTCACAGCCACCTCTGAAGTGAGTTGAAAAGCTGTCATTACCACCTTTCATCCACCTCTCCGAATTGCTCCCACAATGAGATGTTCCTCAAGGACACAGAGAGATGGGACCTCTGCTTCAGGGGATCATCACTGGCAGCAGCTCAGAGAGTTTGTGCTTCCAGGTACCTCCCAGAGATCTCTACTTAGAACCAGGATAAAAGGAATAATGATCATTAGCAGGCTGTCCCCAAGACTGAAAAGAGGTGAACCCATTCCTTCCTCCATGGGCGAACATTGTAACTCGGCAAACTCTAGTCTTTCAAGAGACAAATGTTCTGCTCCCTGCCAAGAGCTGTGGCTGCAGGGGTACTTTAAGGAGACATTACTGCTATAAATAGGAGGACCCCAAGTATTTATACTTCTTTTCTCTTCTATTCTTCATTCTGTTAAATCACTTTACTTTGGCCATTTATGCTCATGATTCCCTACCCTCACTTTATATTTATGAATAGTGAAATACTCATATATTTTGGATACTTAAAAAAGTAATTAGAAAGACATCATTAGTCTCACAATGAATCTCATCTTGTGGAGGAGAAAGCAAATTTACAAAGAAAAAAATAATGAAAATTCAGGTCAGGCTGTGAAAAGCACAACTCATGTTAATGGCTATTAATGGGAGTGCCTTCCGCCCCTAACATCACTGGCAAATGGTACAGCCATGACATGCTGTCCCCACACTTTCCCTTCCATTTCCCATCTTGCTGTCACTTTGTGTGATTGCCCAATCTCTCTGCCATAGGAGGTTTGAACTCTAGGTCAACATGACAATTTCCCTTTCTCATGACTTCATGTGCATTTCTACAGACATCTGCAGGAAGGATATGACAGAATTACATCCCACTTTTTCATGATCTGTGGAGCTCAGTTTCCCAGGGAAACAGCCTTGAGATCAATGGGGAAGTAAAAATGCAGCCAGACCGTATTTATTCCTTTCTTTAGTCATTGGATCTCACCCCTGGCAGTGTATTCGAAGAAAAAATTGGGAAGTTGGACTTTATTAAAATTAAAAATGCCTAATCTGCAAAAGGCACTGTTAAGAGAATGAAAAGATAAGCAATAGCTTGGGAGAAAATATTTGCAAAACACATATATGATAAAGGATTTGTATTCAGAATATACAGAGAACTCTTAAAACTCAACAACAACAAAAAGTAAATTTAAAAATACACAAAATAGCTGAACAGAAATCTCATCAAAGAAGATATATAGATGGTAAAGTAGCATATGAAAAGATACTTAATATCATATATTATTAGGGAATTGAAAATTAAAACAACAATTCAATACCACTATATGAAGGTCTGCCTGGAAAAAGTCCAGCCATTGTTAATATGACAAGAACATTTGGTGCAACATCTGTGTAACCTGGAGCCAAGGAAAGTGCACTGGAATGAGCATGTGTGAACAACGACGACTTCACTGTACAAGTCAGTGGGGGCGGTAGACGCTGTTGAGTGAGCATGTGTACTGAATGGCCATTGCATTCTAAATGACTGAGTGAGTACAGCAATGAACCTGCATCAAATATTGTGTTAAGCTTGAACATTCCTCTGTGGAGACTATTCAGATGATTCAAAAGGACACAGGTACAGGCAACTGTGATTGGCAGCTTTGTCACAACAATGTACCTGCTCATACATCGTGTCCAGGCAGAGGTTTTGGCAAAACATCAAATCACTCAGGTGACTCAGCCCCCACCCCCACAGCCCAGATTTGGCATCCTGTGACTTCCAACTTTTCCCAAAACTAAAATCACTTTTGAAAGGAAAGAGATTTCAGACCATCATTGAGATTCAGGAAAATACATTGAGGCAGCTGATGGTGATTTGGAGAACTGTGTGAGGTCCCAAGGTGCCTACTTTGAAGAGGACTGAGGTGTCATTGTCTTATGTACTGTTTCTGGTATCTTGTATCTTGTTCAATAGATATCTCTATTTTCCACATGACATGGCTGGACACCTTTTGGACAGACCTCATATCCCTATCAGAATGGCTAAAATCCAAAACACTGACAACACCAAATGCTGACAGGGATATGGTACAACAAGAATTCCCATACTGCTAGGAATGAAAAATAGTGCAGCCACCTTGGAAGACAATTTGGCAGTTTGTTACAAAATTAAACATAATTTCAATCATACAACCCAGCAGTTACACTCCTCAGCTTTTACTCAAATGAATTGAAAATGTGTGTCTTCATAGAAACCTGCACATGAATGTTGATAGTAGTTTCACTAAGAATTGCTAAAACTTGGAAGCAACAAAGAGGCTTTCAGTAGTGAATGGATAAACAAATTGTGGCACGTCCAGACAATGGGACATTATATTCAGATATAAAAAGAAATGAGTTACCAAGCCATAAAAAGATGTAGAAGAACCCTAAACACTCATACGTGTAACTAAGTGAAAGAAGGTAATTTGAAAAAGCTACATACTCTTTGATACCAACAATGAAACACTCTGGAAAGGGCAAAACTATGAAGATAGTAAAATGATCGGGGGATGAGGATGGGAAAGAGAAACAGGTAAAGCACAGGGAGTTTTTAGACCAGTGAAACTACGTTGTATGATACTATATTGATGGATACACGTCATTGTACCTTTATCAAAACCCATTAAAATATACAACACAGAGAGTAAATCCTAATGTAAACTATGGATTTTAGTTAATAATGATATGTCAGTTTTGGCTCATCAATTGTTAACAGATGTATCACACCAGCACAAGATATTGATAACAGGGGAACCTTTGGGGAGGGAGCAGGGAACTTTGGGAACTGTCTGGATTTTCCACTCAATTTTTCTGTAAACCTAAAACTGCTACAAAAAATTGCTAAGACAAAAATTATCTTTACTGAGTTAAAGATAGATAGATAGATATTTAAAAATGCCAATGCCTAGATGCCACTCCAGAGGTTCTGACTGGATCAGTGTCCAGAGGCACACTCGGGCGTCCCCAGGTAATCAGAGGCTTACATTCACAGCTTCTTGCCAATGAGCGAGTTTACAAAAACAAAATTTTCAACCCTGTCCCATCAGCATACTTAAGAAAAGTGCAGGTTTATTGCTATTTTAGGCAGTTACCAAACTAGGGGTGACTAACTGGAGGGCAAGACCATCGGTATAGAGTCTAGGACTTAAGGATTTACAGAAACCATCGCTGGGAAAAGGTTTGAGACGAAATGGTCAGAGCTTCAGATGAGAAGTGTATTTTTTTTTGTTTTAAATTCTTTCTCTTGAAAGTATGCAGGAAGGTTTTATTTTCGAAAAAAAAAGGCAGTCACTTTGGGCTGTAGTTTCTGGCACTGTTCTTCACGGTGACTAAGACTAAAACTGTGCCTGCCTTTCACTTCAGGGCTTCTTGTTTCCTTGCACTTCCACTCCTGAACTTCAGGTTTCTGCTGTAGCCCCTGTCTCGGCTACTGAGCTTCAGAGTGGCCCTGACAACCCCCCCAACCCCCGCCCCTGAGACCGAACTCCTTGCACTCTTTGTTCTAGTCTAGGTACAGGTTTGGAATCTCACTCAAATTCATGCTGTCTCTGGCGAAGCAGACTCAGTTAACCACGTTGTTGTAGTGGCAGATAATAGGTTATTCTGTTACTCCTCCTTAACAATTGACCATATGCACCAAAAGCCTCCACATTGTTCATGGCCCTTGGCCCAGCAATTTCCTAAATGTCAGCAAAGCTTCATCCATAAGGATGTCCATTTAACAGCATGGATAATGTTACACACAAAACATTTTGAAAATACGTGACAGGGGACTGACTACTCCTCTGAAAGTTTCCTTGTAACATTCTCCATTCCCGCCCCACAGATTGCAGGGATGGAATGCCACCTAGGGTGGGAAGAGTTTATGAAACAGGGGAAGTCTGTGAGCAGGAAGAAATAATGCAAATCTCTTGCCATTTCTGGAGAAGAATGAAAAGGGTGGGGAGCTGAGTTGAGGGAAACTGGCAGGTGCTGGTGTTTGGTTTTCCCTGTTCTGCACCGGAACTCTAGAATGGCATGCTAAATGGGTTGAGCAGAAACAGAACTTCAGGGTTCCTGGTTGCCTAGTATGACAGCTCCTGCAAGCATCTGGGAGAAGGTTCTTATACAGCCACATCCCACATGAGGTTGGAGAGCTGCTAGCTCAGGATTGGTGGTAGGAAGGGGTCATTGAGGGGTCCTGGGGCCACGTAGCTGAACCCTCAGAGTCTCTGTTGGCTCAGGGACTTCACAGGTCTCTCTACATGCCTCAGTATGGGCACAGATGATGGGTGAGCTTGTGACCTTAGCTCAGGACACAGAGATGACAGTGTGCTGGGACTTTAAAACAAGATATAAATGGCTACTACAATAAAATCCACATAGTGGCTCAAAAATGCCAGAAGAGACTGTCACACCTCAGCAGAGAGCAGTCCTGGGGCAAGTCCAGACATGCCAATCTTCATCTGAGGGCAGCGAGGGCACAGATGGCAGCACAGGGATCCAATGCCTTTCCCCAGCTCTGCCACCCTCCTCCCAGAAATCCAGACTCATTCTCAGGAAGGGGCTGATGCAGGGGCCCTGAAAACTGAGCATTTCTCCAAAGAAACCTACCTAATTAGGACTCCTTAACCTGAAAAAACTGAGAGAATTTTCATTTTCTTTCTACAATAATAGTGTTGGAAGCCAGAGAAGCAGGCTTGGATCAGTGAAGGAAAAGAAACCACATTTCTTCTCCCTCTGGGCAGTGCTGGGCTAAATTTTCAAACCACTATATTTACCATACAGCCAGGTTACCCTCAAGGCAGAAGGCTGGAGGACCCTTTTCTAAATACTGAAGCCAGAGAAAAGTGCGTTAGCTATTGTTGTTGGGATGTTTACAGTAAGAAACTGGTGACCCTCTTGTGTTCTCTAGGGAAATCAGTAACTGGCAGCCTCCAGACCTCACAAAGACAGTTCACAGAGTGTTTGGGCCCCTCTCTACTCACCACCTCTTTTTAGAATGTGAATGGACAAGCAAGGCTCAGCAGACATTTGAGGACAACTTCCCATGTGAGAGACAAACAAGTAAAAGGACTCAGAAGAATCAGAGACAACATGAAGGATAGGAGAAATATTTTAAAAATCATGAATATTTTCAAGAGAAAGAAGATCCTTATAATGATGACAGGTTATGTGCAAAAAAACCCAATCCGCACAGGAAAGAACATTAGAAATTACAAATAGGACAGTTAAAATTAAAAGAGATGAAGATAAAAATCAAGGAAATTTCTCAGGAAATAAATTTAAAAAGAGACAGAAAAAGTTCAGTAGGGTAGAAAAACATAAGAAAATTAGCACACCAATTCAGGGGTTGTATTAGTTATCCATGACTGTGTAAACAAATTGTTCCCTAGTTTGCTGGCTTAAAACAGTAATAAATGTGATCCCACACAGTGTTTGCAAGTCACACTGCACTCAGCTGAGTGGTTCTGGCTCGGAGTCTGTCCTAGGCTGTGGTCAAGATCACAGTCACCTGCAGGGTCACCTCCAAGATGGCCCCTCGCAGGGCAGGTCCTCGCTGGCTGTTGGCAGCAGGCCCAGGTCCTCTTCATGGGGACCTCTGCCTGGAGCTGCTTGAGTGTCCTCATGACATGGCAGCTGGCTTCTGCTAGAGCACGTAATCCAAGAAAAAAACAAGTGGAAAGCTGCAATGCTTTTCAGAAGTAGCAAACCCTTCCGTCACATTCTTTTCACTAGCAGTAAGTCAGTAAGCCTGGCTCAGGGAGAGGGAGCTCAAAAAAGTGATGGGCTGACTCCCAGCGGTGTGGGACAGTGGTATGGTGAGATGGAAAGGACACAGGTTCTGATGTGAGCTAGTCATGGGCTTGAATCTTGGCTCCTCCTCAAGCAAATTATTTAACCTCTCCTCAGTCTCCTCCTCTATGGAACGGGTATAATATTGCCACTACACAGGATTTTATAAAGTTGCCAATAAACTGTTTAAAGTGACTTGCACGTGGCAGGTACCAAAAACATCAGTTATTATTACTACTGAGATGCCTTTGGGTAAGACAGAAAGGATGTGGTTTGCTATGAAGGCCTGGCTAAGTTCCAAACCAAAACCAGAAAGACAGCAAACTCTCTGAACAGCCTGAGTGATGGACAGCTAGGCAGTTGGCGTGCACCATTCTCTCACTTCTGCATAATGTCAGGGATGCTGCTTAGGACCCAGAGAAACCATATGGGCCTTACGGATTTGGAGGAAACTTTTCAGCTGATGATAGGTCATATTTTGGTTTATAGTTCTTGGAAGGTCTTTGCCAAGTGAGGAGGAGAAACGGTGTGAGTCTCCAACCTCACAGATTCAATAACAGCATGATTTCATGAGTAGAAAGAAGGAATCAACCATCCTTAAGTCGAAACTCCCCCAGTAAGACTAGCTTCCATAGGCCTAATGGGTTCTCCACCTGCCCCTGAATGTACAAATGCATCTCTATTTATAACCTACTTGGCTTTTGGGAAATAGGCGACGTAGGATACAGAAAAACAAGACTGCTTTTTGTGGCGATGTTGGCTCAGATTGTTGCGGTGGATGAGATACATTAGTGATAATGCTAACTCTGTTTTGTATCTGCCTCCCCACTTTCCACAGCCATTATTGCTTTTGATCCTTAACAACCTTGAGAGTTGGGGAAAGACAAAACTTTTATTTCCACTTCTACAAAAAAGGAAACAGAGACTCAAAAAGATGAAGCAGCGTTTCTGATATTGTACATGTTTGTGCAGAACTAAGACCAGAGTTAAGGTCTTCCTGGGGTCCATTGCGGCTCCCGTCACCTTGCCATCCGATGGCACCTCACTGGCAATAGGAGGGGATGAACCTCCACAGTCAGATGATGGTGTCATAGCAGTGGCACTGTAATCTGGGGTCACTGGACAAAGCCTTCCCTAAGGACACA
Source organism: Phyllostomus discolor (assembly GCF_004126475.2). Classification (NCBI taxonomy): domain Eukaryota; kingdom Metazoa; phylum Chordata; class Mammalia; order Chiroptera; family Phyllostomidae; genus Phyllostomus; species Phyllostomus discolor. The sequence continues at coordinate 66,600,123 of NC_040903.2, forward strand.
CACTTAGGACTGGGTCTCGGGCCTCAGGAATCAGTTAGAGACACATTCTGTCTTGGCCCTGTTTTCTTTCGTCTACAATAAAAATTCTGGCCTACTTTGTTAGACTTTGCTCAGGGAAGAGATCAACAATTTTAAATTAAATTATAAATGTATTTGTAAATGTCCTAATGCAACATAATAATTCTTTGCCTTTAATTATGCTTTTTTTCCTTGATAATCTAAAAGAAGATTATTTATATTATTTCAATTAATGAAAATATTTTATGGAAAATGAAAAATACAAAAATATTAGTAATTTCCTCCAGGGAACCCATACAAGTCTTTTGCCTATTTGATCTGATTTGCACTCTGTAGCTCCCCCAGATGCTACATTTCCCAGGCTGCATTGCTCACTGGCTTTCTGCCACAGATGGCCAATGGGAGGCACAGAGGAGTTAGGAAGTGGAGAGGAAGGGAGAAGCCAGAGTACTTATCACTCAATTCCTCTCTTCTTCAGGCATCATTCCCTACAGTGACTGTGTCTCCTTTCAGGTTCTAGCTCCTGACAACAACCTTCTCTTCCCTGGACTCATCCTGCTGCTGGCCCCAGCTCCCAGGCTTGCTCACATCAGCTCTCTCTTTTGCCCTTGTAGCCTTAAGAGTAGTAGCTGCTTCTAGCTGTTGCTACTCTGAGTTGCCCCACAGTGCCCTGTAGGCTTTCCAGCTCCTATAACTTTGTCATAGGCTGTTTGGGTTAAATTCTACCTGTTAAACTCCATGGTGCTGGCTCTGTTTTCCTCATGGGGCCCCAGCTGTTTGGGTCCCCACAGAGAAAGTGGAGTAGGGGGATGCCTTCACCTGGAAGGAGATCTTGGCCTGTGTTGGGGTACTCCCTCTCACTGGTTTATGATTGTGGGCAAGTCACAGCCTCTTTGGACTTTGGTTTCCTTTTCTGAAAAATGAAATTACTAAACTAGGTGATTCCTGCCATCAATTTTATAGTTAGCATTTATTTAGTAGGTAGGTGCTTCTCTGACTTTGCCAGAACATCCAGCTTCCACTCCTGTTCCTAATAAGAAGATGTTTTATTAAAAGTAAATTAAAAAAGTTATTGGGCCCTATGAAGGCCAATTCATCAAGCAACTGATGGGCCATGTGGGGAATATGAGAAGCAGATTAACAAACTGAATGATTCCCTCAAAATTCTATCAGACACCATTGTCTAAACAAATGCAAGCAGTCTTCAGGCAAGTATTTTAAGGAACAGAATAATCCAAAGGACTTAGAATTCATTGGCAAATACTGTTTATACCACCTTTTCCCTCTCTTGTGGAATACCTAATAGTTTTGAAGAAAAATACTTTTTAAAATTTACTTTAAAATTTTTAAGTGTATAATCAGTGGTTTTTAGTGTGTTCACAAAGCTGTGCAGACATCACTACTAATTCCAGAACATTTTCGTCACCCCCAAGAAAAGAAAACTCACATCTGTTAGCAGTCACTCCCCATTCCTCCCTTCCTCCAACCCCTGACAAACATTAATCTACTTTCTGTCTTTATAGATTTGTCTATTTTCAATGTTTCCTAAAAATGAAATCACATAATATATGTGGTCTTTGTGCCTGGTTTCTTTTACTTGGCATATTTCAAAGTCCGTCCATGCTGTAGCATGTTTCAGTTCTTCATTCTTTTTTTTTAAACCTTGACTTTTTAAAAAAGATTGTATTTATTTATTTTTAGAGAGGGGAAAGGAGGGAGAAAGAGAAGGAGAGAAACATCAATGTGCGGTTGCCTCTTGTGCGCCTCAACTGGGAATTGAACTGGCGACCCTTTGGTTTGCAGTCCAGCTCCCAATCCACTGAGCCACACCAGCCAGGGCTTCATTCCTTTTTATTGCCAAATAACATAACATCGTATACCATATATTGCTCATCCATCCATCAGTTAGACATTTGGGTTGTTTCCACTTTGGATTATTATTAATAATACTGCAATAATCATTCCTGTACAACTCGTATACAGACACAGCTAAGGATAGAATTGCTAGGTCATATGGTCAATCTATAGTTAACATTTTGAGGAACTGCCAATCTCTTTTACAAAGCAGCTCTACTATCTAACATTCCCACCATCAGTGTATGAGAGTTCCAGTTTTCCACATCTGTGTCTTTCTTATTGTCTTTTTTATTACAGCCATCCTAATGGCTGTAAAGTGGTATCATATTGTGATTTTGATTTATATTTCCCTAATAACTAATATATCAAGCATCCTTTCAGATGTTTCTAGCCCATTTCTGTGTCTTCCTTGGAGAAATATTTAATCAAATCCTTTGTCCATTTAAGAATTGGTTTATTTGTCTTTGTATTATTAAGTATCAAGAGTTCTTTACATATTCTGGATACAAGTCCCTTATCAGATACACAATTTGCAAATATTTTCTCCCAGCCTATGGGTTGTCTTTTCAACTTCTTCATGGAGTCATTTGAAGTATAAAAATTTTTAATCTTGATAATGTTGAATTATCTATTTTTCTTTTATAGCTTGTATTTTTTTAGTGTCGGATCTGTATCCGACAAGAAGCCATTGCTGTATCCAAGGCCATGAAAATTTACTTCTTTTTCTTCTACAAGTTTTATAATCTTGCTACTACATTTAGGTCTTTGATCTATTTGGGGTTAATTTTTGTATGCAGTGTGAGGTAGAGGTTCAACTTCATCTTTTTGCATGTGACTATCCATTTGTCCCAGCACCATTCACTGAAATAATTATTCTTTTCCTCTTGAATTTTCTTGGAACCCTTGTGAAAAATCAATTGGCCATAAATGTAAGTGTTTATTTCTAAACTATTAATTCTATTCCATAAATGTTTGTCTCCTTATGCCAGTGCTAGCCTGTCTTGATTTAAGTTTTTGAAATCAGGAAGTTTGAGTCCTTCAACCTTCTCATTTTTAAAAGACCGTTTTTTGTTGTTTTGGGTCCATTGCATTTTCATATAAATTTTAAGATCAGTTTGTCAATTTTTGCAAAAAAGGGGGCTGGGATTTTTATAGGGATTGTGTTGAATCCATAGACCAGTGTGAAAAATATTGACATCTTAACAATAATAATTCTCCCAATGCATGAACATAAGATAGCTTTCCATTTATTTAGGTCTTCTTTAATTTCTTTTAATGATATTTTGTAGTTTTCAGTGTACAAGTATTATGCCTCTAGTTAAATTTTTTCTTAAGTATTTTCTTCCTTTTTAATAGTATTATATGGAATTATATTCTTAATTTCATTTGTGGGGTTTAGATGCTAGTGCGTAGAAATACAATTTGCTATTGTACATTTCTGTTGTACCCTGCAGCTTTGCTGATCTTGTTCATTGGTTTAAGATATTATTAAGGAATTCCTTAGGTTTTTCTGTACACAATATCATATTATCTGCAATAGAGACAGTTTTACTTATTCCTTTCCAATCTGGATGTCTTTTATTCCTTTCTCTGACCTACTTGTCTGGACTAGAACCACCAATACAATGTTTAATAGACATGGCAAGGGCAGGCATCTTTGTCTAGTTCCTGAACTTAGGGCAAAAGCTTTTAGTCATTAGCCATTAAGTATGATGTTAGTTGTTAGTTTTTCATAGATGCTCTTTATCAGGTTGATGAAGTTCCTTCTATTTTCAGTTTATCAAAGTATTTTTACCATGAAAGAAATACAGCTTTGTGCCCTGGCCTAACCCATAGATCTTTTAGTCCCCACTGTTCTGAATTTCTTTTATCTCCATGGCAATGACAGCAAACAGCTACTCCCCACTCGCTAGCTCATTCCCTCAGATTGAACAAAGCAGTTAAATTGCTTGGAAAGGTATCTAGGATATTCCATAATGTATAAACCATACATGGTACCAAAATTTAAAAAGCAAGCAAAGAAAAATGTTATGTGGTAAAACAAAATGTGTGTTTTATTAATGCCAGATGCCTGTCACTGCTTGGGCCGTCCCCCCAGCCCTGTTCTCCCATAGCAGTTGGCATGAGTGGGCCTCTCTCAGTCATTTGTGGGAAATAGGTGGGAGTGGAGTTGTGCTTTTTTACTTTGTAACCTACAGTAAATTACTTAATTTCTCTGTCCCTTAATCATTCCATCTGTAAAATGATCCTGGGTACTGTACTTATAAAGATACAAAATAGCCTATCTATATAAAGAAAGTACTTAAGTTACCTCCTGACACTTGGCAAGTACACAGTAAGTTAGCTCCTATCATTATTTGAAACATTTTTATTACTAATACACTTAGCCACATATGAGCTCTGAGTTTCTATTTCATATTCTACAGGTTACTTGACATTTGTGTATGAAGAAGAGACCATTTAGGAAGCAGAAAAGAAGTTTGTGATAGTCCAATAACCACCATAACTACCATTTCCAGTTACCACTTCTATCAAATGCTAACCATATCTGAGTCTGTAGTTTTAAAGATCAACTTAGACATAGAATCACTGAAAGTCATTTTTAAAATTCAAACCCATAAAATTTTTATTTTATCCTCTGTATTTTCACTAGCTTAAAAAATTCCTAGAAGTAAAATTTAAAGAAACTAATGTACTTAGTTCTTCTCAATGCTATTAAATAGACACATTGAGCATGAGATACTTTTCACATCCCAGAGGGAATAGCTCCTCCTACATACATACCACAACCCCCAGGAAGATGGGCTCACACTCCCTGTTGTTTCAGTGTTTGCAAAGCTGGGGGTGTTGGGGGAAAAGGGGATGTGCCCCTGGGGACAATCCCTTCCTAAGCCCTGTTGCTGGATTTCTTAATGCTGTCAATCTGTATCACCATCAATTTTGGGAATTTGGGCTGAAACTTTCTTGTTTCTTTATGGCAGAGACAGATAGTTGCCCCCAAAAGTAATGAATGCTCCCTTTCCCTAAGTGGAACTGTCACTGGGAAGTGGCTACTCAGCCAGGGACCACATTCCATGCAGCTGGGGGTTACCATGTTCATTAATGGAGTGTCCAGAGAAGCAATGACACTTCTTGGGCTGCTCATAGAATTTTGTGGGTCACCTCCATGCTCTTATTTCTTCTGGCCTGGACTAGAAATAAACCCCAGGGAACTGAAGATGGTGAAGCCTCCATCCCCTGGGTCCCTGAATAACGGTAGGCAAGAAGCTGCTATACTGATCTCTACCTACCAGTACTATGAGTCAGAAATAAATTCTGCCATGTTAAACTTCTGAAAGTTCAGTGTTTGTTTAATCAGCTAACACTACTCTAACTCAGTGATTCCTAACCAGTGCACCACAAGAATTTTTAAAACATGCAATACCTATTTAGTCAGGGGCACAGACCTCTTTTCCCTGAGATTGTCAATTAAAAATGAGGACAGGCAACACAACAATAGCCATCTGATGTGAATGAATCAAAATTATACCTATTATTTGTCAGACTGGCAAAAAATATATTTTTTGGTGTGCCGCAGGATGTTAGTAGTTAGTTTATGTGTGTCATGAGATGAAAATGTTGAAAATCACTGCTCTAAACTAATTCAGCTTTTCTCACTTTGACAGACCCCAAATATTTATATAACTCTGGTTGATTTTATGGCTAGCATTTGTCTTAGTCTCTCTGGGCTGCTGTTGAGCAAATCGCCACAGACTGGGTGGCTTATAAACAACAAAAATTTATTTCTTACAGTATGGAGGCTGGAAATCTGAGATCAGGGTACCGGCATGGTTGGGTTGGGTTGGGGCCATCTGCCAGGTTGCAGACTTCTCACTGTGTCCTCTCATAGTGGAATGGATGAGCTAGCTCTGTGAGGTGTCTAATCCCATTCATGAGGGTTCCACCTCATCACCTAATCACCTCCCAAAAGGCTCCACCCCCTAAACCCATCACCTTGAGCAATAGGTTTCAATATATGGATTTTGGTGAACATAAACATTCAGACCATAGCACCATTATAAGGGGAGAAAGTCTTTTTCTTTCCCTAAGTAGTGAAAAAATATCCACCTTGATTTACTTTAGAACCCCAGTGTATTAGGCTATATTAATTTAAGAGGAATAAAGAACAAACTAACAGTAACCAGAGAGAATGGGGTAAAAGGATAATAGGAGATAATAGGGGAAGGGCCATCAAGGAACATATATAAAGGACACATGGATAAAGCCAAAGGGAGTAAGTTCAAGGGTTGGAAGGCAGGGATTTGGGGGGGGGGGGGGGTTAAAAATGGAGACAACTGTATTTGAACGTCAATAAAAAAATAAACTAAAAAATATTAATAGGTGAGTACTTACATGAATATGTATATATAGCCATATGTTTATACATATCTCCCTTATCTACTGAGTAGCCATCTGTATATTCTTTAAGCATCGAGTACCTACAATATGCCAGTCCCTGTTTGACTGTAGTAGAATAAAGGTTAATAAGATACAACCCCTAGTCTCAAGGCACTCACAGAAAGCTGCTAGCCTAGTTTTGCAGATATTCCATATATTCAGATAGTTCATCTACTAGTATGACATAGAACACTGTGAATTTTTAGATCAACTCTAGAAATTCTCTGGAGCATGTGCTCACTTTTCATGTTCAGGAGGAGTATTGTCTAGGATCAGAAGCTTGGACTAGAATCCTCCCAACAGGAGAAAAATCAGTCCTCAGTCTTCATGAAGATTCCCAGAAGCCGGGCAGCAGTGAGGACAGGAAGAAGGCTAAGGAGGAAATGCAGTCACAGAAGCTCATCCACATCTGGGGAATAGCGAAGTTCCCAGGCCTCAAACACACAAAAGACTTAAATCTCTTCTCTTCCGAGGTCACTGGCTGTGTGAAAATGAAACATGGACATTTCTAAAGCTGGTTTGAGAATGAAAGCGCAAAAATACACATTTGTGGAATCTATGCATAAAGCTCTCATAACTTCAAAAGGTTGCAAGGAAACAACATTGTTAGGAATTCGGTATGAATGAAACAGAAACATATGATTTAGATTTCTATGAAAATAAACTCAGCTCCAGAGGAGGAAGAGAAACAGCATCTGAGGGCCATATGCCTTTGGGTGGGCCTTTCTGTTTGTAAACCCACGAGCCTTGCAGAAACAGTTGAGAATCTCAGAGCCTCAGCAATATCTAGCTCCCTGCAGAGCCAGGCTCATTGAGCTGGGTAATGAAGCTTGGCTGGGTATTCTAGAGGCTAGAATCTTTACTTGAAATCAGAGACACTTAAAGACAGTATGAGAGAGGGGGAGAAGGAGAATAAGATTGAGATTTACTCCTCAAAAAGCAAGGTTTGTGAAGCACAGAATGTCTTTTTAGCTGGATTTTAATGTTAAATCAAAGCTCCTGTCTTAGCCAGTTTGGGCTACTATAACAAACATACTACAGACTGTGTGGCTTAAACAGCACACATTTCTCACAGAGGCTGGGAAATCCAAGATCAGGTTGCCTACCGATGCAAGATGCAATGTCTAATGAGGTCCTGCTTCCTGGTTTGGGATGGCCATTTTCTCAGTGCATCTTACAGGGACACTAATCCCATCACGAGGGATTCACTCTTACAATTTCACTATCTCTCAAAGTCACCACCCTCTAATGCCATCACATTGGAAATTAAGATTTTTAACACAAGAATTTGGGAAAGGTAGGGGTGAAGGGCAGAACACAAACGTTCAGTCCATAACAATTCCTAATCAAATCTGGAGGCTATCGGACAACATGGAATTATACCGGAAGGACAGCTGCTTGTCAGATCTCTGGGGATACATTTTTTAGATAATATTCCAAAATTAAGGACAATAGTGTCGTGCTTCCCTCTAGAAACCACATCTACTCACATGGCAGCTAGAAACCTGTACGGTCAGCTTTGTGCAAATGGCTTGACCCTACACAGGACGTACTGCCCAAAGGACCAGGGCAGATTAAATGACTCTTCCAAACGCTTCCCCAATTATCAGTTGTTCTCTTGAGCCTTCCCTACCCCATAAAGGGGTCCTTTAAACTCAGAACATTCTCTGATCTTCAAAAACAGATATGTATTGCTCTAGAAATAGTACCGTCATGCTTTGGGCTGAGCTGTCTCCAAATCTTAACTGAGATAGTGTGTTCCAGCCTGGACTTCCAGCTGTCATCTGATAACTGATAACTCTTGGGAGATGTTGTGTAAGTACCCCAACTCCCTCAGCTCTCAATGGGATCATGCTAGAGCATGTGTTTTACATACTTCTCAGAGTATCCCCATGGTATTAAGTTCCAATGTCCACTGTGGTAGCTAACTTAATAACAGGTGTCCTTCCCTTGGATCACTTCCCTCTCTTCCTGGGACCTCTAGGGAAGCCTACACTAAAGTAGACCTCCAATGCTTAGCTTGAATCCCCATGCTTCAGCAACCCACCTCACTTCCTATTTTTAAGTAAGAAGCTTATAAAGTGGTTTCAGAAAGTTTGAGATAAATAGAAAAGCTCTAAGCAGACAGAAGATGAAATGCCCTCTAGGAAAGTCTTAAATTCCAAACAAAGGAAAGAGAATTGCACTAAGCACTGGGGTCACCAGCAACCTCTATTATCAGTCATCACTCACTGTCACATTCTCTCTCTCACATTTACGGCTAGACTCACCCTCATACAGTTAAGAACAAAACGTCTATTGAATAACCCAAGAAGTAAAAGGGAATGAATGTCCAGGCAGCACAACATTGGTGAGCTAGAGGATGGTCTCAGATCTGGGCTCAAAGCCATGACTTCTGTCATTATTTAAATCTTTAAGATCAACTGCATTTGCACTGTTCTCTTTAGCCAGAGATTTTTCGAATGATCAAACTTACTTCAATCCACCATATTTTTGAATAACAGTCAACAATTTTCTTTCACCTTGTTGGTTATTTATTTCTTCAGTGGTGTGGTTTTCAGTGTGTTCTGTATCGTGTATGGCTATGTTTTCTTTTTAATTGCCAGTGTAGAAGTCATAATTTGAAAGTAAACTCAGTGAGAAGTATAAAAACAAAACACACTCAATAGAAGTGAAAGGAAAAGGAGAACAGAACCACCCCAGGGTATCTATTCCAAGTGGTGCGGAAGCCCAGCTGGACCAGCAGGGGTAATTTATGTGGGCTATCCATCACTGAGGGCTTCCAGAAATAGATTCCTTCTCTTTGTCAAGAGCTTCCCCATCCTGACATATTCTTACAGACCAGACTATTGGATTGAGAGGTCCTATTTCCCTCTTAGTGCATGGTGATTTATTTGCAAAACTCTGAATCACAGATAAGCTTGCAAAGCAATCATCTGGAAAGGACACCAGTTGCCATTGTATAACACTACTTTTCCTCACTTCCATCTTCGCTTTGAACATGTATACTTTCAACAGCATGTTCAAGAGAAATTTTGGGTGATGGTACCCAAATGTTAGTCAATTCATTGATTCATTTATTAAGCACCTACTAGATCCTAGACACTGGAAAAACAGCACAGAGTGGATGCTTGCTTTTATGGAGCTCTCAGTCCAATGGGAGAAAGAAATTAAATCAATCATTTTACCAGCACCCCCAATTTATTTCTCAATTCATACACTCTTCTGTTTTCACCATGTTAATCCCCTGTTATATCTAAGGTGACCAGACATCTTGTTTCCCTGGGCCAGTACCAGTTTATCCCTACTGTCTCCATGTAATTATTATTAACAGTCCCTTTCACTCTCAAAAGTGCCTCAGTTTCTATGGTAAATTGTGTGATTACCTGACTGTAACCTTCCTCTCTATACCACCTCAATCATACTATTGATTTTCTTAATTCATTTTCTTACAATAGCTAGCCCTCAGCAGAGACATCACCACTCAGCGGATATTGACTACATTCTGAACACCCCATGAGCAAGAGCAGGGAAATGAATCGCATCTATTTCTCCACTCCATAAACCAGTCTTTCCCGGAGATGGATCATTCATCAACTTGTCAGGGAGGCAGTGCTGTCGTGGGAAAATATTGATTAGACCAGGAGTCCAAAGAGCTGTTTTCAGTGATAGCTTTGTCATGTACTAGATTTCATTTCATTTACTGGAGATAAGTGGCCTTATCTTCAAAACAGGGAATAATAATACCTGCCTGGACTATTTTAGAGGGCTCTTTTAAGGAGCAGATGTATGTGAAAGTATCTCTAAATTGTACTGTGCTTTCAAACTTAAGGTATTATAAATATGAAAGTACAATACACTCAATATTTTATATTATAATTGACTCCTACTGATAGAAACATATGTTTGTGTATAAAGTACAAATATTTTGAGGAGACATTATTAAAAATATTTAATACTATTATATGTAATATTTAATAATATTAGCATTAAACCTGCTTTTTGAGAATATATTTTATATAATATATGGCACAATATTTTATATAATATTTGATACTTGGAAATAAAGTAAATTATTCAAATCACACAGTATTTTAACTATTCCAGCCATCATGCCAACTTCTGTCACCAAAAAGACTATCAGGCACAATACATGTAGTTGCCTGCACCCAACTTTTCAAAATCAAATAGCCCCAAATGCATCTGATTCAGTTTTGTCCATGAACATCACATGGGCTTTTGACTTTGTCAGTCTCTTGCAGAGATAGTATTTTGTTAACAAAATGCCACCAAGTTTCATGCAACCCTGCCTAAAGTTACGTGTTAAGCAAAAATGATTTCCACTGAGATGGTGTTGTATTACCCATGACAACAAACTAGCTCCTAAATGTCAGCTATAGTGACAATAGCCTGCCTGTCACAACCAGAAAATCACTCTGGCAAATGATACATCATGAGGCTCTTTCCAGTAGCAGAGCTGATAACATGCAGCACTGAAGATGGTTTCTTCATGAGACTATAAACTACGGTAAACTCAGTCCCTGCTCTCTGACTTCATCTCACAGCCCTGAGAAGTGGGTTTTATAATTTCCGTTTCACAAGACTGTGGCTCAAAGAGACTGTGCAAGTTACCCAAGATCAAACCGCAGGTGATAGCTCAGTCTGTCTAACTCTGGAGTTCATTCATGTTCTTCCCAGAAAAGCACAGTGCTTATCAACATTTTTTTCTTCAGTAGATTCCCAATTTGGTTATACTAACTGCCTAAGCCTTTCGGAATTAATTTTAGTGAATGTTCCTTATTAGGGTTCTCCAGAGAAGGAGAATCAATAGGATATAAAAAGAGACTTATTATGAAGAATTGATTCACACAATTGTGAAAGCTGAGAAGTCCCACAATCTGCTGTGTGCAAGCTAGAGACCCAGGGACACCAGGAATGTAATCTGGTCAGAGTCCTACAGCTGGACAACTGAGGGAACTGATTATTTAAATCCTAGTACGAGGGCCGGAGAAGACGAGATAAGGCGTCCCAGTGCAGGCAGTGTGGCAGAAAACAGGGGCCCATTCCTCCTTCCTCCAGCTTTCTGCTGTGCTCAGGCCATCAACAGACCACCTGATGCTCAGGCACATCGGAGAGGGCACTCTGCTAAATCCACTGATTCAAAGGCGAATCTTACCCGGGAACACCCCACAGACACACTGAGCAATAATGTTTAACCAGACATTGGGGTATCCCCTAATCCCATTAAGTCGACACATAAAATTAACTATCACAGTCCCTATAGGGTATTTATTCGGGACCTTGGGGAAGATAACTGGTGCTAAATCAACGTTGTCATCACTTGAGCCATTGACTCAGATTAATGGATTTTTAACCACACCCACATAAACTAGGGACTAGATTTGTTTCAGCACACACACTTAGATCAGTAGAGTGTTCTTCACTGAAAACAACACTAATCAATTTGTAATGAAATTAAAATGACAAGACAACAAAGAAAATAAACGTCCTGCCAAACACTGAGTCACGAATCCATTGTATCATTGCTTTATAAACCATGGGGGTGGGGGGCAGTGAATTAAAGGTCAAGCAGATAGGTTTCCATGGTAATGAATGGAGTACTCACAGACACCAATATTGTCAGACCCAAGCTATAGCCCAACTATACTTTCCTTACACTGGCATATTTAGATGGAGGGGGGATTAGAGCATCTACTAAATGATTGTAAAAGTGATTATTAAGAATTAGTTGGACCTGAGCCCCAAAGGTGAGGGCATGTCTTCATTGTTCACACTGAGTGACAGCTTGGGTCTACAGAGTTAGCATTGCTCTCTGCATTTTTATTTTTTATAGCTCTGTGCTTTTAAATGCTTCAGTTGGCTGGTAACTTGGTAGTGAAACACAGTGGGTACGGTTTTACAAACGCCTTACAGGAAACAAATTAATATACATCATCTCCCCTTTTGGCACACGGAAGCCCATCTGTCCCAGTCTAACCTGCCAAGTCATCTCAGTCCTGAGCCAGTCAGTGCTGGCTGCCGCACAGGCTGGTGTCCTGCAAGATGTCATTCACCTGCTGTCTCAAGGCTTGTATTGCAAAATTGGGTTTTATTTCAGTGTTCAGTCATTCTGAAATCCCGTGCATGCTGCAGGGGAAAATAAGTGGAATTCGTCCCCCAACATCTCGTGGCCTTTAGTGATGGGCCTGATACAGCTTTGTTGGAACTGTTTAGGTGTATCCTTGACTAAAAGCAGGATAACAGCTGGTCAAATAACCCCTCAGGATGTCTGTCTGCCCAGTAAAGGAAAAAGAACTTGAATTCCAGATGCACTGGGGAAAAATGCATCATTAAAAAGCTAGCAAGAAAAATTGAGGCAAAAAAACAGTGTACTTTGGACTGATTCTAGGAAGGATTCCCTACTTGCAAGGGAATAAGACATTGGAATGCATTATTTAACAACATTGGGAAGACTCCTTTCCAAAGAATTTAAAGCAAAGGGTGGCTAATGTTCCGCCAAGCTTCTCTGAACCAGGACACAGACTGGAATGCTACTCATAGTCAACTTCCACAGATTGTCCAGCATTGCAAGGATTCTAGAGTCCCTTCCTAGGAAATATAGTAATGTTAACATATAATTTTTGCATATTGCTCTGTGATTTCCCAGGGTGCTATTATATATTATGTTTAATTGTTATAGGAAACTATGAGGAAGGTAGAGCATGATTATAGGTTAAATGTCATCAAATACCAGGAGAGATTTTAGTTATTGTGCCTGGTGTTGGGAGGGGGACACCAGGGAGGGAGGGCAGACAGTGGAGATGGCAGTCCTCACAAAAGACTTTCTCTGTGGCAATGCATTGATATGTGTCTCTAGAAGATTATATTGCAATAACCAGTCTTAAAATGGACAAGCCAAAAGGGAATGAGAGACCATCCATTTATTCTCTAGTTTTTGAATCAAGAAATGGACCCATAAAAGGAAAGTGATCAGGCCAAGTTATGTCAAAAGAAGCTCGGGACCAAACAAAAGCATAGGTTACAGAACTCCCATCCCTGTTCCCTTCCTGTTTGTCTGCGTGGTCTCCTTTATAATTCTCCCTTCTTCCAATTTCACACCTTATCCATACCAGAAACCCTGAGTTTAAGACTGATTATAAATGATCAAGAAATAATTTTACCTGTTGTCTGTGAAAAACACTGTAAGCATCGCTTTAAGTACCAGTTTTAAAGAACAAATAAGCAGAAATAAATAGCAACTTCTAGTAAGAATGATAATAATTTCTATATATAAATACATCAGAGTATTTGTCTATTGAGGTGCATTTCGGTTACTTACAGTTGGGTTATTCTGAATAAAGCTGCTAGGAACATTCTCTCTCAATCATGTCTTTTGATGGCTATAAGCACTCATTTCTGTTGGGTATACTTAGAAGTGGGAATTACTGAATCATGGGAGATCCTTAATGTTGTTCCTCATGCCACCGCCACCTGCCTAATTTCCAAGCTCCAAATCTCTGGTATCTCACTTTCTATCCTACCACCATTCACTCATCTGTGAGTTCTTTTGACTTAAAAATGTAACATGAGCCCTGGCCACATTGTCCCACAAATGAAACACTGCCGATTCAATTCTCTGGCACATGCCCGGGTTGCAGATTCAGTCCCTGGCCAGGGCACATGTGGAAGGTAGCCAATTGATGTTTCTCTCCACATCAATATTTCTCTTCCTCTCCTTCTCTCTCCCTTCCCCTCTCTCTAAAATAAAAAATAATAATAATAAACTAAATTAAAATGTGCCTTACCAGTGTGGTGGTGTAGCTCAGTTGGTTGGACATTGTCCCACAAACCAAAAGGTTGCCAGTTCAGTTCCCTGTCAAGGCACACGCCTGGGTTGCAGGCTTAGTCCCCAGTCGGGGTGTGTGCAGAAGGCAGGCAATCGATGTTTCTCACATCAATGTTTCTCTCCTTCTCTTTCTACCCACTTCCCCTCTCCCTCTAAAAAAAGGTAAATTAAAAATAAAATTTAAAAAAATGTAATATGAATATGTCTACTTATAGCACTGCTATTCTAACATCCTCTTTAAGCCACCATTACCCTGTCTCAGAGCTACTGAAATGACTTCCCAAACGTCTCCTTGCTTCCACTTTTGTCCTCCTCAATTCCTCTCTATATAGCAACCAAGGTTTTAGTAATGTAAATCATATCATATAATTTGCTTGCTGAAAACCACCCTTCATTTGGCTATTGTAAATTGTGCTACTATGAACATTGGGGTGCATAGGTTCTTTTGGATTAATGTTTCAGTGTTCTTAGGATATAATTCTAGCGGTGGAATTGCTGGGTCAAAAGTCAGATCTGTTTTTAGTTTTCTTAGAAAATTCCATACTGTTTTCCATAGTGGTTGTACCAATCTGTAACCCCACCAACAGTGCACTAGGGTCCCCCTTTCTCCACAATCTCTCCAATGCTTATTGTTCATTGTTTTGTTTATGATGGCCATTCTGGCAACCTATGTGCCCATCAGTAAATGAATGGATCAAAAAACTATGGTACATTTACACAATGGAATTCTATGCAGCAGAAAGAAAGAAGGAGCTTCTACCCTTTGCAACAGCTTGGATGGAACTGGAAAGTGTTATGCTAAGCAAAATAAGCCAGGCAGTGAAAGACAAATACCATATGATCTCACCTTTAACAGGAACCTAAACAATAAAACAAACAAACAAGTGAAATATAACCAAAGACACTGAAATAGAGAACAGGCTGACAGTGACCAGAGGGGAGAGGAGAGGGAATTTCAGGGGAAAAGGGGAAGGGTTTGCAGGAACAAGTATAAAGGACACATGGACAAAAACTAGGGGGGTTGGAAAAGGGAGGAAGGTGGGGAGGGCTGAGGGGGTGGCTGGGATGGGAGTAAAAGACAGAAAACTGTACTTGAACAATAATTAAAATTTTTTAAAAAATCCTTTAAATTTTGAATAAAATCCAAACTCCTTTCTGATTTCCAAAGTCTTATTTGTTATTTGGCCACTACCTACCTCTGAAACTTTAGCTGTTATGCACGATGCTGCAGCTACCTCTGGACTTCCTTCTTGAGAGCCCCAAGCTCATTCCCAGGGCACTGGCATCAGTTATTTTCTTCAGCCGAGAAGGCTGTTCCCCAGATGTTTGCATGGCTAGCTCCTTCTGTCAGCTCAGATCTCAAACCCAAAGTCACCATGCCTGAGACGTCTTCCCTAAACAGCTGAGCTGGTGTAGCCATTCGGTCACTGGCTTTCACAGCAATGTAGTTTAATTCTCTGCAGGGAAATTATGACTACCTGATATTTTTATATATTCCTTTCTTTACTGGGTGTTTCTATACTAGAATGTATGCTCCATGAGAACAGGGAGCACTGCCTGCTCACTGCCACACCCATGCTCATACTGTCCCTGGCACACAGAGTAAACACATGACTTTAGTGACAGCAGGGGTCCACATGTAACATCTTCCAGCAGTGCTCAGAAACTGATATGTTAAGGTGGAGAGAGCAGATGGTTAGAGTAGTTCAAGTTATAAGTTTGACAGTAGGACACAGGCTTTGTTCAGGAGGTGATGGTGTTGAGGGTGTCGGCAAGAAAACACTAGAAGTGATACAGCCCAGAGTCCAGGCTGGATAGCAAAGGGAAGAAACTATGTGGGGTGAAAATATGGTGGTGGGGGGAGGCATGACTGGAGGTCTTAACACAATAGAAGAACATCTATATCCACAAGATTATGTTGAAAACCTAGTTGGAAAGGGAGGACAAAATAATTAAGGAAGTACTCAGCCTTAACGTTGCCCTCCAATGGTTCAGCCGCATGATTGAGCTTTCCTGTATAAACTCCATTTATACAGCTCAGTGCTTGGCACTAATCAGCAAATATTAATTGAATGAATGAATGGATACATTAGAATGGAAGGATACTTAAAATAACAAAGAGATGGTAATAATTAAATGAATTAATGATAGAATTCAAAACTCATTCTACCATGTCGCTTCTGGAAGTTAAAAGAAATAATATCTTTATGTAAATTTGTAAACCTATTTTCAGCAGGCCGCTGATGATGTGGCTAGTTTTCTCCCTCCCCCACCTCCAGTCTAAGGGATACACCAAACTGGGATAGCTTTCTTACAGACTCACAGTTAAGACTCTACCCATATGTATGTTCTTAACTTCCAATTGCATTAAATTGAACAATATTTAATGTAAGCACAGTAAGTTTGCTGCAGTAAAACCCCATTATCACTCAATTCTTCTGCACTGTCTCTATAAATCTATAAATCAATGCTATTTTTTAAATTCAAGATAAACTAAAAACTTTTACTAAGTACAAACATCATAAATCATTTACTGATTATATCTAAAAATTTATTTTAACTCCAGCCAGAGGTAACTATTACTGGGATTTGTTTCCACTCACAGGCACAAAATATTATTTCAGGACGGTCAATGCTGCAATTTTGAAAGGGTCATCTAAAAATAGACCTTAAATGAATGCATGGGAAATATTGCCAATAGGATACAGAGTGAATGTTGTGGCTTAAAGCTGCAGAGGAACCCACTGGGGCCTTGATAATGTCATTTCCCAGCAGTCAAATCGGAAGCCAGCACCAGGTGGCCTTGTTGACAGCCTGCCCTGTGAACCCACAGAAGGATAGAAATAAGGGAAGGAGTAATGAAGGACACAAAAAAGCAAATGAGCCCAGAGACATTCCCAGAGCATGATGAAGCCAGAGACTTGCTCATCAGAGTGCTGAGCAAAAGCAAAGAGACTCCATTCATCTCTGCTTTACAGTAGGCCCTTTTGTTTTGCTCATATGGTTTCTCTCTTATTCATATATCACAGTGTCAGGATGCTATCGAGAGCAAAGGGAAGTAGGAGAGAGAGAAGGGAGGGGAGAAGAGTGAAGACAAGTACTTCTTTCATTGGAAAAGCATTTTCTTTCCACAGGGAAATAGTCGAAGATAAATTTACCTTCCCCAACCTTCTGAGAATGGTCTTCAGACCAACAGGCCAATCCATCCCTGTGGGGCACTGCTCTCTCCAACTAGCTTGTTGGCTTTATTTACACCAGGCATCAGCTCAGTGCCTCAGTTTATCTTTTTTCTTCAGCTGAAAATGTGATTGATCCCACTGACTGACAGTGATGCTGTAAAGCATGCTAAACATCCTAGAATGAAACCTGTTCATGGACAAAAGTTCCATCTCTAGGCGTTTAATTCCCATGACACTAAGCAGCAGCTAGTATCACCATAGTGGAGCCTTTACCATGCATCAGCATTGTCAGAAACAAGTTACTTACAAGACCTCATTGGAATTTAACAATATTTATAGACACAAGTGTACAAACACCAGGGAGGGAGACTCCCATTCTACAGCTAAGGAAGCTAAAGCATAGGAATTGTAGGTAACTTGTTATGAAAGTAATAAATGGCTGAATTTGGACCTGAATTCACATCTGACTCCAGATCCCAGGCTGTCTTAAAATAGTCTTAAATTAGGTAAGATGAAACAATCAGAATAGTGAATTTGTTGGGAGTTGGAGTTAGGGAAAAGATAAAGCAGATTTCAAAGCAGAGTTGGAATTATCCACACCACCCTCGAGCTCATGAGTTTGGACAGAGAATTGATTGTTGACTGGTAAGTAATGAAAGTGACGGTCATCTTGGGTTCCAGACCTGGCTCTTCCTCCTAACCATAGTCATGCCCCTTTACCTCCTTGGGTCTCTTTAAATATTATCTGTTAAATGAAACATCTCTTGGGGCCCTTTCAGCTCCAAATATTCCCAAGAGATTCCCAGCAATAGCCTATTTCTGGGTAGCCTGAGGCATGTCACATGCCATCTGAAAAAGGAGGTTAGATGAGTAATTGCAAAATTAGGTCAACAGCACCTGCAGGACTGCCTGTAGGAATAGTGAATACAATGTATTCAGACATTAAAACAAGCCAATGAATTGTGTCAATGGGTTGGTATACTAAGTTTTAGTTGATTTTGTTTTCATACTAGTTGCTATCTGTGGATATTATTGCTGCGTAACAAGCAACCCCCAAAATAGTGACTTAAAGCAACTACTTGATTTTGCTCACATTTGTGGGTCAGAAATTTGGAAATAACTCAGTGGAGCTGTTTAACTCTGATCCACATACATCAGCTGTGGTGGCTGGAACCGGAGGGTATCCTTCCAAGATGGTTTCCTCACCTGATGTCTGGAGACTCTTTCCTCTTGGCTGCTCATCTACCTGGCCTCTTCTTGTGGCTAAGACTTCTCCCAGGATGGTGGTGTCAGGGTATTCATACTTCTAATGTGGCAGGTGGTTTCTAAAAGACTCAGACAAAAACTGCCAGCCCTCTTAGAGGTTATTCTCAGAGTGGAATAGTGTCACTTCCATCATACCCTATCAGTTAAAGCAATCACAGAGTAGTTCAGATCAAAGGGAGGAAAAACAGCCTCCTCTTCTTAATGGCAGATGTGGCAACGTACCCTGGTGTCCTGCCTCAGGATCTGGCCAGAAAAGACCCAGGTAAATGTTGGATTTGGAGAAAGTGCATGATCCAGGACACACAACTCTAGCCACCCACCAGCAAGAAGAGGCTCTGTGGGCAAACTCAGCAATGGTTTTGCCTGCCCAGCATCCATGATCCAGCCAGCTCTCTTCTGGCAACCATACCTTGGGGAACTTGACCTCCTCAGCTCTAAAATCAGTTCATGTGCTTTGGATAGCAGATAGATTTTACCCCTGGAACATGTGATTTGGGCCTGACCCATCATCATCGGTGCCTAGAACAATGCCTGGCACTGTGCTTACTATGCACGTGCTCACTATGAATAAATGAAAGAAAATGAATTCATTCCTCTTGCCACAAGGCTTGTTTCAGGGATGGACAAAGACCCAAGTTCTAGGACCTCTAGAATGACTAAGCAAGAAGATCTTCCTTATGTTAAACTTGGAGTTGTGGGTATGTGATCCTGGAGCACTAAGATACCACAAGGAAACAAGCAAAATTTACTTTAATAGGAGAATAGATAAACTGTGGTACAACCCTGGAATAGGCTATTATTCTAGTATAGAAAGAAATGAACAATTGAGGCATGAAAAGACATGGAAGAAACTTAAATGGATATTGCTAAATGAAAGAAATCAATATTGAAAGACTAAAGGCTCTACATTGTATGATTCCAAATATATGACTTTCTGGAAAGGGCAAAACTCAAGAGGGGTTCAAGCAGAGGGAGGGAGAGAAGGAGGGGGTGAATGAATAGGTAGAGCACAGATTTTTAGGGCAGTGAAATTATTCTGTATGATACTATGTTAGTGGATGTATGCCATTATACAACAGTTAAAACCCATAAAATGTACAACACAAAAAGTGAGGCCTAATGTAAACTATGGGTTTAGCTAATAATAATGTTATTAATATTGACTTACCAATTGTTATAAATGTGCCACACTAATGCAAGATGTTACTAATAGCGGAAATTATGTGCATGGGAGGGAAAAGGGGTATATGGAGATTCTATATTTTCTGTTCAATTTTTCTGTAAACTTAAAATTGCTCTAAAAAATAAAAATGCCTACTTTTTTAAAGCTATACAGTCTTGGTGACATAATTTTCATACCTAAATTAGTCTATCCCCTGGACTATTCAGGAGAAGTCAATACATTCTCTTTTTAGCCTAATCAAGCTTGGGAGGAAATCCAGTTTGGTGACCACAAAACAGCATACAAAGACCTGACTGAAACAGACAGCAGTCAGCAAAGTATACTAGGATTTCCTGATAAGTAGGAAGTGCTTGGGTGGGCCTTCCTGTGTCTCTGGTGATCAGAAAAATGGCAGCCAATATGCCATCCAGAATAAGGGTACCAGGTGCGGGCTCAGGCAGGACTCCAGACTAGAGAATGAGGAATGGAAAGAGCAAGGTGAGAGCTGGAACACTGAACAGATTGTCAAGACAATTCCCAGAAAGCAAGTCAAAAGCCAGATATCAAGAGCAATGAAACTTACTCTGAACAGACCATGTAACATGTCGATTGCATGTCACTCAGTAAAGACTCCCAGTCTCCCTTATCTTTCCTACTTTTTCTTTTATATATATACATATAATTTATTTATTTTTAGAGAGAGGGTAAGGGAAGGAGAAAGAGAGGGAGAGAAACATCAGTGTGTGGTTGCCTCTCATGCGCCCCCCACTGGGGACCTGGTCCACAACCCAGACACGTGCCCTGAATGGGAATCAAACCAGCAAGCAACCCTTCAGTTCACAGGCCAGTGCTCAATCCACTGAGCCGCACCAGCCAGGGCCCTACTTTTTCTTTATTCCTTAGCCATTTATCACTAACAACTATATAATTTATTTATTATTATGTTCCACTTGGGAAAATCTGAACTCAATGTAGGCAGCAGTTGTCTGTTTTTGTTCAGTTGCTCCCTAAATAACTGTTAAACGCTGAATGAATTACTCTTATTTTCATTCTCAGTTAAGATGATGGGAGAGAACAAACACTATAGAGTGCTTCCACTCAAAGATCAGTATTGGACTGGGTAATAAAATGCTAGAAAGGTAGTAATGGCCAGATAGATTTTAGCAATTGCTTCCTGGATCCTACATCACCCCTTAATTCCTGGACCGTCTCTTTCTTTTGCCCTTATTCTTCTAGATTTAATTTATGTGTCATCTCCTCTGATAGGTATCCCTCTGCTTCCTTCTCTCACAGCACTTACTACACCGTACTTATCCTGGTTTTCTACATTCTCCACTAGATTCAGGGCCACTTGAGAAGATCATTCTCTTTTATCTCTGTATTTCCCTCAGAAGTAAACACAGTGCATGGCTCATAAGTGCTCGGTAAACATATATGTTGAATGAATGAATATCTTCAAGCTGGGAATAAGGGTCAAGGTTAGATCTAACAAAGGATAATGGACCTTTATCATTCTTTTTGACCACTCAATATCTGAACCTTCCTCCCATATCTAGAGAATTCCTTTGAATTTCAGTGGGAAGCAGAGCCTACCTCCCACTCTTGATGCTGAAGATATCAGCAGCTCACTGTCCCAGACTTTCCTGTAGCTATAGCAAAGTCTCTACCCTGACTTCCTGTGTACAGATGGGCAAATGTTCATTCCTGGGCCAGCAACAGCAGTGCTGCTAGTAGCAGCATCCAGGGTCCAGAGCCTATAAAATGGGAGGAGCAAGCTGCAGCATCTATTCTAGCAGGGGCCATGGAGCTGCCCTCACAGGACCAGCTCTGCAGCACAGCATGGGGTGTTGTTCCAGGCTGTGTAGCCCAGACCCCAGTTTCTCAGCCTCCTGATGACTCTATGACTACTTAGCCATCCTTTGATCAATTTTGTTTCCATCAACCAGAGTTAATTTCTGTTGCTTGCAACTACAAACTCTGATTGGTACACAGAGGTTTCAATGGTATAACAATTAAGCAAGATGCAACACAAAGAAAACCAGGTAAAATCTCAGGGACATCAAAGCCTCAGCTGTCCTCATGGTACTGTGTGACCTACTTGCTCAAGGGCCAGCTGGCCTGGATTTTACCCCTCTCCTTCCTCAAAGTAAGGTGTAAGAATAAATTTGATTATGCCTTTGGGATCCAGAGTAACTTTTCTTTAAAAAAAGAAAAAAAAAACCCAAATGCTTGTCAAAGAGTCAAAATACAAATGTTCCATGGTATGCCAGAGTTTAGCAGCTGATCAGCCTCTTAAAGGGCAGCAAGAGAACTGGAGTTTGGTTCCAGCCAGCGTTTCTGGGAAGATGAATCGTTGAGGTAGAATGGCTGTTTGTAAGCCAGGGAACAATGCCATTCAAGAGCAGCAAAAGTCCAGATCATGCAATCTGCCAGCCTTTGGAAGCCAGTTTGTCTGATGACTTGGAACCGAAGTGACACTCGGAGGTTAGGCTGGTGACCAGACAGCCTTTCCCTGCTCACCTCATTGAATGTGTTGTTTGCTCGTCACCCCTCAGTGAGATTCTCACATTTTGGCATTTCTCTGATACCCTCCTTTCCCTCTCAATCAGCCTGGTTTCTGCGATACTAGGGCCTCATTCCTCTTTCCTGGTAAAAATCTACTCTATATATCAAAGATGGGCTATGAGTTCATCTAAGTAAAATACACAGACTATATAATAACTTCCCCTGGTGCCAGCACCCTTACTCCCTGGCCAAATGAATAATGAACTGGCCTTATTAGAACTGAGGCATGGCCAAAGTTCATGTCCCAGTCATAATGAGGTTGTCACAGAGACATGAAAAGAGTCAGAAGGACAGTAGTTGCTATATGTCAGTATTCCTCTATTTGCATAACTTCTCACCAATGGCCTCTCATATCTCAGGGAGCAGAGATACAAAATTCTTCCTGCTATTTTGCTATAGTGCCTAAAATCACCAGCAGTCACATCTTTGAGATAAGGCATAATCTCTAAACCACTCAATGACAATGCAAATGAGTTATGGAGGGATCATTAACAGCCACAGCCAGTAGACCTAGAGGGAATGAAACCTGAGATAGGAAAGGGGGAAGAAAAAAAGGTCTAATCCCATCATGGGAGCCAGTCGTGGCTGAGGCATCTCAGTCATCATCCTGAGGAGTTGGGGCACTTGGGAACTCAAAAAGATGTGAGTGAACAGCTCATGGGGAGAACACCTAGGGAAAAACCACCTGGAGCCAGGAGAACAATTTGGAGGCAAGGCTAGAATGAAAACCCATTAGTAGTGTCTCCAAGGCCCTTTCTTATGGACGCAAACTCCATGAATGCCTTTTAAATGCATCTTCCCCCAGCAATGACTGACCATGGTCTGAGCCACGTCTTATGGCATAGGACATCTGTGGATACCAAGGAAGTTGTCTCATAATGGAAAGACATACAAATGAAATTTGCTGGAAAAGCATATTTAAAGTACTGTAAAGCTCTCAAGGACAAGAGCATTGAGGTCTATGAAAAGTATAAATATAGCTGTGATTTTTACTGATATTATGCCAAAATGTCATGAACCTACAGGACCCAAAATCTAACCTTTAGACCCAGGCAGTCAGGGCTTCTGCCTGCAGCACTTTGCTCCAGAGACTCCCACTCAAGAGTTCTGGGCCAGGGGACATGCCCATGCAGCACCCATCTCCCCTCCAGACCATGTTCAAGGCACTTGGGACCCAGGAATTCCCTGACCCAACCACCCCCAGTGGAGGCTTCTTCCTCAGGTCTATGCTCCTGAAGGACCACAGGGCAGGTGTGCGCACCTATAGTCAGGAAGAGGTGTTAAAAAGTGTCTCTTTGGTGTGGGATGGACAGCATCGGGACCTGCAGACTGAGGTGTATGGACATGTGTTAGAGAGCCTTCAAGGTGCAGAGCACAATTAGGGATGGCAGGAAGAGGGAGCTTGGCCTCAGCCTTTTTCTTTTTCTTTTTCTTTCTTTCTTTCTTTTTTTTTTTTACATCATTGTTCCAGTCCTGCAAATACTAGGAGCAGGTCTGCCTCGCGCATTATTTCTATGTCAGCATATCTGTTAGGGGACTGGCCCCATATGCTTTTAGACATCCACTAGGTAACAAGAAAGGGGAGAACAACAGGCCCCAGCTGGGCAGATGGGGCATGCACATCTGCTTCCTTCCTTCCTCATTATGATCCTCCAGGAAAGGTTGAATCCCGATACAAAGACCCCACCTCCAGCCACCCCAAACGAGAGGTAGTTCCGAAGCAAACTCACAAATGTGGATTTTTAAAGAATCTCACTTTATCATTAAAACTAGAGGATCTTTTGGGAAACCATTCCGTTTTCATATAATTTCTGATATGTGGACCTTGTCCTGCAAGGGGCTGAGCATGCTTTGATGACACAGCTTGTCCTCTGTAACTCTTTTAGAGTTTATCATTTAAGGATGGGGAACTGCCCCTGAAAAGGAAAATCTGAACAAGCCTTGGATGTCAAGCATTGGGTAGAGTTCCTAGAGGAAGCAGGTAAAGTGGAGGGACCTAATAAGCTAAAACTTTGAAAAATTATGGGAAGTCCTGGGAGGTCTGTAGTTCCCTAGGCCATCCCCAGATGCCCCATAATTGTCCCTGTGTGTCCTTCTGCCCTGGTCTGTGGATTGAGAGCTGCAGGGATAAGAGGGCAAGGAAGTGTCAGGTGGTCACACACTCAGGCTGAAGTCTACCTGCTCTGAGGTCCCACCTCCACCTTTAAAGGAGGTGAAGAGCTGTGAACCATACCAGAGAGCTTTCCCCAGTGGTGGTGAAGGCAAGGAGGCTGCGAAAAGAATGAAAGGAATCAGGAAAGAGATTGAATCCACAGCTTTTCTCTTGCTCTGGGTTCCAAATGTTTTTTGAAATACCAACTGGTCTCTTTTTTTGAATAGTTAGTGGGCCAGGGTGGATTTTTCCATTTCAAGCTGATGTCATTCCTGGCCTGTAGGTTTCCCAGTATCCCGTCTGCTGATGCCACTGACTCCTGCTGACCCACTCACTCTGGCCTGAGAGAGCATTCTTCCTTCCTGGTTTTGCTGCAGTCTGGAAAGTGATGCCTGGAAAAAGGAATTCAACCTATTGCTTATCAAGTCTCTATAACGTCAGAGTTCCTTCCTTTTTGCTCCTCACTCATCTTTTCAAAGGTGGCCCTCTGAACTACCCCATATAGAGCCCCCAGAAGGGACAGAATGCCTGGAAGGGACCCAGCTTTCCACTCAAAGGTTCCATTTTCCCATTCAGCTTGCAAAAAGTTCAGACAATCATTTTCCTTCCTCTCCAGGGCCAAGTCCAGACATGCAAAGGCATGAATATATAGCTTCTAGTGAACTGTGATTGGAGTGCAGTTAATAATAAGAAGAGTTTTGGATAGAATATAAACAGCCAATTCAAATTCCACTATAAAATGTGAACTAAATCTGTGCCGTGGTGTGTAATCCTGCCATGTGTGTGAGGACCTCCCTGTGTGTGACAGTATCTGGCAATGATTGTAAGATGTGGTGGGTTAGGCTCATGTAATCTTAGCCATCCAAACATTATATTGTATAAAAGAAAATGTAAGAATGTGCAAGTTCTGTCAGCCTAAGTATAATTTAGTAAGTGTTCCCTCAGCACAAAACTTCTAGTTCAAAAGCTATTTATGATATTATTGAAAGGATAGTGATAAAGAGTGGTAACATGTCAGTGTATGTACACACACACAAACACACACACCGACATGCACTGACACACATACACTAAGTTTTTATAGCCACCCTTTTTCTGACAAACCAAGCTCTACTACTCAGTACTAACCAGGGTGGCAACAGGAAGTAGAAGTTCAGAATGGGAGCATAAAGTGCCATTATACTGAAGACATGGAGATCAGAGTAAAAAATAAGTTCTTCCTCCTGCTTCCCACACCTTAATCACACAAGGGGCTACCTTAGACTTCTTGATGCTTGGCCAAGATTCATTGTACACAGAAGGAACTTCTAGATTCACTGTAGAGAGCCATTGTGATTGTTTAATACTCACTTAATGGTAAAGTAGAGTTCGTTTTTAGTTCCTCACATCCATGTTATATTTACTGTGCGTGTATGAGTGGAAGGAAATAGAGGAATAAGGAATAGAATAGTTAAATGACTGACTTTTTTGTTTATTCCAACTTTTTACTTTACATCTATTCTTCAGTGGCAAAAAGAACTTTTACTGCTTTTCAAAAAAGGAAAAAGAGTATGCTAACTTTTCCATTTTGATAACCAAAGGAAGTATTTTGTATATTGTTTTCCAAATTTTCAACATCTTCTTTTTCCCCATACAAAATGTTGTAATGGCTTTAAAAATTACCTTGAAATTAACTAACACATTTTTCATATAAAAATTGTTTTAAATCCAAACAATTTCTGAAATATATATGTCTGTGTGGTTGAGCCTCCTGTGAAGCCATTATGCCCATCCCCCAACGAACATCAAAGCACTGTGGGTAGGATGGCCTTGAGCTCAGCTCCAGAGCTAGGATCTACCCTGTCTAGCCAAGCAGTACAGTTCCATCTCCTTGGACATCAGGACAACAAGAGTAAGTCCAAGGCTTCTTTTATGGTTGAAAAAAAAACACATAAAAACTCACTGATCTTCCTCCTCCAACTGAACAAGGATGTGAAACCCTGCGAACTACGAACAGCCATGCAGTGACTAGGGAGGGAGCCAGCCTTACAACAAAGGGAAAGTGACACTGTGAAAGGCAGAAAGTAACACGGAATGAGCTGGTCTTTGGTGCCAACTTTGAGCTCCTGTATCAAGCAACTGCAAAGCTTTCCCTGACTCTGAACTTTTCAATAGTAACAGCTGTACTTTCTCACTTGTTTGAGTTGGGGTTTCTTCAACTCAGACACAGTGTAGCTTGCCAGGTATGGCACATCTATGTGTCTGCAACTCTATGGATTATTTAATTTTCTCCTAGAAATCTATTACATACTTAAAATTATGACCTTCTTTCCTTTTAAAGTTATTCAGTCAAAGATGAAACACAGATCTGCAGAAAATGAAAAAATACTTAACACCAGAGCTTGGATTAGATTCCTAAGGGCAAGATATAGTAAATAAACAGGGTGGAGGCCACTTCTGTTTGCCAGGGCCAGGGCCAGGGCCAAGGCCAGGGCCGGGGCCTGATTTAAGAGTTGCTTTATGACCATTTAATTTATCTGCCAAAATTTCACTATCAGAGGAAAGGCAGATATTAAAAGTATAAAACTTGAAAACTGACCATTTGAACCAACTTAGCGAACTTTGACACTTCTAAGGAGTACTTAACACTGACCATGGCCTAAATTAAGTGCAAAGTGACTCAGTGGTACTAGAGAAACCCTTTTTAAGCAAGAACAAGTGACACTAGGTTATAGGCCAGAGTTGATTCCAGGAGAGCAAAGTTACTGATAATTGAATAAAAGTAACTCAGAGATCCCCCAAAGCAAAGGCTCTCTATCACAATACTATAGCATCATCCTCAGTGCATATCCTTCCAATCAATCCCATTATCACTGTTCTCTCCAGGAATCACCCCATCAATTCCGTTTTCCTCAGAGAACCCATTGTTCCCCAGAGAACATATTTTCACTCACTGCAAATCCCTTGTGAAAAGAAGCACAAAATCCATAACCCAGGAACATCTATACCTTCAAGATGAGGGGGGAAGACAATAAGGGCACTGAGTGACCTGGGAAGGCTCTAATAATTTTAGAACCAAATCAGACAACACTGCCTTAGAAACTTCTTGTCTATGCTCCATCCCCAAATTTCTGGAAGAGTAAAATCGGGTTCTAAAACTTTGTGAGATGTGTTCAAGATTCATTTAGCAAGAATCAAGACTAGAGCCCAGGTCTTCTGACTCCAAAATCCATGATGCTTTTATCTTCATCAAATTCCATGATAGTCTTACGTAACAACTTGGCTAGGCTATGGTACTCAGGCATCTAATCAAACACTAATCTAGGTGTTGCCATGAAGGTACTTTATAGACCTGGTTAACATCTACAACTGGAAGACTTTCAGTAAAGATTACCCTTAATAATGTGAGCAAGCCTCATTCAATCTATTAAAGGCTTTAAGATCAAAGACTGAGGTTTCCCAAAGAAAAAGGCATTCTACCTAAAGACTGCAGCAAGTCCTGCCAGAGTATCAGCCTGCTGGCCTGGCCTGTGGATTTTGGATTTGCAGGTTCCCACAACTCTGTGAACCAATTCCTTTAAATCTCCTGATAGGTACATAGATAGATAGATAGATAGATAGATAGATAGATAGATATTGAAACATATATAGACACACACACACTTATTGGTTCTGTTTCTCTGGTGAACTCTGATATATTGTTCAATGAGCCAGATGGGGCAAATCCAAAATTCCCCTGATGAAGATCAAGAGATTGAGAGGGAAACCCTTTGGGTGAAAGAAACCACTGCTTAATGACTCCTGCAGGGAGATAGTGGTGTGTGAATAAGATTTGAAAACTGCTATGTCACATAGAGAAAACCATGGGGAAAATAATCTCTAAAACAATGAAAAAACTTTGCCATTGAGGATTTCTTAAAGCTGGCAGAAATTTTTTATAACATTCATAGATAAAGGA
Source organism: Phyllostomus discolor (assembly GCF_004126475.2). NCBI lineage: Eukaryota > Metazoa > Chordata > Mammalia > Chiroptera > Phyllostomidae > Phyllostomus > Phyllostomus discolor. The sequence continues at coordinate 66,628,542 of NC_040903.2, forward strand.
AAAACAACATCGTCTCATATCTATTCATGATTCTGTCTTTGTTTCTTTCAGCAACTCTGAAGGCAACCAACATCTGGACTTCTACTTATGTAAGATAAGACATGTCCTTCCTATATAAGCCAAGTGGAGTTAGGTCTTCAGCCACTTGCTGCCAAAAATGACTTTCTCTGCTATGCTCACCTGGTGAACCCCTTCTTAGCTTTGAGACCCTGCTCTTGTGCAGCAGTGATCCACTACCTTCCTTCTTAGTGCTCCACAGTCTTACCACGACACCCACGCTCTCATGGACATTTCTGTATCTGTTGGCCTTCTGCAAGCTCCGTAAGAGAAGGAATAAGCCTTAATCATTTTGTTTTTCCAGAACTAAATGAGTCCCTGGCATAACAGTTGGAAGGTGGAAGGACAGATGGATGGATGGACGGATGGATGGATGGACGGATGAGTGAGGGAGAGAGAGAGATGGAGACTCTCTGTGATAGAAGACATGCTGAAGCACAACTACAAGTGGGGGAAGAGGAGTCAAAAATGACAAAGGACAGCATGGAAGTGGGGAGGAAGGAGACAACAAAATGGGGAAAATTTGAGATTGTGATTATGAAAAACTGATATGTGATCCAATTAGGGTTTATGGAAATTTCTTTGGGTGGGGAAGAAAAATGTGTGTATAATTATATAAATTCCTTTAACACTAAGCCATAGAAATGAGATAAGTGTTCATGCCATTTTGGCATTTGTTACCTCATTTTGCAGCTATTTATTTGCCTGACTCATGTCTCAATGGCAAGCAAGTCAAAGGTGAAACTGGCACTTTGTTTTCTGTGGCTTGCCCGGTACCTAACACAGCACGTGTTACACCCGGCCAGAGTTTGCTGAACTGAGGAGTGAATGAAGACTTTAAAGCCTCAAATTTAGACTTCACACTAACTTCTGAAACATGGAAGAAATAACCTGCTGAACACTTTATTTGAAATTATCTGTTCCTTATTAAATCAAATTATTTCTACAACACTCTCTGACTTAACAATAATATGTAAATCAATGGCTTTTAGCTTAGTTTTAGAAAGTACGCCATTAAGTGCAAAATCATGTGCTCCATACATAAATCAGATTAACTAACAACGTATTTTAGATATTGAGCTCTCTGCAAATCACTAAAAAAATTTTTTCAAGCAAGAGCATTGGAAAGCCAGAATTGTGAAAACAAATCAAACCATTCTTGAAAGTGCTTTAATGTAGCTTGGTGTCTTATTAATGTGAACAATATTGTTCATATACTTTCCACATGCTATTAAAGTAATGAGATAAATACATGCCTTTGTTTTCTTCTGCTGCCATTTTAATGGCATCATTATTTGTGTTATTGATATTCTATATTTTCTCCTCTAATGCCTGAAGTTCTGCATGGTCATTTTTTTCAGTATAGCACTGGAATCATAAGAACTCCATTATCCTCATTTTGCAAATAGGAAAACTGAAGCATAAACAGGTTTGTCTTCTGCCATGTGGGAAGCTCACTGAGGAGTTCAGAAAGTGGACTAGGAGGGCAGTTGGAAGGAAACTGCTTCCTCTGGCTGAGTTCACTTCCAGATAAATGTGTCTGGCTCCTTTGTCTCAAACCTGAGTAATAAACAATTTATTCTTCAAGGGGAAAAATTATCTTGGCCCCTACCCCCTAGTGTGGTCTTAAATTATTTCCATGCATTTCTAAAATAATGAGGCTACAAAGACCTTGGCAATACTAACCAATGATTAAGTGATAAGAATATGAAGGTTCATAAACCTCTCTCCTGATTTTAATGTTATTAATTAATACTTTAATTTATTTAATAAATATTTATTAAGGATCTTCTACACTCCAGACATTGTTCTAGGTACTACCCACAATAGATAAAAAGAAAAATATATACAGCCCTTGCTGTCAAGGTCCTCACAATCTAGTGGAAGAGTCAGACAAACAGGTGCAGTTTGTTGTGCTTTCATCGAGGCAAACATCGAGTGCCAGGGGCGCCCAGGCGTGGACACCAGCCTGGAACTAGGTTCTGGAGATGGTGTCAGAAAAGGGTGACAGAAAGGGGACAGGGAAGGAATTGTCCAAAGTATGGAGGTAATGGGGGAGGGAGGAAGCCTGTGGTCCAGCAGCTACTGGTGGGTGTTTCATAGCCACAAAGGCGATCACTGGTAGGAGGAAGCCAGTGTTGTCGATGGCTGAGCAGGGACAGAAGAAGCTGGATGCTCAGTGGCTTCATTGAACTGCTGGCTCCATCCATCCTACCTCAGGGCTTGTTTTCAGGTGAGGTAACCATTTCCATGTGGTCTAAATTTAAGTAAGATTTCCTTTTCTTGCAGCTAAAAGCATGTTTAGTGATAGATAAAGGGTTGGGGAGAGTTTGTTTCTGAACACATTGAATTTAAAATGGCTGTGGTACCACTTGCAGATTTCCCAGGGATAGTCGTGCCTTGATAACCTTTGTTAAAACAGTTTGTAATTATTTTAAAATACTTCTGTGTCAATACTTTGAGTATCTATACCTTAAAGGCAATTGAAATGGCTCCATGGCATCCTGAAGAACCCAGGTGCTTTCTTACCTTCCTGTTCTGCCATCTCCAGATCATTTGCTTTCATTTACAGACTTGTTCTCTCACACTTACAGGATGGCAAGTGGGGTGCCAAGCACCCCATCCTCACCCAACTATGATCTAAGGCTAAACTGAAGCTTATTTTTCCTGCATTCCTTCTTGAGAGCAAAGAAAGTTTTGGAGTCACTGCTTGAATGTGGTTAGTATTTGTTGGGCCTAATCACGAGTTTGCATTCAGAGGGGGCTGCAGCAAGAGTTTCAATATTAGCTGAACCTGAACCAGAAGCTTCACTAATTAGCATAAGAGACTTTGGAAATCATTTTTCACTTGTGAAATGAATGGTACTCAAGTACATGCCTGACCACCACTTTTGCCTTTGCAAAATGAAGTATAAGATTGTAGCGAATTCAGAAGTTCAACCCCTTTCACAGTAGCATCCTGGATCTTGAGCTCTTTTGATCCTTCATACACTTTTAACAAAGGGCTCCTGCACCCCCTGTGACTATCAGGCTTGCTGGTTTTGCCATTAGAATATTGTTGCACTCCTATATATCACTTTATTCACACAAGGGGCTACTGTGTAAAACGGACAGCAGTTGGAGAACTTCTCTGGCACACAGAACTAGGGAATATGCTTCTTTTTGTGCCTGACTGCCAAAAAAATATTTGTAGTGGTGGCAGAATTCATGTGAGACTTTCTTTATTGCAACATATCCCGGGGGAACAAGTTGTGGGTGGGCTGGACAGACACGTAGCCTCTACCTGCCTCTAATCATTGGACACAACTGCCTTGCAGAATCCTGGAAAGGGTTTGGGAATGGGAACCTTCTGGGGGAGCCATCACCTCACTAGGTACCAGAATCTATTCATCCAGTCCCGTTTCTCCATCACTGTTTCATATATCTCTCTTCTGAAGCACCCAGGAAAGGAAAAGAGCTCCTAGCTAAGAGGAATGACTACTGTTTATAAGCATATTCATTAATGTTCCCATTCAAGAGCTTCCTTAGACGGGACTCACCCTTTATTTGGCCTTCGTATACATGATTTTCTCAGGCCTATCACTCACAGTCATGGACGTGGCCAGCACTTCCGGATGACCAGCACCTCCCAGCTCTGTTTCCTTTATGTCCTCTTTGGGTTAGAATACCAGAAAGAAATTGAGTGACAGCACTATTTCTCCAGCTTTGTTGAAGAATAATTAACCAATAAAAATTGTATATAGCCCTGACTGTCATGGCTCGGTTGGGAGTTGTTCCACAAAGCAAGGGGTCACTGATTTGATTCCCAGTCAGGGCACATGCCTGAGTTGCAGGCTAGGTCCCTGGTCCAAGAGGGTGCAAAAGGCAACCAATCAATGTTTCTCTTTCACATCAATGTTTCACTCCCTCTCTTTCTCCCTCCCTTCCCCTCTCTCTAAAAATAAAATAATCTTTTAAAAATAAAAAAATTGTATATATCTCAGCTGTACATGATGTTTTGTGTTTTGATATATGTTTAGATTGTGAAATAATTACCACAATTTACTAATTAACATACTATCCTCTGGCATAGTTACCTCTTTTTGGGTAGTTTTTATATCAAAACCTAAGATCTACTTAAGATCTACTGTCTTAGACAATTTCAAGTATACAATATGTTGTTATAAACTATAGTCACCATGCTGTACATTAGGTCTCCAGAACTTATTCATCTTATAACTGGAAATTTACATCCTTTGACCAAAATCTCCCCCTTTCCCTCACCACCCTCAGCCTCTGGCAATGACCACTCTGTTACTATGAGTTCAACATTTTTAGATTCCACATAAAAATGAGATCGTACAGTATTTGTCTTTCTGTTTCTGGCTTACTTTATTTATTAGAATGTCCTCTGAGTTTATTCATGTCGTCACAAATGACCAAGACAGATTTATTCCTTTTTTAAGGCTGAATAATATTCCTGTGTGTGTGTATCACATCTTTAAAATCCATTTATCCATTAATAGACACTTAGGACTTAGGTTGTTTCCAAGTGTTGGCCGCTGTGAATAATGCATCCGTGAACATGGAAGTGCAAATATTTCTTCAAGGTAGTGATTTTATGTCCTTTGGATATATACCCAGAAGTGGGGTTGCTAGATCATATGATAGTTCTATTTTTAATTTTTTGAGCAACCACCATACTGTTTTCAGAATGGCTGTACCCATTTATATGCCCATTCACAATGTATAAAAGTTTCCTTTTCTCCACATTCTTGCCTCTTTCGGCTTTTGGATAATTGCCATCTTAACAGGTGTGATATTTCAGTGTGGTTTTCATTCACATTTTCTTCATGATTAGTAAAATTGAGCATCTTTTCATATAGTCACTGGTCACTCATATGTCTTCTTTGGAGAAATCTCTATGCAGACTCTTCATGTATATTTTAATTGGGTTATTTTTATGTTATTGGGTTTCATGAGTGCCTCAATATATATTTTAGATATTAGCCTTTATCACACAGATGGCTTTCAAATATTTTCTCCCAGTCTTTAGGTTGCCTTTTAATTTTGCTGATAGTTTTCTTTGCTGTGCAGAAGTTTTTTAGTTTTATATAGTTCCATTTGTTTATTTTTGCTTGTATTGCCTGTGCTTTTGATGTCAAATACAAAAACTCATTGCCAAGAGCAATGTCAAGAAGCTTTCTCACCATGTTTTATTTTAAGAGATTTAAAGTTCTAGGTCTTTAATCCATTTTGAGTTGATTTTTGAGTATAGCATAGGATAGGTGTCCAATTTCATTCTTTTGTGTGTGGATATCCATTTTTCCCAACACCACTTATTGAAGAAACTATCTTTTCCCTATTGTGTGTTCTTGGTGCATTTGGTGAAGATTACTTGACCATATATCAGCAACTTTGGGGATAACATTGAATGAGCTCTAACCACCAGTATACATACATCATTTTGAAATTTTTATAAGACTATGAATTATTTTAATAAAAATAAAATTTTTAAGTTTTTAAAGTCAGTTTATTATTTGCAAATTGCAGTACATTAATTACTATTAATAATAAATAATGTGAGACATCTCTGAAATTTGACATTTTAAGATACAAAAACTGACTCTCCTAGTGCAGGTGGTTCATTTGAGGGGAAGGTTCTTGTTTTCTATAGACAATCAAATCACGGCTATGTGTTAAGGTTCTAATAGTTGCCTGATTGTCCTTTTCATTTTAACTGAACGTGGGACACCCACAAACCAGTTTCCCAAAACAAAATTGTAAATACTTCCCCCAGGAGTACCTATGCCCATTAGGGAGATTCCTTCTTCCTCTAATTGTCTCAAATTTCCAAACTGTCACCTCTCCTGGTATGGAATTACAAAACTAAGTGTGTCAACTTTACACTGGAAAAGTGTTAACTTGATGAGCTCTATTTTCTTTGGAAAGAAGGAACTGTGAATGCAAAACCTAAAGCAATTCAGATCAGGTTAACACATGTCCTTGGCTGGGAAAAAAACCTTCTGATTTCCCATGATCAATACAGCATATTCATTTAAGTAGCTTTTGTGGTTCCTAGAGCATAAGAAATTTTAAAATTTCCAGCATACCCAGCAAGTACAGTATTGGATTTTTTTTAACTGGAGTATACTGCATTTTATATAATCAAGAGGATGGAAATTCCAACTCTATAGATGCAGGTATTTGGGGAAAATGGGTCTTTTCAATGAATTAGAATATCTTTGGTGGTGCTTTGGTTAAACACTCCAGGCCATTACCTACATACAAAGTAAGCCCTGCTCTTTTATTAACCACCTGTGCAAATGAGGGCAAAGGATCAAGTAGGTCATGGGCAGATTGCCAGTTTCTCTCTAATGAGCTAGAAATAGGTGCTGCTCACACATGGGATGACCTTTTCCTTTTGTACCTTTCTCATTCTAAAATATCAACATCTGCTTAGAAAATATTTATCCTTCTTATCTGAATTGTACATGCAGGAGTAACCTCACTTGAAAATTATGCTTTAAAATTTGGTGAAATTATACACTCAACTTTTATTTCATAGTTTGAAATATATGTGCCCATCAGCTCTAAATGGTCTGAAAATTTTGCATTTGTGCCATTCTCTGCCACTATTAATGACAGAGAATAGTCTGTAATAGTCAAAGCTGCACAATGTAAATGTTCATGGTTTTATGCAGACTATTTTAGTTTATTCTAAGAGAAGCTAAGAAGCTCTCTCTCTCTTTTCCAGTTGGGATGCAACTGAATATCTAGATTGGAAAATTCTTGTCTGGGTACACTGGGTATATCATGTACTATCATGACACTATGTTTCACATCTTTTGAAAGTAGAAACCCAGCATAAGAAATTATCAGGGCTTAAAAAGAATGAGAAGGGATTCCCACAAGCTCATGAGATATTTTCCTTGTTTGGGGTGGGGACAGTTTATGATTTTGCTTAGGAGCATGAAAAGGAATTAGAAAACTAACATTTGGTTGCATGGATCTATAAGCTGTTTTCTATTAAAAATTCTCATGTCAAACCATCTGTCTAGCAGACAGTTTTCTTAATAGATATTTGTTTTTATAGGTAGCCTAGAATTATTTTCTCTTCTATTAGGGCCCACAGGAAAAGGGAGGGAAGATTTCATTCTAAAAACACACACAACTAGTTTGTACTAGAAAACAGAAATGCAGCCTAGAAGAGTTACCCCCAATAACACATAAATAAGGATGATGCAGAGTTAGGCTGGGAAGAAGGGTGATAGAAGTTTACACATAAGTTTACAATATGCTTCTAAGCAGCACTGCCCTCTACAGATACTCCCAAGGCTTGACTTCAAGACAACTATAAAATGTAGAAAATTAAGATCAATTTACTGAAAGAGATCAGTTTCCTATAGTGGTGAACAACTCGAAGAGCTTTTCTGTTAATAGGTATCCAGGAGTCTCTCCAACACCAAATTCCAATTAACATGGCTTCGATGTATCTTCAAGAGAGCATGGCTGGAATATGATTCTAAACAAGGAAGCTGAAACCCAATTAATTAAGCAACCTTAGGTTTTAACAAAGACTGTGCCAAGAAAAGAGGAAGGATGGGCCTGGAACCTAGACAAGGAGAGCAGACAAAGCAGCTAGTTAGTTATTGGTAGTGCGAGTTCAGCACTGCCCAAGGAAGTCATGCTGTGACCAGTTGACTTGGGTGTCTCCTTCTGCTGGAACAGTTACCCTTAAAGTAGAAATAGATCAAATGTTTAATTTCCAGAGTCCTAGTGTCCCTATCAGTAATAATAGTAGGTCATGAATTCGGAGCGGTATTAGGGATAGTTTGCACAAGACCGATGGGCCACTGTGAAGACCTGACTTTTACTTTGAGGGAACTAGGGAAACTTTGGAGGGTTTTCAGGAGAGGATTGATTGGTATTATCAGGAACTAACATTATAAAAGGATTAGAAGGGTCAAATGAGCTAATCCATGAAAAACACTTAGCACCAGGCCTAGTCTATTTATAGTGCTTAATAAGTGGTTATAATTACCATACTTCAATGATACTATCAAAGTAAAACTGTTCTTCAACAAGACTGAATTATTAAGAAGTAAAAAATATGAATAGACCTATAAAACTAGTAAGGAGATTGAATCATTAATCACAAACCTCCCAAGAAAGAAAAGCCGTGGACCAGATGGCTTCACTGGTGAATTCTAACAAACACAGAATGAATTAACATGAATCCTCCTCAAACTTTTCCAAAAAGTTAAAGAAGGATCACTTTCTAACTCATTCTATGAGGCCAGCATTACCTTTATCAAAGCCAGACAAAGACACTACAAGAAAAGAAAACTAGAAGACCAATATCCCTGATGACTATTGATGCAAAACCCTCAACATAGTATTATCAAAAAGAGTTACACCATATACTAAAAGCATTATATCATGTTCACATGGGATTTATTCCTAGAATGCAAAGATTGTTCAACATAAAAACATTATTCAGTGTAAAACACCACATTAACATGAAGGGGAAAAAACATATGATCATATCAATGGATGCAGAAAAACCATTGACAAAATTTAACATAATTTCATGATAACAATACTCAACAAACTAGAAATAGATTAAAGAAACTATTTTAATGAAATAAAGGCCATATATGAAAAAGCTATATCACACTCAATGGTGGCATCATAGTCAATGGTGAAAGACTGAAACTTATTGTCTAAGATCAGGAACTGAGGACATTCATTTTTACCACATCTAAGCAACACATTGTTGTTGAATAGTATTGGAAGTTCCAGCCAGAGCTCTTACACAAGAAAAAGAAAAGTCACCCAAATTAGAAAGAAAGAAGTAAAATTATCTCTGTTCATAGATTATATTATTTTGTAGGTAGAAACCATAAAGATTCCACAAGCACAGACACATGCACACACACACACAATTAATAAACAAATTCAGCAAAATTTTAGGATACAAAACCTATGCACAAAAATTGATTGCATTTCTATACACCAACGAGTAACAATCTAAAGGAAATTAAGAGCCCTGACGGGTATGGCTCAGTGGGTTGGGCAGCATCCTGCAAAACAAAAGGTTACCAGTTAAATTTCTGGTCAGGGCACATGCCTGGGTTGCAGGCAATGTCCCCAGTTGGGGATATGTGAAAGGCAATGGATCAATGTCACTCTCATGCATTGATGTTTCTCTCCTCTTTCTCTTTCCCTTCCCCTCTCTCTAAAAATAAAATCTTGAAAAAAATAAAAGAAATTAAGAAAATTTCATTTACAATAGCATCAAAAAGAATAAAATATTTAAAGGTAAGCTTAAGTCAAAAGACTTGTATACTAAAAATTAGAAAAACTTGCTGAAAGAAGTTAAGGAAGACACAAATAAATAGGAGAACAAACCAAGTTCATGGATTAGAAGATCAACTGTTATTGAGATATCAGTACTACTCAAAGCAATCTATAGTTTCAATGCAATCCTTACCAAAGCCTCAATGATTTTTTCTAGAAATAGAATGATTTATCCTAAAATTTATATGAAATTTCATGGAATCCTACAAGTCAAAACAATCTTGAAACAGAGAATGAATTTGGAAGTCTCAAGTTTATGATTTCATAACCTACTACAAAGCTACAGTTATCAAAGCAGTGTGGTACTGGCATAAAGAAAGACATAGAGAACAATGGAATAGAATAGAGAACTCAAAAAGAAACCCTCACACGTGTGATCAAATAATGTTTCACAAGGTTGCCAAGACCATTCAGTGGAAAAAGGTGTTTTCAACAAATGGTGCTGCAAAAATTAGATATCCACATGCATTTGAAGTCTTACCTTACACTGTATTACAAAAACTAACTCAAAATGGATATAACTTCCCATCAAGATGGTGGCATAGGTAAACATGGCTCACCACCTTGCACAACCACATCAAAATTACAATGATACTATAGAACAACTATCACTCAGAACCGTAAGAAATTGGGTTAAATAGAAGTCTGATGAGAATAGACTTAAAGAAACCACATCCATCCAGAATAATAGGAGGGGCAGAGATGTAAAATGGGCTGATCCCATGTCTACATGTGGTGGATAAAAATTCAGAAGGGATATCTTGGGAGAAGGAGTCCTAGCCCCACCCTAGGCCACCCAGCCCAGGGTACCAGTGACAGGAATATAAGCCTCCATAACTTCTGGCTGCAAAAACCAGCAGGGATTGAGTCAGTGGAAGAAAATTCTGAGGTCCCAAGCAGTTCTTCTAAAAGGACCCATACATGGACTCACTCTGATTCATTCCCTCTGAACTCTAGCAACAGGGTAGCAGCTTGAAAGGCATCAAAGGCAGAAAAGAAGAAACTGAAGTGAGAGCTGGGGGACGGCTTTCATCTAGACAGAAAGGCAGACAGTGGCCATTGTCTCTTTTCTGAACCCTCCTCACAAAGAGCAAGAGCATACACAGGCAGGTGCCATGTCTGAGATTTCATGAACCTGGCTAACACTGTTTACTCCACCCTAGAGATCCCTGAGACCTGTCCAACCCAAATTACAAACCCACCCAGCTGCTCTTCCATATGAATACTGGTTTAGGCTCATACCTCATAACTTCCTATATCCTACCAGACAAACAACAACTGGCCTCAGTGAGCCTCCAGCCCCCATATCACTTGCTAAGTGGACCCAGACACAGCACTAGCAGCAGCCAGCCTAGATTCACAACTTGGTTTTGCCTGTGAATCTCCAAGCCCAGCATAAGTAGCAGTCATCTCAGACTGCTTTGCAGCTCAGGCAGGGTGCCCCAGGCAAAACACAGGTGGGGGCGAACTTGGTCTATGCACCCAATGGAGAGCAACAGACCATGTTGGAGCACGACCAATTTGCCCCTGCATAGCTGATCCTCCACAAAGAGTGGAGGTTGGTAGTCAGTGGTCACAGCCAGTCTTTGAAGCTGATGGGCCTGGGTAAAGCCATCCCATTGACCTGCCAACAGCAATCAAGGCTCAGCGACAAGAGGAGGGTGTACTCAGCCCACACAGAGGGCACACCTCAAGTACCTACCTTGGGTGATAGGGGAGGCTGTGCCACTGGACACTAAAGGACACCTCAAACAATATGCCATGCTACCAACACAGGGTGGCATACCAGTTCTACCTAGTGCATAGAAACAAACATGGGTAGGCTGTCAAAGTGAGGAGACAAAGAAACATAGCCAAAATTGAATAACAGATCAAAACTGCAGAAAAGAAACTAAACAAAATGGAGATAAGCAATCTTTCAGATGCAGAGTTAAAACCTCTGATTCTAAAGATGCTCAAGGAACTTAGTGAGGACTTCAACAGCATAAAAAACATCTAGTCAGAATGAAGGATATACTAACTGAAATAAAAAAAAAACACAATTTACAGGGAAAAAACAGTAGAGTGGATGAAGCTGAGAATCAAATCAATGATTTGGAACATAAGGAAGCCAAAAACAACCAACTAAAACAACACAAAGAAAAAACAATCCAAAAAAATGAGTGCAGTATAAGCAGCCTCTGGGATAACTTCAAGAAGTCCAACATTCACACCATAGAGGTACCAGAAGGAGAAGAGAAAGAATAAAAAACTGGAAGTCTATTTGAAAAAATAATGAAAGAAAACTCCCCTAATTTGGTGAAGGAAATAGACATGCAAGTCCAGGAAGCACAGAGAGTCCCAAACAAGATGGAGGCAAAGAGGACCACTCTGAGATACATTATAATTAAAATGCCAAAGCTTAAACTTAAAGAGAGAATGTTTTTAAAAGATTTTATTTATTTATTTTTTAGAGAGAGGGGAAGAGAGGGAGAAAAACATCAACGTGTGGTAGCCTCACATGTGCCCTTCAACTGGGACCTGTCCTGCAACCCAGTCATGTGCCCTGACCAGGAACTGAACCAGTGACCCTTTGGTTTGCAGGCCGGCACTCAATCCACTGAGCCACAATTTTAAGAGCAGCAAAGGAAAAGCAGTTGGTTACCTATAGGGGAGTTCCCATAAGACTGTCAGCTGATCTCTCAAAAGAAACTTTGCAGGCTGGATGGGACTGGCAAGAAATATTCAAAGTCACAAAACACAAGGGACCTACAGCCAAGATTGCTCTGTCCAGCAAAACTATCATTTAGAATCAAAGGGCAGATAAAGAGCTTCCCAGACAAGAAAAAACTAAAGGAGTTCATCCTTACCAAAACATTATTATATGAAATGTTAAAAGGGATTTATTTAAGAAAAAGAAGATCAAAACTATGAATAATAAAATGGCAATAAACATATACCTGTCAACATTTGAATCTAAAAAGCAAAATAAGCAGACAAGAAGAACAGAGACAGAATCATGGATACAGAGAGCATTTTGATGGTTGCCCAACAGGAGGGGTTGTGAGGGAATGGGTGAAGAGATGAGGGGATTAAGAAGTACAAATAGATAGTTATAGAATAGCCATGGGATGTAAAGTATAGTATAGGAATTTGAGTAAAGAACTTATATGCATGACCAATGGACATGAACAATGGTGTGGGGATTGCTTGGGGAGTGGGTAAGTTTGGGTGAATGGGGGCCAAGGGAGAAAAATTGGGACAACTGTAATAGCACAATTGATAAAATATAACTTTAAAAAGGTCCCTTCAAAATATGGATCAAAGACCTTTTAAATACAAGAACCAGGAACTAAAATGTAAAGAACAAAAACTCTTAAAAGAATACATAGAGCCCTGGCTGGTGTGGCTCAGTGGACTGAGTACCAGTCTGTGAACCAAAGGGTTGCCAGCTGATTCCCAGTCAGGGCACATGCCTGGGTTGCAGGCCAGGTCCCCAGCATGGGGTGCTCAAGAGGCAACCACACATTAATGTTTCTCTCCCTCTCTTTCTCCCTCCCTTCTCCTCTCTATAAATAAATAAGTATAATCTTTAAAAAAAGAATACATAAAGAAAAACTTCTCAAGATTATATTTGGCAATTATTTCTTGAATATGACATTAAGAGCACAAGCAGGAAAAGAAAAAATGGGTAAACTGAACTTCATCAAAATTATACATTTTTGTACATCAAAGGACATTATCAGCAAAGAGAAAAGGCAACCCACAGAACAGAAGAAAATATTTGCAAATCATATATCTGACAAAGGATTAACATCTAGACTATATAAAGAACTCCTATAATTCAACAACAAAAATTTTTTAAAAATTAAAAAGTGGGCAAAGGACTTGAATAGACATTTTTACAAAGAACATAACAAATGGGCAGTGATTTTTGCACTTTATAGATGCTCAATATACCTACTCATTAGGAAAATGCATAGCAAAACCACAGTGAGATAGTACTTCATATCCATTAGGATGGCTACTATCAAAACAAAAACTCCAGAAAGCAATACGTTATGGCATGGATGTGGAGCAATTGCAGTCTTGAACATCACTCTAGGGAATATAACTGTATAACCACTGTAGAAAATATATCAATTCCTAAAAAAATTAAACATAGAATTCTTATGATCCAGCAATTTCACTTCTGGTACATACTCAAAAGAATTGAAACCAGGGTCTTGAAGATATTTGTACACACATATTGATAACAGCATCATTCCTAATAGTCAAAAAGTAGAAATGACCAGAGTGTTCATCATTAGATGAATGTGTTAACAAAGTGTGGTATATACATTCAATGGAGTATTACTCAGCCTTAAAAAGGAAGAACATTCTGATACCTTTCTTCCTTTCTTTATTCCTTCCTTCCTTCCTTCCTTCCTTCCTTCCTTCCTTCCTTCCTTCCTTCCTTTGTTCCTTCCTTCCTTCCTTCTAACTATAGATCCAGGAATTTTTTTAATTCAAAAATTCAAAACACCTAAAAATGGTAAGTAGCATCACAAAGCAAAGATAACTCATTAGGAATTTAGTCAAATATTTTGCATGCTACTAAGTCAAAGAAGTAAGCCATATAGTTGAGGATGGCTGTCAGGTACTTTCTTCCTGTAATAGACATGCAACTCTCTGGACCAGAAGCGGTCAGCCATGAGATCATGGCAAGTCACCTCACACAGCATAACCCACCCTCCATGTACCAGACCTGCTGCTTAATTGCCTCTCCTTGAAATTAATTGTGAAGCTTGACACTGGGCAAGATCTCCGATTTACGTGATTCTGATTTGACAATCTGATTCTTTGTGTTATATCAGATTGTAGATTAAAATTTTTTAAACATTTTTTATTTTTCAAATACAATACTATATTACTTTCAGGTGTACACCCCAGTGAGTAAACATTATAACCCTTATTAGGTGATGGCTGCAGCCTCTGAGGCTCAGTCCAGGCCACCTTCTGGTTTGGGGGATGTCCTGGCTACCACTTCTCTGTCTAGCAGCAAAACCAGCCTGGTACAACAGGCAATGCAGTTGTCTACTTCAAGTTGGGCCCTGTTTCCTTTCTTCTTGTAAAACTGACTTTTAGTTAAAATACTGAGGAATGATTTCCTAAACCACAATTACTTTCTCTTCCTGCGTCAGGCTGGCTACTCTGTTGGAGCAAGAACAAGATAAAAACTTACAGCTGCTATGGAAAGACTTTCTAAAACTACCAAACTATTCTGAAGCCGCTTAGTGTGGGAACTGCACCTTTCTTACACTGCCAACTCTGTTAAAGGGCAGGGAGAGAGGAGAAAAACAGCACCATTCAACTAGGAAGGGTACAGTGTTGGGTATTGTGTAAAACTATAAAAGAATTTTTAAAAAACCCTTTTCCTCCACATACAGGGTCCAGCACCAATAATGCCCCCCTTTTTATTACAAAGTCTTTTATTACAAAATCATAAACCTGTAATTCTGTAACATAACAATATCACACTCAAGCACACCATATGACACATTAGCTGAAATGTTCAAAGTGCTGTCCATCTCAGGTGAGACATTCACGTACCCTACCAACCACACTCAAGCAGACCTTATTTCTGCTGGATACTGTATTTCAGCCTCTCCTGTCTTCCCAGGGCTGAGAGGAGAGCCTCTTTCATGGGCTCCTCTGGTGCCCAGTGCTGACCCATAAGCCTTCTCTTACTGCATGGACACTGCCTTTTTACCCGACTGTGTCTCCCACCAGAATGTGAGCACCTTCAGGGACTGTGTCTTAATCACCTTTGTTTCCCCAGGGTTAGCGCTGTCCTGGCGCACACTGAGAACACAGTAACTTCAG
This sequence comes from Phyllostomus discolor, assembly GCF_004126475.2. Classification (NCBI taxonomy): domain Eukaryota; kingdom Metazoa; phylum Chordata; class Mammalia; order Chiroptera; family Phyllostomidae; genus Phyllostomus; species Phyllostomus discolor. Next base: position 66,643,785 of record NC_040903.2, read on the forward strand.
GCTGAAAGAAACAAGCAGCATGCTTTTGTATTTCATCGGCTCTGTGGCCCCACCAGTTATAAGACACTTCAGTTGCAACACCACTAAGAAAGAAAAAATTATGATCAGAAGATGGAAGACATATTCCAAATTTAGGGTTACCATTACCTTGATTTCAAGCTAGACCTGGGAAGAGATGACCATAAAAAAGTTAAAGACTAATCAGTATCACTTTATAAATACGAGGTACATGTAACTACACACACAGAAACCTTTCCTTTTTACTTAGTTCACTTGGCTTCTCTACCTTGAGCTTTTCCTCTAAGACCAGATGTTTCAAATTTAAACAAATCACCCTCCTATCTGAACCCCGCTAACTCAAGACAGATAGAGGGATTCATTTGTCCCCATTTCTTAGCTATGGTTACTTCCTGAGGCTGAATGAGAGAGAGAGAGAGAGAGAGAGAGAGTTATTTGTTGTCTCTACCAAGGCAGCTTAAATGATGAGGATCGGGGCTCCCAAAAGGGAAATATTTTTGCCGCTGGGCAAGACTATAATAAAAGAAGCTCATTTATCTTCTAATGCAAGGAAACATGTCACAACAAAATTGCTAGGTAATGAAAAATCTGGGCATTTCTCTGGCACTTTTAATCAAAAGATCTCAAAGCAATCCCACACTGTCATTAACAAAGCCTTGTCACCAGCAAAAGGCAAAATGGAAAGTGTCCCTTTCCATATTGTTATACATCATGAAACCAAGATAGAAATAGTTAAGGAAATTAATAAAAATCAAATAGTAATTATTATTATACACATAGATACCTTTATATATAAATATACACATACACACACAAATAGAATTTAAATTTGATTGCATACGAAGTGAGATCATGTATGAATATTTGATTGAAAATTATCAAACACCCCACAAATAATAATGAGCTGTAGAAGCATGTTGTAATTCTAAGGCCATACTTTGGAATCAAACAAAACTGGGCTCCAAGCCCTGGCTGGTGTAGCTCAGTGGATTGAGCACGGGTTGCAAACCAAAGTGTCGCAGGTTCGATTCCCAGTCAGGGTACATGCCTGGGTTGCAGGCCATGACCCCCAGCAACCACACAGCCACACATTGATGTTTCTCTCTCTCTCTCTCTCTCTCTCCTTCTCCCTCCCTTCCCTCTCTAAAAATAAATAAATAAAATCTTAAAAAAGAAAAAAAACTGGGCTCCAGTCCTGGCCCTACCACTTCCTTCCTCTGTGACCTTGAGCAAGTGTCTTAGCCTCTCTAAGTGTCAATGTATTCATCTGTAAAATGGGAATTATAAGAATATGTACCTCATATTCTCATATGTGACTTATATTCTTCTTGTGACAGGGATTCAATGGGATGCTCTATGTAAAGCCCTTAGAAGAATGCCTAGCAAACAGCAAGTGCTCTATAAATTTTAGCTCATTGCATTTGAACTAGGTTAGGTGCCCATTTACCACGTCCACAGGACCTGTTCTTCCTGTAAGACCAGGCACTTAATCATCACTACCAGTGTGGTCTATCCAGTCTGGACTCCAGAGTCAGCTGCCACATTTGCTACCCCTTCTTTGTCTCTCCTACCTTACCTTCCTACTATTCCTTTTATAACTGTCATCAGGCTAGGATTATTTCAATGGCCTCTCAGCTCTGGTCTCCCTGATTCTAATCCCCCCTACACAGCTCTACCTTTTTATCTTCTGAGAACGAAATCTCAAGCATGATGTTTCTCTGTTCAAAATTCTCAAGTGTTGCCATCGTCAAATAGATTACTTTTTCACCACGGCACTCAAGACTGTTCACTTTTGGTCTTAATCTACCTTTCCCACTCTCTCTCCAATTCAGCCAATCTGGTGTATTATTGCCACACCACATTCCCCTACATCCACGATTTTGTTCATAATTTCCTTTTATTGAAATGCCATCCCCTTCATCTCTACCTCTTAAAACCCTAACCTTCTTTCTAGATCAATCTCAAATTCCGCCTTCTTAAAATGTACCTTTCCAGACCCTCCAGCCTCTTTTGAAGCACCTGCTGTGTGTCTCTCTTTGGGACACTTACATTTAGCCTTGCATTACAGATGTTTCTATCATGAGGCCTATCTAACCTCTGTCATCTATCCATGCCTTTGTGCATAGCAAGTAGATAATAAATATGGATATTACCTCACTATGTCTAATTGGCTATATTTGAATACACATTATTTACCTTGAGGCCCTGTATCACATATGCTCCTAACATAGAAAGATCAAATCAAATCAAACCTCTGAGGTTCCTGATGTACTTAGCAATATAGGGTAGGTCCTGAGTTGCTGGAATGTTTACCCAACAAAGCCTTCAGTTTATTAAAACAAGTACATCATTAGTTCATTTAACATGCAAGAAATACAAACTTTGCTTTGACATCCACTCAGCTAACTACAGTACTCCTAAAAATATTTTAATATTAAACTGAAAATTAAACAAATGTTTTAGGTTTTGTTTGTTGTTTGGGATATTGATTTAGTGGTGCTAGAAAAAAATATTACAGTTCTTGCTGTAACAGAGGGCTTGGTGAAATTCTCGGTTCCTTTAATCATTTTATACAAGCTTATAGAATGTCAAAAGAAACTATTTTATAAATTATGTTTTAATCCTGTCTTCACCACTTGGCAGTTTTCAATTGTTGGTAATGAGGCTTCTTGGAGTCAAGTCAGTAAGTCAAACAAAAATGATTTGTTAAACTACATGAAAGAAAATGATTTTTTAAATCAAAATATTTTTGTAATGGGTCCTCAAAGACTTCTCAGTTTTGTAAGTCTGGTCCTAAGCTATTTGCCAAGAATATGACCAAAAAATGTTCAAGGGGTATTTGGCATTTGGAAAACACTATTCAAGAAACCCTATCTCTATTCTGCCTCCCCAAATTGAAATTACCAAAAAACTTTGAAATGATTGTTCAGCTCAATTTAAACAGAATATTCAACAATTAAAATTCAGCAATGCCAAAAAAAAAAAAGATGAATAACTCACAATTGCTGCTTTATAAGAGCAGCAGCACCATACTTTCCAAATAACTTCCTTCTCCTGCCTTTAGGTCTCAGAAAACAATCACAGAAACATCCATATTATAAATAGCTGCATCCATCAGTTCCTTTTTTGTTGCTCTGCATATAGTGCTCATCATTTCCACAGTTTCCAAGATTGCTTTAATATCACGTGATTCATTTTAAGTAAAGGCCATTTGTTAAATCCTATAATCTGAACTTTCATAGTGTGGATTTTCATATAAATAAACTCACAGACCAATTTTTTAAAAAAGCTTTCCCCCAATATATTACTCCTAATCTTTTATTGAGACACTGTTGGCTCAGAAGCACTATGGGCAGTTACTTAAACGTCAATATTGGTCATTGCCAAGGTCCCAGTGCTTATTGTCATTGCCTCCTTCCACATCTCTGAGAACTTTATGAGGCTTTACATACTTCCTCTCACTGTTTTCCTCAATGTCTTTTATACCTATAGTGTTAAACAAGTTTGTTTCCTGAAAGCATTCACCACATGATCAGAACTCCTCTCCAACACCATTCCTTCTGTAATAGCATCAGGAATACTCACCATTGGCATTTCAATAATTGATGGTCTGGGGATAGAAGTCTGAAAAGTAACTGTTTCACAGGCCATTTCACCACCTAGGGACCCAGGCACACCCTCAGAGCTCTCAGCAGACTGGACAGCACTGTGGTTACTTGAATTCCGATTTGCACTGCCGTTTCTCTCTGAATGGGTACCGGAATCTCGCCTTTTCTCTGGAGTTCCTTCTTCCCCTCGTCGGTGACTTGGGTGTCCGTCTGCTTTAGCCATGGGCTGATCATAGATGGTGGAATGAGTATCAGGCACGTTGGGCTGATCAAAGGGAGCATTCTCTCTCGTATTCCCAAAACAGGTCAGCAGAGCTGAACATGGAAATGGATGCATCCTTCTAGATGGAGCTTTCAGTCTTTTGGCGAGCCTTGCTTTCCATGTGGACATGACCTGTAGTGAAACATGGCAAAGTTCATGTTTTGGAAAGAAAAATTTCCAGGGGCTCAAGTTGCCTCCAGTTTCCTTATCGTAAATAACTATTTCCTTGCCTGAAGAGAAGGACTATCTAGCAGTTGACACTAAATAGAAGATTAGGAGATGGCAAAGCCACCCTCACTCTCACTCAGCAGCTAATCCCCTCTCAGGAGCATTCATCCAGGGAGATTTCACGGCTAAAGAAAGCTGTCTGTGAGGTATGCGGTTGGCTTGGGTTACAGTCCCCAGGCAGGGCAACCGCTTCAATGTAAGACAGTGCCAAGTCAATAGACAGTTGCTTCAGGTTACCTTGGAGGCATAAAGATAATGTAGCCTGATAGTATCCGCCATAATAGCGTCAGCCTGTGTATCAATAACCTCATAACAGCCACATAACCTTCTTCAGTTACTCCCTTCAAATATTTATTCCCCCAAACAAAACAAACACCACCCAGATATCTATCACAAATGAAGACCCCCAAGGGGGTCCTTGACCTTGGCAGCTGTTTCATTACTAAAATGGGAGGTAGACTTAAACCTTTCATCTGGAGAGACCCAAGTTTGGTTTGATGTCACAAGGACTTTTCTGACTCTCTCCAGAATCTTTGCCTCAAACAAACTTCCTGGCTTTATTAACTTGCTTTTTTACTATCATGCTGAGTCCTTGATTAATTTTCAACAACACCAAAAAATAAAAAAACAAAAAAGTGAGCCATTATGAACGATTAACACAGGCATTACGTGTGAATGTCTATTCTGTCCATCTACAATATATGTATTACTTAATTTCAGAAAACAAACTCCTCTTGAACATAGGTCTTCTACTTTTCAACACACTAATATGTGAATGGTGAAAATAATAATAAATTACAACCATATTCTAAGACAGTGCTCGAAGTGGAGATTTTTCTCCTTAGCCAAGCATCTGCTAGGACTGTTGGAGAACTATAATACTGTAATGATTTTACCACTGATAGTGACTTTCAGGTCAAGATTTTAGGGTATATTAACCATTCTAATTTATTTGGTTGCTCTGTCTTTTAATTTAATTTCAAGATGGGCTCATAAGCCCAGACAGGTGGTAGATATTATAACACTAATCCCTGTGTTACAGATGCAGAAACCAATTCTTTGAGATTTCAAAAAGAAAGGTTAAGCTGCTAAGGAGGGCTGGTTATAAGCCCAGGATCCCTGCTACCCTATCCGGTCTTTGAATCTCATTCAGCCTGACAATCATGTTATCGACATAACAGCTGTACTGTTACACTCAAAGTCAGACATAAGGAAGAGTAAATACAGCATCAAATGCAGGCTTCATTTTAATTTTTATCAAAACTTAGAATAATATATAAAATCTATCACTTACTTACAGGATACCATGTAGGAGGCCCTGTGCTAACCCAGATATACCAGAATTTCCAGCTTTCAGAAGATATTCTCCTTTTAATACCCAAGTACAAGCAGTCCTCCAGGGTAGCAGGAGGCCGAGGCATTTAGCAGGCTCCACCGCAAGTACTCCTGGGAAACCCTAGGAATTGTGTTTGCCACTCTTCCACACTACTTGCTCCTGGGACCTCAGACAGAGTGACTCCATGATGCTTCCCTCACTTGCTCCTTATCCCAGGTCCCCTTTCTCCCAAGCATGCTTTACAGTACAGTTAGGCTGTAACAGTTAACAAGGCTTTATTGAAGACTTGAGGATGACAGGAAAAAATTAAAGAGAAGAAAAAAATAATTCCTAAGCCTAGTTTTATTCACTCACTCATTTATTCACTCAACTATGTGCTGAGCACTGTCTAGAACTAGAGGTACAGCAGCGAACAATATGGCTCTCAAGTGGCCACATTCGGCTGACTACTGGGTCAGAAGGCTCCAAGCCCCTCCCTAAGGTCAGCTGTATCCCTCTTGTTGTCCCCATTTGCTGCCCTGCTGTGGGCTCCACCTTACCTCCCCCAAGGATTGTGCCTAGGAACACTAGCCAGAGTGCCTGCTCCAGCCCACCAAAAATGATGACCTTTTTTTCACTAGTGTGATTGCTAAGTTTTTTTTCTTCTCTGCATTCCTTGTTTTTTCCTTTATTTATTTATTTTTTTTGGTACAGTAACTTCTTTTTTACTATTATGGTTGCTAAGCCTCTGCAAGAATAACAATATTAACAGACAATAGTTATTGAGTGTTTATTATCAGCCATGAATCTCAGCAAATTAACTAATTTAATCCTTACAACCCTAGGAGAAAGGTGATATTATTAATTCTCATTTTTACTCATTAGAAAAACAAGACCCAGAAACTTAAGTAACTTGCCCAAGGTCACAGCAATGCTGAGGAAGAGAGAGAGGATTATGAGCCCAGGCAGCCTGGCCCCAGAGTTCATGCTTTTAATCACTGTACGATATCACGTTCCAGACACACACACACATACTCCAAAGAGGAAGTTTCCCAAAACCTTCAGTCCAACACTCTACCTCTAGGAATTTATTCTACAGATACATGTGTGCACAGAGGTATTTCCAAAAGTGTTCATAGCTGCAGTTTTCAGAGTCACAAAATTTATTGTTAATCAGTAGAAGACAAGTTAATATATAAGAAAACACATGTAACAGCAATTTTCCACCAGTGTGCCTCAAGAATTTTTTAAAACATGTGATACCTGACTATTTAATCAGGGCATTGACGTCTTTTCCCATAGATTGTCAAATTTAAAAATGACAACAGCCAACATAATAGTCGTCGGTGTGAATGCCCTGTCTTGAACCATAAATACATAGGTCATATAGTACAGCTGCATCATATCCGGTCATGTTCCATAATAAGGTTGCATCTGATTGGACAAATTCTAGGTAACAGAAATCCTTATATGCAATATAGGCACCTGATTTTTTTAAAAGCCACTTTGGAGCAAAAAGGTAGATAATTATTGTTATTTTTTTTTGTAAGTCAATCAAAATTATACCTATCTCTTTTGTCAGGTCAGTGAAAAATATATTTTTTGGTGTGTGGCAGAATTTTAGTAATCAGTTTATGTGTATCATGAGATGAAAAGGTTGAAAATCACTGATCTATACAGCTGATTACTATACAGCTATTAATAAGAAGGATGTAGAGACTTCAGGTTTAATATTGAGTGGTAATTAAGCACACGTATTCATATCATTCAATTTCCAAGAAATCATTAAGATAACAACAATGGACTTCTTATAAAGGCTTAAATTCATAACAATAAGGAGAATAGAAGAAGGCTATGGATATATTAGAAACTCAATGAGTTCCTATAGAAAAAGGGCAGATAATATATTATTAATTCATGGAAAAGAAAAAAAAAACCGGAAAGCCAGCATGCTGAGTAGAACTCCATAGAAGCTCTTGACTCAGCCCAGGTACAATGGAATGTAAGAGAGGTCTGAAAATGTGGGATTAATTGAAAATCTGAATGTGGAAGTCAAAAGTTTTCTATATCCTCCTCCATCTGCTATAAAATGAATACATGGATGAATAAAATAAAATAAAACAAAACAAAACAAAATAAAATAAAATAAAACAAATGAGTAAGTAAAATAAAAATTAAGCTGGTGTCTTATCTAAACTGTTTAGTGAACTCTCTAATGAACTAATAAGAATAGCTTGTGCAGATGCCTGTTTCCAAGTATAGACACCCTATTTAGGATCTAACATAATATCAGAATCTCCCTGCCTGTTAACCAAAAGCGGACCAGTCAGTTGACGAGTCCCGCCAGCATTCACAGAGCTCCTGATCAACCTTTCAACCTTCAAAGTCCTTCCTCCTTTTTGTAAAACTACAAATAGATTATGACATAACAAGAGATTTAAAAAGAATTGCAACATCAATGACAACAACCAAGGAAAACAAAGAAAACATCCTATCTAGGAAAAGTAAGGGGAGGGCAATTGGGTAGGCAACCATACCTGCCATTCAGAGTATGGTACATGCATGCAGGAACCTGCAACACCTCTGGGGTCTGAGCAACGGGTTGAGAGTAAGCGAGGAGAATCTTTGCAACTGGATATCTAGAACATTCTCTTTGATTGCCGAAGTAGCCATAACAGGGGTCCTAGAGAACTTGAAACATTAATTCACTTTGCTATAAAAACTGGTTGTGTTTTTTATGTAGTATAATACTATAAATACCATTTATATCTTTTAACTTTCAGAATTATTATACAGACACATAGTTGCACTGTGTAACAGAAAATTTATTACACTGCTGTTAGATCCCAGTAACCATCACCATCTGTGTCTTTCACTCATTCAGTTCACAAGTTTATATAAACAGAACCCTGAAGCCATTGGAGTCTGTGGTCTAGGGCGGGTGTTTGTTATTGTTGGTATTCAGCCTCCTATCCCCCTTTCTTTTGGTAACAGACCCTGATTTCCTTCTGGGGGAACTCCTTCTATGCTCTGGGTAGAGCTCCAGTTGTGGTTCCAGAGATGGGAGTTAGATGATCAGCACACCCAAAGCCTCTGCTCACAGCAGTAGGTTCAGGATTAAGCATAAGAACACAGTATTCCAATCAGAATGATTTCCCAAATTTGCTTTACTGGATTTACTGGGTTTAAACTTAAAGAGTGAAAGTCTGGAGGAGCTGCCAACATCTTGCCTCTTAAAGCAGCATTTAAGAAATGCAGAGGGAGAAACTGGGTCCTGATAACACTTTTGGATGAAGCTTCACGTGAGCCTGCATCTTTTCTTACACTTTGGTGTTATGTGAGCAAATTAATTTCCTTTCTAACTTTATTTATTTTGAGTTGAGTTTTCTGTCACTCGCTACTAAGAGTCCTAATCTCCATATGATCCATAGGTACCAGCAAATCACAGAAGACTTCATTATAGTTACAGAATAGAAGGAAAACTTTATAAACCTTGACAATGGCAAAACATAGGGAGAGCTGAGAGGTTTTGAAAGATAAAAAGATTGTTGTGGAGATGGTAATATAAATGGAAATAGGGATAGATGCATTAATATTCCTGCATTTCAAAGTCAGAAGATGGTCTCCATAATTGACATGAAGAGAAATAAAGTTTAAGTTTGGTGTTTGAGGCTCCAGAGGTAACCAGAGGGGAAATTGTAACTAGAGATGGAACAATATTGGGAGGAGGTAGGATGGAGTAAGTAGCTAAATGCTCACCTATCTCATTAATAAATTGATAGATAAATAGAGACAGTCACGTAAGTGGAGTAGATCCTCATCTATCATAGCAGGATATCAATAGATATTTTAAGTCAATAAATTAAGAAATAGAAGTATAAACATGTTATTTATCATCTGTTGCTATCCATCAAGAAAAATAAAGACAAAAATAGGTGTAAAAGGTTGCCTTTGGAAGCAGGGCCATAAGTGAGGGGGTGGAGCAGAAGATGAATCCCCTCCATTATATGTTTTAAAACATAAACATATGTTTTCTATGTTATAAAAGATAAACATGTTTTATATTTAAGTCAGGTGCAAGGATTAGTTTACTATAATTTAATATAATTTAATAGTTTAATTTTATTAAAAAAGGAACAAGGTCAATTTACATGTGGCAATAAGGAAAATCTCCATGATATATATTTTTATTGAGATATAATTGACATAAAACATTGTGTAAATTCAAGGTATACAACATGTTGATTGGATACACTATGTATTGCATTATGGTTACCGATATAGTATCAGCTAACACCTCCATCACATCACATAATCACCATTATTTTTTGTAGTGAGAACATTTAAGATATAGTCCCTTAGCAGCTTTCAGTGCTGTGTACCATATCCCCAGGGCATTCATCTTCTAACCTGAAGTCCTTACCCCTCTGATCAACATCTCCCCAATTCCCTCTCCCCACCTAAGCCTCTGGTAACCACAATTCTACTCTGTTTTTATGAGTTTGGCTTTTTTAGATTCCACATATAAGTGAGATTATACATTTTTTTTTTTGTTTTTCTCTGTCTGACTGACTTCACATAGCATAATGTTCCAGGTCAATCCATGTTGTCACAAATGGCAGGATTTCCATCTTTCTTGGGGCTGCATAATATTCCATTGTTATGAGGTCTGTGCAGAAGGTACCCAGCCATGTAATATGAAAAACAGAGACATTTATCAAAGAAGATACAAGAAACATTGTACATAGGACAATGACACCTCAGCCCCCTTTAAAGTAGGCACCTTGGGACCTCACACAGTTCTCCCAGTCGCCATCAACCACCCCCTCATATTTTCCTGAATCTCATCAATTGTCTAAAATCTCTTCCCTTTCAAATGTGACTTTAGTTTTGTGAAAAGCAAGAAGTTGCAGGGCACCAAATCTGGGCCATAGGAGAGACTAGTCACTTGGGTGATTTGATGTTTTGCCAAAAACTTTGCAGAAGATATGGTGTATGAGCAGGCATGTTGTCATGATGAACTTGCCAATCACCAGTTGCCCATAGCTACAGCCTTCTGAATCATCAAAGTAGTTTCTATGAGGAATGTTCAAACTTAAGGCAAGATTTGATGCAGATTCATTGCTCTACTCTCTCAGTCATTTTGAATGAGAAGGCCACACAGTACACATGCTCACTCAACAGCATCTACCACCCCCACTAACTAGTACAGTGAAGTCATCATTGTTCACGCGTGCATATTCCACTCTCCTTGGCTGCTGGATTACATTGATGTCACACAAAATGTTCTCATTATGTTAACAATGGCAAGATTTTTCCAGACAGATTTTATATATATTATGTGTATATATACATATAGTTTATATGTTATATATGTGCATTATATATTCTGTATGTGTGTGTGTATATATACACATTATGTATAAATATACCTCACATCTTCTTCATTCATTCATCTGTTGATGAACACATAGGTTGTTTTCATATCTTGGCTATTGTGAATAATGCAGTATTGGGCACACAGATATCTTTTTGATATTCTGTTTTCATTCCCTCTGGATGTAAAGACCCAGAAGTGAGATTGCTGGATTATATAGTAGTTCTAGTTTTAATTTTTTGAGGAACCACCATACTGGTTTTTATGGTGGCTAAAGCAGTTTACAATTTGTCAACAGTGTACATGGGTTTTCTTTTCTCCACATCCTCGCCAGCACTTGTTATACATTGTCTTTTTGATGATAGCCATTCTAACAAGTGTGAAATGTTATCTCATTGTGGTTTTGATTTACATTTCCCTGATGATTAGTGATGTTGAGCGCTTTTTCATGTACCTGTTAGTCAACTGAATGCCTTCATTGGAGAAATGTCTATTCAGTTCCTTCAAAATCTATTTTTAAATTGAATTGTTTGGGGATTTTTGTTGTTATTGAGTTTTATGTGTTCTCCGTATATTCTGGATATTAGCCCTTTATCATAAATATGGTTTGCAAATATCTTTTCACACTGATTGGTTGTTCATTTCTTTGTTCTTTTTTAAAATATATTTTATTGTTTATGCTATTACAGTTGTCCCATTTTCCCCCTTCATTCTCCTCCACCCTGCACACCCTCTCCCACCCATATTCCACCCATTGAGTTCATGTCCATGTGTCATAAGTTCTTTAGCTTCTACATTTCCCATACTATTCTTACCCTCCCCCTGTCTATTTTCTACCTACCATCTATGCTACTTTTTCCCTGTACCTTTTCCCCCTCTCTCTTCCCACTCCCCTGTTGCTAACCCTCCATGTGATCTCCATTTCTGTGGTTCTGTTTCTGTTCTAGTTGTTTGCTTAGTTTGCTTTTGTTTTAGGTGTGGTTGTTAATAATTGTGAGTTTGCTGTCATTTTACTGTACATGTTTTTTATCTTCTTTTTCTTAGATAAGTCCCTTTCACATTTCATATAATAAGGGCTTGGTGATGATGAACTCCTTTAACTTGACCTTATCTGAGAAGCACTTTATCTGCCCTTCCATTCTAAATGAAAGCTTTGCTGGATAGAGCAATCTGGGATGTAGGTCCTTGCCTTTCATGACTTGGAAAACTTCTTTCCAGCCCCTTCTTGCCTGCAAGGTCTCTTTTGAGAAATCAGTTAACAGTCTGATGGGAACTCCTTTGTAGGTTACTGTCTCCTTATCTCTTGCTGCTTCTAGGATTCTCTCCTTCATTTTTACCTTGGCTAATGTAATTATGATGTGCTTTGGTGTATTCCTCCTTGGGTCCAACTTCTTTGGGACTCTCTGAGTTTCCTGGACTTCCTGGAAGTCTATTTCCTTTGCCAGATTGGGGAAGTTCTTCTTTATTATTTGTTCAAATAACTTTTTCACTTGTTGCTCTTCCTCTTCCCCTTCCAGTACCCCTATGATTCAGATGCTGGAATGTTTAAAGATGTCCTGGAGGTTCCTAAGCCTCTCCTCATTTTTTTGAATTCTTCTTTCTTCCTTCTGGTCCACTCCATTGATCTGAGTCCCAGTTTTCTTCCCATCGCTATTGGTTCCCTATGCATCTTCCTTCATTTCACTTAGCATAGCCTTCATTTTTTCATCTAATTTGTGACCAAATTCCACCAATTCTGTGAGCATCCTGATTACCAGTGCTTTGAACTGTGCATTTGATAGGTTGGCTGTCTCTTGGTAGCTTAGTTGTATTTGCTGTGGAGCTTTGATCTGTTTTTCCATTTGGGCCATTTTTTTTTGGGGGGGGGGTCTGGTTGCACCTGTTACATATGAGGGGCAGAGCCTTAGGTGTTCAGCAGGGTGGGGCAACCCAGTGACTGGTCTGTGACACTGTATGTCGGGAAGGGGTCCAAGATGGAACAATGGCGCTTGCTCTGCTCTCTGTTGGATTTCAGTCCCTTCCACTGCTTCCCCCAAGCAAACTGAGCCTTTTTGGTGCTAATTCCCCTGTGAGTGGGCTTGTGCACATTCTAGGACCCCGTGGGTCTCTCCAACAAACCCTCCTGTGAGGCTGGGAGTCTCTCCCTGCACCTCAACCCCCACAGGTGTTCTCAATCAGTGCCCCGAGGTTCTATTTCCCAGCACTGAGACCCTGGAATTGCCGGGTCAGCCAGCCACCTTGGGAGCAGTGCCCCACTTCACAATCTCTGCCTTGCTGGGTCTTCCCATTGCTACCCTGGGCTCAGGGTCTGCTAGCCACCACCTGCATGCCCAGGATCTGCCTGCTGCACTCTTGCGTGCCCAGGGTACCTTGTGTGCCAGGTGCCACTGCTTTTTGTGCTGCAACCCCTCTCTGTCTGGCTGCCTGACTTCACCCCTCCTACCATTCTGGATGAATGTGTCTATTTTAACTCCTTGGTTGTCTGACTTCCATATAGTTTAATTTTCTGTCAGTTCTGGTTGTTATCTTGTTTCTAAATTGTTGTTGTCCTTATTTTGGTTGTACGAGGAGACACAGTGTGTCTACCTATGCCTCCATCTTGGCTGGAAGTCCTATTCCTTTGTTCTTTTGATGTGCAGAAGCTTTTTAGTTTGATTTAGCCCCACTTATTGATTTTTGCCTTTATTGCTGTTCTTTTGGTGCCATATCCAAAAATTTGTTGCCAGGATTAATATCAATGAGATTTTTCCCTGTTTTCTTCTAGGATTTTTACAGTTTCAAATCTTATGGTTAAGTCTTTAATCTGTTTTCAGTTATGTTTTGTGAGTGGTGTAAGATAGGAGTCTAATTTCATTTTTTGTATGTGGTTATATAGTTTTTCCAATACCACATATTGAAAGGATTATCCTTTCCCATTGAGTATTCTTGGTTCTTTTATCAAATATTAGTTGATTGTATATGCAAGGGTGGTTTCTGGGTCCTCTGTTCTGTTCTACTGGTATATGTCTGTTTTTATGCCAGTACCATACTGTTTTGATTACTAAGGCTTTGTAGTATAGTTTTGAAATCAAGAAGTGTGATACCTCCAAGATGTATTTTGAATGACAAAGCAAATTGAAAATTAAGTCGTTAATATGTGTGCATGTCTATAAATATGGCCATATAAATATATATGTATGTGTTTACATTTATAGAGAAAGATTATGGAAGTGTGCCTGAGAAGTTACTATCTGCATCTGGAGGAAAACACTAAACATCTGGCCCAGGAAGATGACACTTTTCATGCTATACCCTTTATAGTGTTTGACTTTTTTAAACCATAGTGCAAATATGGTTAAGATGTTGTAGCACCCATATAATCATTTTTAGACAGGGACTCAGATAAAAGTCAAGGATTTGGTTCACATGATCTGTTCAAAGAGAAGATCAACAGGGTTGATGTCAGTCACATAAGAGTGAATGAAGTCATTCCGTCATTAGAATTTCTTAAGAATATTAACCATTTTCCATACAGAACTTAGAGGTAAAACACTAACATTGTGACTCATTTATCTAAACAATATTTATTAAGAAACCAATACATAGCAGATTCTGAGTTAAGTGCTACTATGGAGATATGAGCCAAACAAGACAGAAGACAGGATCCCTGTGTTCTTGGAGCTCAGAGGCCAGTGGCAACACATGAGCAAGTAGGCAAAGTACAGTAAAGAAACCCCACTGGCTCCCGGAGATAGTGTAGTGACCTTCTGTAGGGAGTTGTAGCTGACCTTGTCCCCTGACATTCACTTTCCCCTTGGGGGTCCCACTCATCACTATTATGATACAATGGCCTTAAGAGACGCTGCCCTCCCCTTTACAAATCAGCCCCAGAAAAAAATCACACCTGTCCCTTCTCCTACACAGTTCAGCTAATTCTAATCTGTGTTTGTGATGGTTGATTACATGTGTCAACTTGACTGAGCTACAGGATGCCTAGATACCTGGTTAAAACACTATTTCTAAGTATGTCTGAGAGGACGTCTTGGGAAGATGAGCATTTAAATCAGTAAACTAAGTAAAGAAAAACTACCCTCCCCAATGTGAGTGGACATCAGCCAATCAATTGAGGACCCAGATAGAACAAAGGCAGAAGGGCAAATTCGCTCTCTCTGTTTGAGGGAAGACATCCAACTTCACCTGCTATGGGACATCAGTGCTTCTGGTCCTCAGGCTTTCAGATTCAGATTGTGATTTACAGCATTAGCTCCCTGATCCTCAGGCCTCAAAATCAAACTGAATTACACCACTGGATCTCCCAAGTCTCCAGCTTATGGATGGCAGATCATGGGTCTCCTCAGCCTGCATAACTGTTTGGTCCATTTCTCATAATAAATCTTCTCTTACATCTGTCTGTCTGTCTGTCTATCTATCTATCTTATTGATTCTGTTTCTCTGGAGAATCCTGATGTAGTGGTGTTTGAGCAGACGTTACTGAGTACAAAAGGAAATCACTTCTCTCAAAAAAATGTTGTGGACTTCCAGTCAAGATAGTGGTGTAGGGCCCTGGCTAGCATAGCTCTGTGGATTGAGTGCAGGCTGTGAACCAAAGTGTCGCAGGATCGATTCCCAGTCAGGGCACATGCCTGGGTTGCAGGCCATGGCCCCCAGCAACCGCACATTGATGTTTCCTTCCCTCTCTCTCTCTTTCTCTCTCCCTTCCTCTCTAAAATAAATAAATAAAATCTTTAAAAAAAAGATAGTGGTGTAGGCAGACGTGACGTGCCTCTTCACACAACCACATCAAAATTACAACATAAATATAAAACAACCATCACTCAGAACCATCAGATATCGAGTTGAATGGAAGTCTGACAACTATGGAATTAAGGCAGGAGTGTCAAACTCATTTTCACCAGGGGCCACATCAGCCTTACAGTTGCCTTCAAGGGGCCGAATATAATTTTGGGACTATGTAAATGTGACTAATCCTTAACTAGGGCTAAGGAGGTTGGCGCTACCAGGCAGAAACAAGGTGCCAGGCTGGATAAAACACGATGGAGGGCCAGATTCTGCCCGCTGGCCTTGTGTTGCCACCTGTGAATTAAGGTAACCACATCCACCAGAGAGCAGGGGCACAGAGGTGGAATGGGTTGGTCTCTCACACATGTGTGGAGGATAAAAATCTGGGAGGGATATCTGAGGAACAAGGAGTCCCAGCGCCACACCAGACCATGCAGCCCAGGGTTCCAGTGCCAGGAAGATAAGTCCCACAATTTCTGGCTGCAAAAACCAGTGGGGATTGAGTTGTCGAGAAGAAACTACTGGAGCCCCAAGCAGTTCCTCTTAAAGGAACCCACACATGGACTCACCTATTCAGATTCATTCCCTCTGAGCTCCAGCACTGGGGGTAGCAGCTTGAAACACAGCAGTGGCATACGGGGAGGAACTGAAGTGTCTAGCATCAAGGCAAACAGAAGCCATTGTCCTTTTTCTGACCCTCCCCTACAGAGCTGGCAAGGGGTAGTGCCATATCTGAGACTCTATTATCCTAGCTGACACTATCTGATACACTTTGGAGATCCCCAGAGGACTCCACCCCACCCAGTTTAGGGGCCTGCCCAAGCTGCTTTTCCATATAAATGGCTGGTCTTGTCTCATTGCTTCACAACTTCCTAAATCCTATCAAACAACCAGCAGCTGGCTTCAATGAGTGCTAGGCCCACCACTAGCAACAGCCAGGCTAGATTCACAACTTAGCTTTGTCTGGGAATCTCCAAACCCAGCACAAGTAGCAGCCATCTCAGACTGCTTTATAACTCAGGCAGGGTGTCCCTGGGCCAAAACACAATTGGGGGCTGACCTTGGCCCACACCATCCAGTAAACCCCAGGGCCAGTGCACCCTGTGGACAGCTACAGACCATGTGGGAGCAACACATCTCTGCCCTGCACAGATGTGTGATCCTCCACAGTGGGTAGAGGTTGGTAGTCACTGATCACAGGCAGTTTTTGCAGCTGACTGACCCAGTATTTTCCCTCTCACTGATCTGCCAACAGCAACCAAGTTTCAACTGCAAGAAGAGGGTGTACTTAGCCCACACGAAGGTACACCTCATTACCCACTTGGTGATAGGGGAGGCTGTTGCCACTGGATCCTATAGGACACCTACTGTTTTAGACCACACCACCAAGACACTGAGTTCAAAGCAGCTCTACCTACCTAATACATAGAAAACAAACACAGTGAGGCTGCCAAACAAGGAGACAAAGAATATGGCCCAAATGAAAGAACAAATCAAAAATCCAAAAAAGATCTAACAGAATAGAGATGAGCTATTTATCAGAAGTAGAGCTCAAAACACTGGTTATAAGGATGCTCAAGGAACTTAGCAAGGACCTCCAGCAGCATAAAAAGATCCAGTCAGTCAGAAATTAAGGATACACTAATTGAAATACAGAACAATTTACAGGGAACAACAGTAGAGTGAGTAAAGCTGAGAATCAATTCAATGATTTGGAACTAAGGAAGCACAAAACAACCAATGAGAACAACAAGGAGAAAAAAGAATCCCCAAGAATGAGGATACTGTAAGCAGCCTGCAGGACCAGCTTCAAGAGGTCCAACATTCACATCATAAAGGTGCCAAGAGGGGAAGAGAAAGAACAAGAAGTTGGAAATCTATTTGAAAAATATGAAAGAAAACTTCTCTAATTTGGTAAAGGAAATAGACATGCAAGTCCAGGATACACACGCAGTCCCAACAAGATGAATGCAAAAAGGCCCACTCCAAGACACATCATAATTAAAAAGCCAAAGTTTAAAGATAAAGAGAGAATCTTAAAAGCCAGCAAGGGAAAAGAAGTTAGTTGCCTACAGGGAGATCCCCCATAAGACTGTCAGCTGATTTCTCAAAAGAAACTATACAGGCTAGAAGGGACTGGCAAGCAATATTCAGTCATGAAAATCAGGGACCCTACAGCCAGGATTGCTCTACCCAGCAAAGCTATCATTTAGAATCAAAAGGCAGATAAAGAGCTTCCCAGACAAGAAAAAACTAAAGGAGTCATCACCAAACCATTATTATATGAAATGTTAAAGGGACTTATTTAAGGAAAAGAAGATTAAAACTATGACCAATAAAATGGCAAAAAATACTATCTATCTATCCATCTATCAACAATTGAATCTAAAAAACAAACCTGAGCAACAAGATGAACAGAGACAGGATCATGGATACAGAGAGCATTTTGATGGTTGCCTGATGGAAGAAAGGTGTGGGGGAATTTGTGAGGAGGTAAGGGGATAAGGGATTAAGAAGTACCACACAGGTAGTTACAGAATAGCCAGGGGTATATAATGTGAAGTATAGGAAATGGAGTAGCCAGAGAACATATACACATGACCATGGACAGTGGTGTGCGGACTGCTTGAAGGAGTGGAGAGGCTGGGTAGAAGGGTGCCAAGGGGGAAGAATTGGTTATAACTATAATAGCATAATCAGTAAAATATAATTTTAAAATGTTGTAGTTTTGTTTGCTTGTATTTACTGGTTGCTAAATAATACCACTGTCACTGTCCCAAAGTACTAGGTTATCACTTCGGGGTCTCCCAAGGCTTCCTCCCTGCCTCCTTCCTATCCAGTCTCCAAGTGACAGTTTACATCTTATCCCTCCAGGCCATCTAGACCTCCTCAGAGACTAGGCTTAAAAGACAAGCGTCCTGAGAAAGGAAGGAGCCCCCTCTCCCCTCTGAGAGCCACCTTTCTAGTCATTTCCTGTCCCCAGTATGATTGACATTGGGACTATCCCTTGCCCCCAGGCCTCAGCCCACATCCCAGCAAGACAAATAATCACAAAAGAATTTATGAGTCGGTATCCGGCCCTCAAGTAGCAAGAGGGTTTGCTTCTTTCTAAGGGTGAGGAAGGAAGGTCCACTAACCAAGAGAGGAATGGTGAGGGGTAAGAGAGGCAGGAAAACAGGTCATCAGACCCAGGAAACTTCGCTGTGGTTCTAGATCAGGCCAAAAACAGTCATTGTTTGATTTCACATCCTTTTCCTCTCCCCATATTTATTTTAGAATCAAAGGGAATAAAAAAGGGGTTATGCTTCCCATTTTTCTTCATTTGTTAAAGACTTCTCAGTCTGAGGCCATTTAGTGAAATGCCTGAATTGTCGCTAAAACCTAGTTTGACTACCATGAGATGTGCCTTGAACTAAGACCTCCCTACCATCACACTCTTAGCTTTCTTTATCACTCTTTAATCCTCAAACAGAAATTCTAATTGATTACTATCACGATTTTTCTTAGGGAGCAAAAGCAAACTTCTGCTTTCCACCAAAAGCACAGCTGACATTAAAAAGGCTGATGGATCAGGTAGGCTGAAAAAAAGCAGACCCTTTCTGTCTGATGCTCAGACAAAGCTCCGAGCTTCAAAATTATATTTACATTATTATAGCTTCCACCAACACTTCTGAGGAAATACTGATCTATCAGGTTCCTAATTAGCTTCCTTCAAGTGCCCTTGATCTTTGGGTGAATTCTGAGATTCCCCAGATATGCCCATTTCCCAGCTCCCTTTCACCATTCTTCTTGGTCACAGCCTACCACTCAGGGGTGTATTCAACCCCCTGGAGTGGCCGTCAGAAAAAGCAGTGGGTGTTGGGGTCAGTGCTGATGAGCTAATAAAGACCAATAACACATGTCCTGAACCACATTCATGTCCTTTCCCATTGGCTTCCCCAGGCAATGGTTCATCCTGTACTCACTTTCCACCTCCTTAGGACTTAAAACACCTCCCAATCTTCACCTTTCCAGGACCAGTTGTGTTAACCATGCTAGTTTTCTGCATGGCATACTATGGGTGGGTGGTGACAAAGGAATGAGGAAGGCAAGTCCCCTGGCAATTTGGTGACAAATCAAAATTATTTATACCATATAACTTTCAAAAGATTATAAAGCATCATATATGATGTCTTTGTTAAATACAGAGAAATTGAATTTGAAAAGTAAAAGTGAATGTATTTTTTGATTCATCTGGTTCAAAGCACTAATGCAGTTTTCTAATGACTAAAGGGTAGTATAAAATAACAGTAAAAAATTTAAGTAAAAGTAACAGCTCTGGCTGCTCTAACTGAATATAGAGACTGGAGGCTTACATAGCAACCATTTATTCTCACACACTTCTAGCCTGACAAGTTCAAGATCAAGGTATTGGTTGATTCAGTTCCTGGTGAGGGCCATCTTCCTGATTTGCAGATGGTCACATTCCTCATTGTGCTCTTACATGGATGGCAGAGAGAGATATCTCACACTGTGTCTCCTCCTGTTCTCATAAGGACACTAATTCCATCATGGGAGTCCCACCCTCATGACCTCAGCTAATCCCAATGATCTCCCAAAGCCCCCACCTCCAAATACATGGGGTATAGGGCTTCAACATATGAAATTTGGGTAAGACACATTCAGCCTGTAACAGTAACTTAAAGGATTAAAAATCCATAATGGCAAAGAGGATAGCAGAAGCAACAATAGAAGGAAGACCCGAGATACAAAAGAAAAGTGGAGGGAGAGTGTTAACTGTCTTAGATGACTGAAACCCGAGTGTCTGAAAGGATACAGGATGAATAAGCCAATTCTTCTCCAGTAAACTGCCTCTTCAACCTGCTACTCGTCCCCGCCCCCCTTTAGAAATAGAAGGCAAACAAGTATCTGGAGAGTCGGAGGAGTGGGAGATATTGAAAATTTGTTAAAGAGCACTTAGGCACCACATCCTTTCTCTAGTTCAGGCCACCAAGGAATTGCTACCTCCTCACTCCAGGGAAAACTAGATTGTTATTCTCTGGAGAAAATGAATAAGAAAGTTCTTGAGCTTGGTCTAAGGAGAGAAGAAAGAATGGAAATGAATAAGAAGAGATAGAAAAGAGAAGATGAACTCAGGAGGTTCAATATCTGGTGAATATAAATTCTAGAAAGAGAGAATGAAATCAAGTGCGAAGACATTGTTAAGAAAGGAAGGAATGATGAAGGAAGGGAGGAGAGGGAAGAAAGAAGAAAAAAAATAATCCCTATCAGCCTTTCATTGTCTTCTCCAACTCACTGATTTTCTCTAGCAAAAGCTATCTAATTCCATATTCCTTATAATTACTAATTTGTCTTTTCCAAAGGTCTAAAACATTGCACCCTCTAGTGAAATCCCTTCACTAGCCTTCGATCCCTATTCCACACTAGCTCAAAGTTTAATGATGGTAATAGTGCTACACCCCTGGAGTCATCTCCAGACGGCTGGTAAGTGACCTACCTTCAAAACTCAATTTCAGAGTCTGTTTCCTAGGACCACTCTGGTGTAATACTGTTCAGATTGGGTTTCCTGGCAAGAAGACTCTGAGTCAGAGATTTATATGTAGAAAGTTGATTGTGTGATTTCTGTCAGGGAAGAGAAAAGAGGGTTGGGTAAATAGAGAAGAAGAACTGCAATGCAGTCACATCAAAGGCTTCAGCTGGTCCCAGGCGGAGCTCAAGAGCTGGATGGCTCTTCAGAGTTGTTCCAGATTAAGGCACAGGGGCTGGGCTTTTTTACACGTACATTGGCCAGGCATAAAATACTATCTGCCCCAGAAAGGGAGCCTGACGTATATTCACGTGTATACATGTAATATGCTTATACCGACACATTTGTATACATATACTCCTTAGCATTTTCACTGAGAGGACTTAGACACCGTGGTGGCAATGAGCACACCTAGTCCTGACACCCTCATTTGTAAATACTGTTCTCCAATAAAAGGAAACAGTGCTCTTTGGAGGAGTGACAGGCGAAGAAAATATCAGATGAGCCGGAGCATCTTATGGTCCCAGAGAAGGAAGTACTGAAAAGGAAGGGGGCGTGGGAAAAGAACTCAAAGCCAACCTGGAAGAGCTCCCAAGGGCCACGACTAGAACAAACTAAGTAATAAAATAAATAATGATGATATTGGATTATAATCCAAAGATCAAAATTAATACCCACAGGACCATACTGATATAAATAAATAATCAAATAACTAAATAGAAGGAAAGGGATAACTTTTCCTTACAGAAGAACACAAATTAATAAAGGTAGAAATGAGAGAGACAGGAAATCACCACTGGAATACCACATGGACTGCAGAGAATTACTGCGAAGTAAAGGATCACAATTTCCCGAAGGAAGCGACTGGCCACCATAATATTTACATTTTCCCAAGGCAATATATTTGGTTACTGTATCAGTCAAGGTCTAAGCAGGCAACAGATGGTGCACTCACATTTGAACTTAAAGGCACTTAATGAAGACTTGTACAGAGGTGTGGGCCGGTTAAGGGGACCAACAAGGGAAGGCAACACATCTGGACTCATGGGTTTGAATAGTCAAGGGGAGGTACCATGGGCCCAGGCAGAGCTGGAGCTCTGGAAGCAAGTTTGCCTCACAGAAACTGTAGTTGCAGCAAATTGCGCCCACTGCCAACACTGCAGAAACACAAGCAGGGAATGAGGAAAATAAACACCCAACCTCTCACTCCCCTGTCCTCTGATCTCCCATTGGAGCCTCCCACTGACCCAACCCAGCAAGAAGTCAGGAGGCAGGCAGCCCACAGATGTCAGCACCTGGGACACGCAACAGGGCCAGAAGCATAGAGAATGCTTCTGGGAGGACAAATGGAGAATATGTTAACATAGATAGGGAAAAATCATGAGTTTTAATTTCATTAATATGTGTTATGGACTCAATTGTGTCCCCCAAAAGATAATGTTGAAGTCCTACCCTCCAGAACCTCAGAAGGTGACCTTATTTCGATATAGTGTCATTGTAGGTGCAATTAGTTAAGAGGAGGTCATACTGAACTTGAGTGGTTCCTTAATTCAGTATGACTGCTGTCTTTAAAAGAAGAGTCATAGAGACAGACACACGGAAGAATGTCATGTGACCATGAGGCAGATATTGGAGTGCTGCATCTGCAAGCCAAGGGACATCAAGGATTGCCAGCAAACACCAGAAGCTAGAACAGCCAAGGAAGAATTCTCCCCAGAAGGCTTTGGAGGGAGTGTGGCCCGGCCAGCACCATGGTTCTGGGCTTCTAGCCCCCAAGACTGTGAGACAGTGCATTTCTGTTGTATGTAAGTCACCCACTTTGTAGTGCTTTGGGATGGCAGCCCTAAAAAAATAAACACAAAGTGTTTACATATATCAGAGAAGGAAACCATGCATTTTAATTGCTGCCACATAGAAAACTTTTCACAGTGAAATCCACAATTTTCTTAATAGTCATATTTCACTTTCGGATGACAGCATTTGAAAAAGTAATGATTTCAAAGGTTTCAAGGATTTGTTTTTAAAACATATTATCATCAATACTCTGCAATGAGAATTGATATTGACATAGTGTTAGAGAACTCTTTGCTTCAAAGAGCAAGTTGTACTTCACATATTTCATTTACTCATGCAGGAAATGGACTAATAACAACCTAAACTGTCCACAACTAAGGTCAGTATTGAACAGCTTTTTATGTGTACTCACAATTAACCAGAAAATTGAACATCTGAAAACAAGTTCCCAAACAGACATTAATAATTTTTGTTATGTAACAGTTACCCTCATCCTTTATTTCATGTTACTTTTACTATCTCAAGCATCTTATGACATCTGACAATACAGCTAGTGAGAGGAATTTGGCAACCGCAGGCTGCACCCACTACCTGTGAGGAATGATCAGAGAGCAGCAAGCTACAGATCCATAAGGGAAGAAAATATGTTTTCAAGATTTCTCAATAGATTGCCATCTGCTGGCTGGAAGATCGCATCTATGTATAAACTTGTTTCTCTTACCATGTCAATGAACGATAAAACAAGTGTGTTTGGGGCCATGGCGATGCATTTAAAATAGTAATGCGCTACAAGTCAGGGGTCTGACATTATAGTCCCAACACTGTCACCGAACACATGACCATGAACAAACCATGATATCTCTCCTGGCTTGTACTTCTGCAGGCGGGAAATAAAGGTCTAGGGATAGTTCTGTTATGTGACCATTCTAGGAGGGTTTCTCTGTCAGAGATCAATGAGTTAAGGTCCATTACTAAATGATTTTAATTAATAAAAAAGATATACAAACCTCTGATTTATAAACATATAAATTACTCAAATACCTCAATTACTGTAATACAGTAAAATTGGGGATTATGATGTGTAGATTTTCAGGTGCATAAGAACATATTCAGACTGCACAACAGATCACACCCTGAGTGCAGGGTCACTAGGGCGCTGCCTTGTCAGGGGTGGTTGTGGGTTTTCCTGGAGCTCCAGCTCTGTGAAGCTTCGCTTTGGAGGTTCCCAATTTCCCCTGCCTTTAGGAACAGGCTCACAAATAATCACTCTGCGTTCTAAGCCCACTTTAATGTCAACTTGAAGACCTGAGCTCAGAACACAACTATAGAAGTCCTCCTGAACTTTTGAATCTCAGTATCTGACTTTCTCTTCTTTCACCTAAATTAATTTTACCAAAATTAATTCTGCAACCAGAAGCCTGGTAGACCTGAACTAGCTGACAGAGACTGTAAGTAAATATAACCAGCATCTATCCGATTTACATGGCTGTATGTGTATATGTATACATGTATACACATGCACATAATTATATTAATGTACATGTGTACACGTTGCACGTGGCACTTATCTACATGTTGTGTATCGTTTGTCTGTGTAGGTACATGTAATACATACCACAGTTTTACCAGCAAAACGAGAAATTCTAAAATCTTGGAATCAAACTTTCAGACGTAGAATATGTCACCAAAGTTCCTTTAAATGCAGTCCTATTCCTTTGCGATGTTATGTTGTTGTAGAGGTAAAAGACACTCCCCCCCCCCAAAAAACAAAAAAATAATATCATGGATAACCCCCCCACCCAAATAAATAGTGGAGACTTCCAGTCAAGATGGCAGCACAGGTAAACACAGCTTGCCTTCTAGCACAACCACATCAAAATTACAACTAAGACATAGACAACCATCACTCAACATCAGAAATGGAGTTGAATGGAAGTCTGACAACTACGGAATTAAAGAAACCACATCCATCCAGACTGGTAGGAGGAGGGAAGATGCAGAACAGGTTGGTCCCACATTCACTTGTGGTGGATAAAAATTTGGGAGGGATATCTTGGGAGTGAGGAGTCCCATCCCCCATCCAGGCCCCCCCAGCCCAGGATTCCAGTGCCAGGAAGTAAGTCCCCACAATTTCTGCCTACAAAACCATCAGGGATTGAGTCAGTGGAAGAAACCTCCAGAGTCCCCTACAGTTCCCCTTAAAGAACCCACATACAGACTTACTCTATTTACTCCCTCTGAGCTCCAGCACCAGGGTAGCAGCTTGAAAGGCATCAGCAGCATATGTGGAGGAACTGAAGTATCTGGCATCAAGGTGAGAGCTGGGGGACAGTTTTATCTCAAAGAGAAGGCAGGCAGAGGACATCGTCCCTTTCTGAGCCTTCCACCAACAGAGCCATAGAGCTAGCAGGCAGGTGCCATATCTGAGACTCCATCAAAATGGCTAATACTGTTTGCTCTGCCCTGGAGATCCACTGAGACTCCACTCCACCCAACTTATGGGTCCACTCAAACTTTTAACTGTGACTTTACCATATGAATGGCTGGTCTTGGCTCATGTTTCACAACTTCCTAAACCCTATCAAACAAGCAACTGCTGGTCTCTGTAAGTCCCCAGCCCCCAAACCACTTGCTAAGTAGCCCCAGACCCTGCACAAACAGCAGCCAGCCTAGATTCACAGCTTGGCTTTGCCTGAGAATCTCATAGCCCAGCACAAATAGCAGCCACTTCAGGTTGCTTTATCGCTCATGCAGGCTGGGTCTTGGGCAGAACACAGGTAGGGGCTGACCTTGGCATGCACCACCCAGGATATCTCAGAGCCTGCATGTGCAGTGGACAACTACAGACCATGTCAGAGCACTACCACCTGCCTCTACACAGCTAATCCTCCAAAAAGGGTGGAGGTTGGTGGTCAGTAGTCACAGCCAATCCATGCAGCTGACTGGCCTTGGTAAATCCGTCCCACTGACCTGCCAACAGCAACCAAGGCTCAACTGCAAGAGGACAGTGTACTCAGTTCACACAAGGGCACAACTTGAGTACCCAGCTTGGATGATAGGGGAGGCTATGCCAATGATCATTACAGAACACCTACTATGTTAGGCCATGTGGCCAAGACAGAGTCATAGCAGCTTTACTTAATATATAGACACAAACAAACAGTACAGTGGATAAAGCTGAGAACTGGTTCAATGATTTTGGAATATTAGGAAGCAAAAAACAAATAATCAGAGCAACAAGAAGAAAAAAGAATCCAAAAAATTGAGGATAGTGTAAGCAACCTCTGGAAAAACTTCAAGAGGTACAACATTCATGTCATAGGGGTGCCAGGAGGAGAAAGAAAAGAGCAACAAATTGGAAATCTATTTGAAAAAATAATGAAAGAAAACATCCCTAATTTGGTGAAGGAAATAGACATGCAAGTCCAGAAAACACAGAGTCTCAAACAAGATGGATGACAAGAGGCCCACTCCAGCAGACATCATAATTAAAATGCCACAAGTTAACAATAAAGAGAGAATCTTAAATACAGCAAGAGAAAGGCAGCTACTTACCTACACAGTAGTTCCCTTAAAACTGTCATTTAATTTCTCAAAAGAAACTTTGCAGGCTAGAAAGGATTGGCAAGAAATACTCAAAGTCATGAAGAGCAGGGACCTACAGCCAAGATTGCTCTACCCAACAAAACTATCATTTAGAATTCAAGGGCAGATAAAGAGCTTCCCAGGCAAGAAAAATCTAAAGGAGTTCATCATCACCAAACCATTATTATATGAAATGTTAAAGGGACTTCTTTAAGAAAAAGAAGGTCAAAACTATGAACAATAAAATGGCAAAAAGTACATATGTATCTACCCTTAAATCTAAAAGACAAAGTAAGCAAACAAGAAGAACAGAGACAGAATCATGGATACAGAGAGCATTTGGATGGTTGCCAGGTGGGAGAGGGGTGTGGGGGAAAGAGTGAAGAGGTGAGAGGATTAAGAAGTACAAAGAGGTAGGTACAGAATAGCCATGAGGATGTAAAGTACAGTATAGGAAATGGAGTAGCCAAAGAACTTACATGCATGACCATGGACATGAACAATGGTGGGGGGATTGCCCGAGGAAGTGGGGGGTGCTGGGTGGAAGGGGTAAGGAGAGGGGGAAATTATGGGAAAAGGATGAAAACTTTAATAGTATAATCAATAGAAAATAATTTAAAAAACAAATACAATACCAACTCAAATTATATTTGTGATTTTACTACATATTTTATAATAACACCTTTCTTTTTCAGAGCTTCCTGCTTTCTTAAAGTATTAACTATGTCCAGTAAGTTTTAAAATATTTTATCATATATGTAATGTTACACAACCTATGAAAATAGATATTAAAATTTTCTAGACTCTTACCACCCTAGGACTAATGTAATTTCTAGTCTTTTTATTTGAATATTTTACCTTCTATTTGAATACTTTACCTGCCTATTTTTTAAAGGCCCTTTCTTCAATATAGTCACATTCTGAGATACTGGGGGTTGGAGCTTCAACATATGAATTTGGGGGGAACATACTATAGCCTATAGCAAACAGTAAATTTGTGTTTGTGCATTTCACCACAACTAAGAACTTTTTAAATAAAACCAGCATACATGTATGTTATTGGAAATGATCCAAAAGAGGGGAGGTGCCCAAGGATGCAACAGAGAGAAGGGTGCGGAACCAAGTACCCAAATAGGTGAGAAGAAATGAGCATGGACTGTTCGTCATTTGTAACAAAAGAGAAAGCAAAGCTGAGTCTAAAGGTGAGAAGGTTGGTAGATTTGTGGATAAAGTTAAGGATGTCCTCTTGTGACCATTTCTATTTTCTCATTTGGAATCAAGGACATCAGCTGAGAGGGAGGACCAGTGAGAAAGTTCTGGAATTTTAGGGCAAAAAAGAAAATGTGAAATGGTCTTCTCTCAGAGAAGAAGAGTTCACTGGCTTAGTAAGTGAGGTAGGACTGCTGGGCGCACTGAGGGCTCCCTAAAGTTGACTGTCAAATAGTTGATGTGAGGCAGTCCTCAAGGTTAGGAGCCTTTCTCCAGCCACGTCAGCTATTCGGGTGCAGGGGCACAGCCAACCAGAGGTACATTTTATTAGGGCTTGCCAGGAGAGTACTGGGCAGGGATGAAAGGAATTGAGGATATATGCAAAACATTGATTATAATATTGCTAAGCTTGGTGAGAAGGAAAACAAAGGTATGGGTCAGGGGTGATGGATTTCGACACAGTAAAGAAATGAGCTATAAGCAAATGTTTGCTAAATGATGAAAGTAGCAAACTCAGCAAATGCGCTGAGATGATACATGGCTTAAGTTCCCCATGGTCCCCTGTCACCAACACCCTTGGCATGTCCCTTTCCTCTTTCCCTCCATCTGCACTTCACATGGAGTTTCTTTTTTTAATTATATTTCATTGATTATGCTATTGTCTTGAATTTTTCCCCTTTGCCCACCTCCACCCAGTATCCCCCTACTCCACTCCCTCAGGCAATCTCCACACCACTGTTCATGTCCATGGTCATGCATATAAGTTCTTTGGCTACTCCATTTCCTATACTGTACTTTACACCCCCATGGCTATACTGCAACTACCTATTTGTACTTTTTAATCCCCTCACCTCTCCCCCACAACCCCTCTCAACAGAGCCCCTCTCATCTGGCAACCATCCAAATGCTCTCTGTATCCTGATTCTGTCTCTGTTCTTCTTGTTTGCTTACTTTGGTTTTTTTTGATTCAATTGTTCATAGATGTGTATTTTTTGCCATTTTATTGTTCATAGTTTTTACTTTTTCCTTAAAGAAGTCCTTTTAACATTTCATACAATAATGGTTTGGTGATGATAAATTCCTTTAGATTTTTCTTGTCTGGGAAGCACTTTATCTTCCCTTATGATAGCTTTGCTGTGTAGAGCAATCTTGGCTATAGGTCCCTGCTCTTCATGACTTTGAGTATTTCTTGCCAATCCTTTCTATCCTGCAAAGTTTCTTTTGAGAAATCAGCTGACAGTTTTATGGGAACTCCCTGTAGGTAAGTAACTGCTTTTTAAAAAATTCTTTTATCTTCTTATAGTTCTAATTGTTTGGTGTTTTTTGTTTGTTTGCTTGCTTGCTTGCTTCCTTCCTTCCTTCCTTGTGTGCCAAATCATTGATTTGATTCTTGGCTTCATCCACTCTAGTGTTGTTTCCCTGTAAATTGTTCTTTATTTCAATTAGTGTATCCTTCATTTATGCTGATGATGTCCTAAGTTCCTTGAGCATCCTTGTAACCAGTGTTTTGAGCTCTGCATCTGATAGATTGCTCCTCCCCATTCTGTTTAGCTCTTTTTCTGGAGTTTTGATCTGTTCTTTCATTTGGGCCATGTTTCTTTGTCTCCTTGTTTTTGCAGCTTCACTGTATTTGTTTCTATGGATTAGGTAGAGCTGCTTTGACTCCGTGTATTGGTAGTGTTGCCTAATGTAGTACGTGACCTGTAGGGTCCAATGGCACAGCTTCCCCTATTACCCAAGCTAGGAAATTGAAGTGTGCACTTTGTGTAGACTAAATACACCTTCCTCTTGTAGTTGAGCCTTGGTTGCTGTTGGTAGATCAAAGGAGGGATTTACACAGGCCAGTCAGTTTTGAGTATTCACTGTGACCACTGACCACCAACCTCCACCCACTGTGGAGGATCAGCTGTGCAGTGGCAAGATGCCGGTGTTCCAACATGATCTATACTTGTCCACTGGGTGCGCTGCCCATGGGGTTTCCCAGGTGGTACAGCCAAGGTCAGCCCCCATTTGCGTTTTGCCAGAGCTATAAAGCAATCTGAGATGGTTGTTACTTATGCTGGGTTTGGGGATTCCCACACAAAGCTGTGAATCTAGGCTGGCTGCTGCTAATGCCAGTCCTGGGACTCACTGAGACCAACTGTTGTTTATTTGATAAGATTTAGGAAGTTGTGAGCATGAGACAAGACCAGCCATTTATATGGGGAAGCAGCTTGGGCAGGCCCCTAAACTGGGTGGGGTGGAGTCTCTGGGGATCTCCAAAGTGTATCAGATAGTGTCAGCTAGGATGATAGAGTCTCAGATATGGCACTACCTTGCCAGCTCTGTAGGGGAGGGTCAGAAAAGGGACAATAGGTTCTGTTTGCCTTGATGCCAGACACTGTCAGTTCCTCCCTGTATGCCACTGCTGCGTTTCAAGCTGCTACCCCAGTGCTGGAGCTCAGAAGGAATGAATCTGAATAGGTGAGTCCATGTGTGGGTTCTTTAAGAGGAACTGCTTGGGGCTCCAGAAGTTTCTTCTACTGAGTCAATGCCCACTGGTTTTTGCAGCCAGAAATTGTGGGACTTATCTTCTTGGCATTGGAAACCTGGGCCTGGGGGCCTGGTGTGGGGCTGGGACTCCTGGCTCTCAATATATGCCTCCTGAACTTCTATCCTCCACACGTGAGGGCCCAGCCCATTGCGCCTTTGCACCCCTGCTACCAGTCTGGATGGGTGTGATTTTCTTTAATTCCATAGTTGTCAGACTCGATTCAACTTGAATTTCTGAATGTTCTGAGTGATGATTGTTCTCTATTTTAGTTTTAATTTTGATGTAGTTGTGCAAAGAATCTCCCATGTGTGCCTAAGCCACCATCTTGACCAGAAGTCCACACAGAATTTCTGTCAACTAATATACAGTGATGCATTTGCTGAAAAGGCTGAAAAGTTATTATGTTTTAATCAGACACTTTCTTGTTGATGAATAAAATCTTCCAGACACAAAGTTCTCAAATTTTCATGGGTGAAATTTCAAACCACTAGTATATAGTGAAGAACAAATTTTGGGTAGAATACCTAGCATATACCAGTATGTTCATTAAATGAATGAAAATATAAAGATGGTAGTACTAGAATAGGACCCCAGACTGGTGAGTTTTTATGGACATAAGTAATAGGAAGATCAGTGGATCCTTAGAGGAAATAATCAAAGAGCTGCAAAGCTAAATTGAACTTGGACTAGTATCCTTTCATTGGTTATGGGGTAAAAAATTCCAAGAAAAAAAAAGCTAACTTTTACATATTTCTCTTCCCCTTTTTCCTCCCCCAGTGCCAATATAGTGTTATGTAATTTTTGAGAAAATATTTACAAAATGACCAAGCACATGGTTAGTGGACCAGCCAGATGAACTGACACCAACATCAAAGGCAGAGCAGATGGGATGAGCCCATGAGTCATTGTGTGCATCTCCCTTAGAGCGATGATCCCTCACATCCTTTGAATCCATTCCAGAGCCTCATTTGCTCTCCCCAACACCTCAGCCCAGAGGAGCTTCAGTGGAGCAGCACTTGAACAGAAAAGGCTGGCACTGCTGTGTCCCTGGAATCTGGGCTGCAGCCAGCTTCCACAGTAGGTGACTCATTAATGATCCAAGAGTGAGGAAACTTATTCCCTGGCCTCCTTCACCCAGGAAGGAAGGAGCTGCCAAGACAGAAGTGCCCACCAGGAGGAGTGCACTGTCCACAAGGTGCAGCATACACCCTGGCATGCTTGCTGACTGCTTTGTGGGGATGTCATACTATGGGGTTCAGCCGGTAAGGCTCAGGAAAGTCAGGGAGTGGTAGCCAGAGGGAATCCAGTCCTCACCCTGCAAAGGAAGAGAAGAGAGTAGAAATTCCAGAATGTTAGTTCCTTACACCCAAGGACCTAGTCCCAAGTGTAAACAGTTAACTTTACCTGATCAGATTACCAATGATAGCTATTATCTTATTTTTGCTTATCTGCATTTTCTAATTATTTAGTGACTATGTTTTCCTTTTGAAAAGGGGTGGAAGAAGGAAAATGTTCCACTTCACACACTGGCAAATATTAGTTGGTTTGATACCCACACAACAATTTTCTAAAAGGGAAGCCTACATCACCATCCTCAGTTTGCAAATAAAAAACTGAGTCTTAAATTTACATCATTCTGCACCAGGTTATAGTTGTCTCAAGTGAACCAATGCCATAGACAAGCCCCCTTTTGGATGCTTCCCTCCCAGCTGGCTGGTATAGCCACCCACTGCCCTGAAGCCTTCTCCTACTGTCCACCCCCTGTGGCCTTCTGGGAGTTACTGTTCATTGTTCAGTCAATGGCTACTTGCCAGGAAAAGGCAGAACCCTTTATTCTGAGACTCAGGATCTACGATACCCAAATCAGCAAGAAGCATCAAAGTGGCCTGCTTTCTCCTGCTTGTGGGTTCTTTTTGAAGACAGGAATCTTAGAGACAAGAACCGGTTTACTAGTTTACCAAAGATCACACAGTGGCACAGCTATTATGTAGAGCCGACATTCAGTCTGTGGAGGTCTCTCAGCCCTTCAGTAAAATCATCAAGATTCATTCAAAGCAATAATGGCATGGGACTCTCAGCTGGCCCGCCACCAGAGCTAGGGGAGTCTTGGCTCTTAACCTGTGCTGGCCAATGTGAGTCCAAGCACTGGGGCTGGGAAGACAGCCACCACAGATGGGAGATCAACTGCATCCAAAAGAATTAATGAAATATATTGAAAACAGTGGGAGCCAGGCTTCTCGCTGGTGAAAAAGGGAGGTACCAAAATGAAAACGGGAAAACTAGAACAAGTCACATGATGTTGGATTGCAGTTGGAGGCACTGGCACGAACATAGGCTTTCCAAAACACACAGACACAGATACAGACAAGCTGTACACATGTGTGCATAGCTCCGCCCACTAAGGGACCTGGAATCGATAGTACCCTGGAAGCACTGAGCAATTTTAATGCCTAAATCTTGAATTATAAATATTTTTCTCAACTAAAAGAAGCTAGGGCTCCATGGGAAAAGGCTGATTCTGAGAGTGGAGCAGGAAAATATCAGGTGAGCCTAGAATTTTCTGTGATGGGAAATATGGAAGCTCACAAAGAATGATGGGAATAGGAGCTTGAAAATCTGGGCCAGTTTGAGCATCAAAGGAAATAATACTGGTAATGAATAGTAACTCATTCAATGAAACAGGAATCTGTGAATCCATACTGATTAAATAAATAAGAAGGGAAGGCTCTACTTTATAGTAGCATGCCAAATAATAAGGATCAAAAGAATGGTAGCAGTATATAATTATCTATCAACCACTGTAATAATAATTGGGTCAGGTAAGAAGCATCCATGGATGACAAAAATTAATGTGTAAAGGTATCATGGGGAACCAGATATTTACAGTCTCAAACTACCTCCCAACAAAATATTAATACCTTAATAAATACTTATCAATACTTACTAATATCCCATCACAAACTACTTAATTATATGTGAGAAACCTGATAGACACCATCTTAACCAAATAAAAAAGTCAATATCACCATTAATAAATTAAATTCATATCACGTACCTTCTGACAACATGCACTGAGAACACACCATTGTTTCTGTGATCTTTGCATAATGTACCTGAGTCTAATAATCATGACGAAACATTAGACAGCCCCAAACTGAGGGGCGTTTACTGAAGACGACTAGGGAGGCATGTTAACTGCAACCATGCCCAGGGTCTAATAATCATGACGAAACATTAGACAGCCCCAAACTGAGGGGCTTTCTGAAGACGACTAGGGAGGCATGTTAACTGCACACAATGCCCAGTTCTGGAAGTACAAAGGACATCATTGGGACAATCAGGAAAATATGAGTGGGGATCTTTGGGTTAGAAAATGGTATGCTATCAATGTTAATGTCCTGATTTTGATGGGATGTTTGTGGTTATGTAAGGAATGTTCTTATTTTAAGGAGATACACATTGAGGTATTTAGAGGTAATGGAACATCACAGCTTTGTGAGTAAATTTCAAATGCTCAAGAAAAAATAATATGTGTACATAAATATATAGAGAGAGAGAAAGATAGAAAATATGGTGGAATAATAACACTGGTGAATCTGAGCAAAGGTATTTAGGATTTCTATATACTATTCTTGAAACTGAGAATTTTCAGTAAGTTTAAAATTATTTCAAAGTAAAAATTAACCCCCCCAAAAGTATATGATAAAATTCAGCACCAACAAAAATAAACAAATAATACATATATGAAGAAAGAGAGAAAGAGAGGCAAAAACATAAAAGGAGAAGGGGAGAAAGAGAAAGAGGTATAATTTGAGACATTTTTCTTTGCTTATGTGCATAGAAGTTTTGTGGCTATTTTTAAAAAATGAGATCACACTATACAAACTCTTCTGCAACTTGCTTCTTTCAGTTAATATACATCTTAGAGACCTTTCCACATTAGTAGAGAAATCTAAATCAGTCTTTTAACTGTT
Organism: Phyllostomus discolor; assembly: GCF_004126475.2. Taxonomy (NCBI): domain Eukaryota; kingdom Metazoa; phylum Chordata; class Mammalia; order Chiroptera; family Phyllostomidae; genus Phyllostomus; species Phyllostomus discolor. The sequence goes on from NC_040903.2 coordinate 66,677,994, forward strand.
GCATAGAATTGCTTTATTTTTATATTTTTTCCATTTTAAACCAAATCCCCACTTGACAATATTTAAGTTGCTACCTAATATTCATTAAACCATCTATTTTCTTTGTTAATTTTTACTACTAGGTAAGATCATGTACTTAAAGTCAGCATGTGAATGACTTCATGTCATAGGAGGAAAATATCCTCAGACTTGGGTTACTGAAGTGTTCCAAAGTAATAATAAGTTCAAGGTAAAGTTTATGCCAATGAACAAAATCATTAAGACCTTTCAATGGGCCTGAATTTTCCATGTGCCGATTGGCAGTGCAACCAGCAAATTTTCAAGGTGTCTTATTGCTTTCTAACAGTCTATTCTCTTTTAAAACTCTATTTTGTTTTAATTTAGGAGGACTCTTTGTAAGCCTACTTAGGAATGAACATTGCAATTTCTTTTCTTGTCCCACAACTGTGAATGCTTTACAAAAGGCATGCTCATGTGGAATTATTCAGGTATATTTGTAATCAGCAACAGCATAGTCAGAGGAAACCATTTTGCCTGCTGTGGTCATTGCTAAAGAAGAGTTTCTCCCTTGATAAACTCCTTGGGGATAACCAAGTTCATGCATACATGTCCTTATCCTGTAATTAAAGGGGGGAAATGGCAGAGGCATCCATGAAGGAACATAAGTTCCCCAGGCAGATGGCACTGGGTCAGAGGTAACTGCAGTGCCATCACCCTGCCGACATCCCAGGGAAATGGTGAGCACAGTAGGAGCAGGGCTTTGGCTAGGGCAAGCACCCAAAGCCTCGGACATTTCTCTTGCAAAACTGACCCCCCAATCACCTGGGAATCACTAGAAATACAAGGCATGATTTATGTGTATTCACAAGGTAAGCTTGTTTGTGGTTATTTTTGTGAGGCTTTTGAGTTTATACATTGAGGCCAATAAAGCTAAAAGAAAGGATATCCTAGGAGTCCTTCCTGCCTGTTTCCAATTTCTTAGGAAGTGACACACTCCTCAAAGAGCCAAGATCTTAGGAATGAAAAGTTTATAAACGCCACTGTCCCAATCATCCCTCAACTCAAACTGCACGTGATGATCACTTCAAAACATTAAATCATCAAATCATCATCATCCTGAAGCTGGGGGAGAAAGCATTTGAGTGATTATTTAAAGCTTTTAAGCAGCTTTTCTTTTTTAATGTAGTATTTACTCATGAAGGCTTACATTTAAAATTAAGGCACATGTAGGCTTTTAACCACAGCACATCTATAGATACTCCTTGACCTTCCCAAGCACTATATATATATTTCCCCTCCCTGCAGAAAGGAAATATATAATTCAGAGTGTGTTCCAGTAAGTATAGGTTAGGTGAAAATAATTGATACTACTATGAAAACAGGAAAAGAAGGTCAACCCCTACATTTTTAACAATTTAAACAACTGAAAAGCAACTCCTCAAAATAGAACAATAGAGTATGACATTATGTTATCTTTTTGCCTCATAGAAAAAGAAAAATACATGGGAAAATTACTGACAGTCACACTAGTTCAAATAAAGCACAACTCACAAAGTGCTTCATTTCAGATTGCTGAGTTTCAAGAGTTTTAATAGGCATTCTAGAGACATGTGCTGATCAATAAATTTCCCAGGTGTTTCCAGAGAACTGACAGATGTGGCTGCAATAAAAAGATCCATGAACATATTCGTCATACTTGTTGGACAAGACAGCTGACCTCAATTCTCCTGCATCTCACATGACACAATAACTTCAGGGAGGTACGTAGAATTAAAGAATGCTCCAGAAACATTGAGTCATCTCAAATAGGAGAGCCCACTACTGATCACAGATGCCATTCGAGGACACATTATATTCATTATTTATCTAATGCCAATCACCTGAGGTCATTTTTATTGGACTGTTTTTTTCAATCCCTTTAAAAACCAAGAGGCACAAGGTGTGAATATGCTGGCTTCCCCAAATCACTTTGAAGTCCTAGTTTCCAAACCATCAATCTCTCTCACCCCTGAATTTCTCAGTCTAAAAGTTATATCCAATCCAGAAGTCAGGTGACCTGAATTCATTTCTGGGCCTTAGTATCGCCTCTGCCTCACTTCCTCATCTATAAAGTGGACAGTACTCACCAAGCCTCCATGGGGAATGCTGAGACAATAAATGAAATCTCTAAAGGTGCCAGTCAGATTAAACTAATATCTATCAAGGTATCTACCCTGAGATAGGCACATTTTACTTATAGTTTTTCCATTTAATCTTCATAATAACTCAATTAGATAAGCATTGTTAGCTACATTCTAAAATGAAAAACTGAGGGACAAAAAGTTGAATGACTCTTCTCAGATAGCACAATTATTCACAGGCAGACCTAGGACTCAAATTCCAGTTGAGCACTCTTGCTGTCTTATTATTTATGCTTCTATCTTTATATATTATGAATGTTATTACAGTAATAAGATTTTCCAATAGAATGAAACTTTTGACAACTACCAATAAGCTGTATTATAGAAAGCAAAGAGGACTGCAAAGGTCATTTGCAAGTGGGTCTCAACCAGGCTTTTTGAGCAATTACAGCCTGAGGTCAAGGTGCTGTGACTGAACTTTCTGGGGAGGCAAAAATATACACATATGAATATAATCTGGAAAGGAGAAAACTCCAGACTCCTTTCTGAAAGAAACAAAGAACATATTAATTTAGGACTGAGGATGAACAGAGATATATAAGAAGTAAATATTTGGCTGACAGTGGAAGACTGACTCAGAAATGAGGAGAGCCCCTAAATTCCTGGGATACACACATGTTCTTAGATTAAATATATATATCAGGTGAGCAAGTTCACTGCCTGCTAAAAATTGCACAGCCCAAGATCCCTCAGAACGTATTTAAACCTGCTCTGTCACTAAGGCGCCAACATTTGATCTGTTCTTTCCAAAATAGGTTTTAAAAAATTCAAAAGGAAAAAGGGCAAGAGCCCTGTAAACAACAGCTTCTGTGGCTCCTGTGAACACTGCAGCCATAGCGAATATCAAACAGTTGGTGGCAAAGGCTGAACAGACTTTCGGGCTGATGAGAGAAAAGTCTCCAGGGCAGTGGTTGCAGAAAAGAGGAGCAGTTTCTCCTTTCTGCTGCTTGGTTATCGTGACCTGAAGAGGAGAAACCACAGCTGGCCCACCTTTTTGAAAGGAAGACAGCTTGGTGAGCATGTTTCCTTGGCGGGTATTTGTTGCTTACCCTGCACTATGCTCTAGGAAGGCATATGGCCAAAGCAAGAAGTGAGACACACACAGTCCTAATTTTCTGAGGCCCCCAGCTGCTTTTTAACTCCTTTCTAGGAGAAAGAAGTTCTGTCTGTGGGACACCAGTCCATGGGAGACAGAGGTTCTATCAAAGAAGGACCAAAGTCTTAGTTAAATGAGTAATAACACCAAAATTGGAGTCCCCACAAAATTACTGTGCTGCAGTCTCTCATCCAAGATTCAGAAATCCAAAAGCTCTGAAAATAAAAGTTTCTTATTTGTAATTCATTTGACAAGCAAAGCCTGACCCGACTTCTTCTGCTGACAAAACCAGATGTGGATTTATGGGAGGGTGTAACAGGGTGCTGCCCCAAGCTCCTGGGGTTGGTGAAATCTTTACTAGATGCACCATAGTATCTTTCCACAATCTGAAAACAAAATCATGAATTGAATTCCAAGAATTCATGGCTCCAAGTGTTTTGGCTATGGACTGTGGACCTCTATTTCACGTCCTTATGTGTTCTTTTTCTTTCTTTCTTTTGTTCTAAATGCAGGTTAATCCATCTCTTACACAGTATAATTCAACTAATTCACAGTATCTTAATAAGCAGGTGTATGTTCACAGGAAACCCACAACTTGCCAGACCAGGTTGCAAGGTCAACCACCAAACTGTGGAAGAGCCGAACTGCACAGGCTGAGCTTTGCGCACCAGGGAAACAGCACTGCCGGCAGGGAGCTGAGAGAACTCGGTGTGTGGAGAGCTCCCAGGACAGCCGCAAGGGGCAATCACCACTGAAGCTTTAGAAATACTGCCTTTTTTCCTTTAAAATATGAATAAATTTTTAATTTTTTATTGTTGTTCAATACTGCCTTAAAACTGACCCACTTCACTGATAGCTAACAACTTTATCTCTGTCAACTACCACATTTAAAAGTTTAATTTATCAGTCTCACACATTAAAATTTTAATTTAAATCTTGGTGAGCTTTAGAAATTCAACACCATGGGTGCCTGCACAATCCCAAATTCTCAAAATTTTGTCAGTGAAAAGCAAACAGAAGACATAATGATACATACTACTCATCTTATTTTTTATTTCTCTCTTGGTGGAATTATTTTACTTCAAGCACACTGTAAAAGAGTGGGCACCTGACAATCACTTCTTCCGAATGACAGGCAGTGGATAAACTTGGACATCTTGCTTAGAAAAGTCACTTATCTAGAGCTGCTCAAACCCATGGATGTGGGGGCCTCTGGATCACAAAATGCTCTGCTGTTTTTGAGGGATCTGATAGTCAAATATTTTCTTGTCTTATATGCCAAGCCAGTTTGTTCTAAATTTAACACTCTTCAGTAGACTGCAGATATCTACACTCAGATAAAGAACTACAACTTTTAAGCTGTGCTCTAAATGCTATATATCTTTTCCCATGTGTATTTAGGAAGCCGAGTGAAGGGTCATCTGCTTGGAATTTCAGAAATCTAGAGTAGATCAGGGATAATGTCTGGTCCAGACCACTACTGATTCAATGAAAGTTTCAGCCCAGAACTTTGTCCCTTCTGTCAGAATGTCTGACTTCTAAATCATGTGTGCTTATGAATTCGAGGTTAAAATACAACAAAAAAGCATACACACACACATGCACATATGAGAAAGAGGGAGAAAGATATAAAGTGGAAATGAAATAGAAAAACAGTAGCTACTTCTTGACAAACCAAAAATGAAGAAAAGACCTAACTGCTTACATATACAAAGAAGCAAATAGCAAGGAGGGGAAAGAGTTATTTAGGGTATGGCAACCAGAAATTACAGCTAAGATTCATGGGAAGAAAAAATTGGTGCTATGTAACAGAGGTAACTTGTGGCCAAAAACTATTTCTCCCTTCTTCCTGATGTGGAGTGGGGAGGGGGGGATGGGCAACAATGGACCCAACCAAAGGATGTTATTTCCCAAACTCCCTTGCAGCTACATTTGGTATGTTATTAAGTTCTGGTCAGTGACATACAGGCAGAATGTTGAGTGGGATATTGAATTTTTGGTGGGTGGGGATGAATGCGAGGAGGAAAGAGAGAGAGGGTAGAGAGGCTCCCCTAAAGTGGCTGGCTCAGTTCAGGGGCAGGTTTTTTAATGCTTTCTTCCTTCTGGAACAAACGACTTCTTCTCCCACGTGGCTTGGTCAGTTCAGGGCAGGTTTTTTAATGCTTTCTTCCTTCTGGAACAAAGAATTCCAGCAGCCAACTGGACCATAGGTAAGAATGGAACCCACCACTAGGATATGAAGCAAAAAGAAAAGAGAGTCCCTAATAAGTTTGTGGGACTGCCATATTTACTCTGGACTGACTACTTCTGGAATTCTTTTACTTGAAAGAATCAATGTTTGTGGTATATTGTTGTGTTTTTTGTTGTTATAGTTATATTCAGCTCTATCATAAACCTAACTGATTGGGACAGGCAGAAGGAAAAAAATCAATCACAGGACCCACGACTCAGGCCCTTGCTACTCAAAGTGTGGTCCCTGGAAGTGCAGGCTGGACATCACTTGGGGCTTGTTGGTAATGCAGAGGCTCAGGTCCCTCCCATACCTACTAATTCCAGACCCACATTTTAACAAGATCCTGGGTGATTTGTATGCACAGTTTAGAAGTTTGAGTAGCTCTGACTTAGAGCAAATGCCCTTTGGAAAACCAGACTAAATATCATGAATTTCAATGACCTGCTGGATAGTGTTCTTATTGCCTAGATTTATATTCTGAAAAAAAAAAAGAAAAAAAAACACACTGAGAAATATGACCTGATTTTGAGGTTAGACATCAAACATACTATTTTCAAATGACAACTTTCTCAACGGTTCAAAGTGCATTAAAGAAAAACAAGCATAAGTTTATAAAAGGCAAAACAAACAAATATAAAAACCTAAATTTAGGCATTTTAAAGATACGATTCATAATTAAGTAGGGTGCTTGACACATAATGACAAAGCTGCCAAAATCTAAAACCAATAACCCTTTTGGCTATTTATTACACCAAAGCTTTTTTATTCTCATTTTAAAGTTACTAACCACTGATTCTCTTACAAATCTGGTTACATTCCCAACTACTCAACTGAAATTTTGTTTGCATGGGTGGCATTTTAAAATTACAATAACACTTCCAACATATACTTTCAGTCTGGAAAATTTCTCCTCCACTCCCCAAAAGGACACCTAGTCAATAATTGCAATTCTCTGAATACGTAAGAAGTTTTTAATCAATTAATTTTTGTTAATTTTCAAATAATTTTTCTACAGCAGCATTTTAGATATAATTTACATACAATACCCAGATCTTCATTGTACTAACAGATAAGTTTGACATTACTCACCTGTGTAACCACCATCAAGATATAGGAGGTCCCATCACCCCCAGAAAGTGCCCTCGAGCTTTCATTCCCATTTCCACTTGCCACTCAGAGGCAGCCACTTCTACAGTGTGGTCTTATTTGTATTTGGCCAGAAAATGGAGCCAAAAATGATTTTACAGTTGAAAGCTGATAAGACAGCACTAGGAACCATAAAACTCCATGTTGTCTGTCTGAGCCCTTAATGTGTGTTAATCTTCTATCAAAAACATATCTACTGTGTGATAAAAAGGCATGCAAAAACCTTGAGCTTTGCTCACTTAGCATTGTGAGTATTGATACAATCGGTTAAAACATTGGCTATACTTGAGTGGATTCTTCATCTATTTTCTTTAAGTATGTTTAAATAGGTTTTAAACAGGTTTTCTTCTTATGGAAGACACTAGTTTCAAGTAGTACCTCCTGCTCTCCCATTTCTGATACCAAAAAGAGCTAGAAAGTAGAGTGATTTGCAGTTGAAAACAGTTTACTTTAAAATAAAAAACACTTTTGATCAAGCCACTCCTAAGGTTTTATGCCAGGAGTTAATAAGCCAAACATTGTTCCTTTTGTCCTAATCCAATCTATTTAATGAAGTATTAGTGCACAAAGAGGGGCCTGTGAGCACTCTCCTTCTTGGAATCAGTTTACTCAATCCATTTTTCAGTAGTTCACTTTTCCCAGTTTTAGGAGGTAGCCAATGATCATTTACCCAGTCCTTACAAGAAAATTATGAGAAAGGCACTTGTAAGTTTTGGTACAGTGAAAATGTAAGATATCACTAATATTAACAGTTTTACTTACAAACCTAAGCAACCAGTACCAAAGTGTACTATCAAAACAAAATTTTAAAGATCACGCACAGTGCATGCCCAGCTACCCTTAACCAACACGCCCATATCCTAGACAGTCATTCTGTGTCTAATTACAGTCCCTGAAGCACCAGCGTCGGAGGGTCAGAGCCTCTGGTTTGCGGTGCCTTGCTGCGTACTTGGCGCCAGTTCTTTGATCAGATTCACGTAGTCGGCTTTCTCCGCGCAGGCGCGGCACTCTTCTCCCCAGCTGTACAGTATCTGTTTCAGCTCTGCCACTCTCATCTTCCACAGGTCTACCGATGCTAAGTCTAACTTCTTTTCTAAATGACAAAAAGGAACCACACACTCTTAAAAACAGCAACTCTGAACATTGAGAAAGGCAAATGATGTTACTTATCTTGGGGCTGAGAACTGTTCCATTTTCTATGGAAACCAAGGCATACCTAAGGAAAGTGTATATATACAAAGCTATTGGGACAAGTTGTGTTCTAATCAGACTTTCTCTCCATGAGATTATACATGCTTCAAACATGGGTTTGAAGCCGTGTAGCTTTGCAGTATCTGCTACCATGGCTTCACAAGATCAACATTTCTGAAATGAAGAGCACCACCTTCTAAAAGCTGCTCATAAGGTAAAAGAGCATGATCAGTAGAAAGGAATGCCTTGGGACAGCCTTGGTGTGTGGCCAACAGGAATCCGTAGATTATACTTAACTAGAAAGTTATGGCTCACTTTTTATATACAAAGATATGTCTTCAGTAAAACAGCTAAGCATATATATTACACCGTACCATCGAGTCTTTAAATACAAATGTGAAGAAACCTAAACATGTGAATATAATCAGGAGCATTCTTATTGATCCTCATTGGTTTGAATCTCTGCTTAACTTCACCTGTTCCCCCACTCCTCCTGGGATTACTAACTTACTACAGCAGTCACTGCAGTCCTGTGGGGTGTATATACCAAATTCGCTAATGCTAGCACTTCAGTCCCAGTCAATCTGGCTTCTGCCATTTCTTGCCAATAACACTTGTCACCAACTTCTAACTCCTTTACCAAGACTACTGTTTTCCATTTACAAATTATCTGCAGAGAATGTCAATAACTCAACTACTTCTCTATTGTCCAGCCCCAAAACAAAATGAAAAACAAATTAAGGCTCATCTGTACTATACTTATGATTATAATTTCCCTATCAAAATGGGGTAGTTTTCCTTAAATTTATATAATGTTTTAAGTAATTTACCTCAATAACTCTAGAAAACAATTAAATAAAAGTTGGATTTTAAGACCTTGTTTACTTGGAGAATCAGCTACCCTTACATTTTTATAGTGATATCCATCCTTTTCAGATACAGGAACAAGCAAAAATATTTTTTTCAGGTCAAAAAACTAAAAGTCAACTTCCTCATTGAAATATAATCCAACTCTATACTTTATCTTGATTGTTAATTCATGACTGACTTAACAGAATACCTATAAAAGTAGAAGCATTTATAGCCAAATTATTATTACCCCACAGTTCAAAAACCCGTGTTCAATCTCAAATTCCTTGCCAATAATAAGCAGGGAACAAGACATTGGGACAGTGGTCTATCAAACTAAACAGCTCTAAATGAGGAATACACTCATTGACAGTGTCAGTAGTTTCTTTGAGCTCTTCTAAAAGAATTTAGAATTCTGGCATTAGTTTTTAAAAAGGGGAAACCTCTCTGACCTCTAAAACTACAAGGAAAGTTTGATACCAAATTAAAATTAGTCATGGCTCCCCAAGGGCCTCTAGTGGCCAGCATTGCCCAAAACACTAGTAAATATTCATTTCTTAATAATATCTGATGAATATAGCTATGTCAAGAACCCAGTAAGTTCTGTTGCACATAATAGAAAATATTCTAAATAACTCTGTGAACTAAAGAATAAGCACAGGTTTGTCCGTTTCAAGAATATTGTTTATATGGACTCAGTGATTCCTGCCTCTCCTGCGTTACTTGGAAGGCCAATAAAAGGGATGCCTGTCCCATAATCACTACCCTGGAAGCGGGAGTCTGCCCTTGGCAAGTTCAGAAGCAGGTTGTTTTGAGTATCTTCCAACCTTAAACCTATTAAAGTCACTTAGGTAATGATGGTGCATAACGATTCTACACAGCTATGTTAGAAATAAAATTAAAATAATTCAGTCCGGGTGCTAATTAGGTAGTTTACAATACTACAGTGGATTTGGGTATGTAACATAAAACAATTACTTGAGCAAAAGAAATGGGTTCTGTACTGGTGGAACTTCGGGTGCTAAGGATAAGCTAAGAAAGAACCCCCCCCCCCAAAAGCCTTTACTGTACCTACTCAATTTACCTGAAAGGCTGGCCCAGATAGAAATCCTCAGTATAAAAATAATAGATTTATCTATGTTAATAATATATAGGCCAAGGATAATGATTTAAGTAGGGCATCTTTCCATCCTGGCTGTTTATTTTAGGTACTCTCAAAAAGGCTATTTCATTAGGCAAAACCTGATTTGCTACAAATAACCTATTTCCTAAAATTTAAAGCTGGCAGGCAAACTAATAGACAGACAAATCTAGGGGAAAAGATACAGACACATTTAAAACTTCTGAGTCCTTTCATCACCTTGGAATAAATGCAACTTCTTTTAATGGGTTACTGAGAGCTAAATCCCTGTGAGTAGTTGTTCCCTTGATACTTTGAATTTTCCTTGACGTGCACAGTCAACACTGGCTTGGTGGTTTAAGAGTTTAAACTTTTCTATTTGGGTTGACAGTTTTACCTAAAGTTGATTGTGCTGGTATTCATTTCTCTCACGCCAAGGTCAGGTAGCATTAAGTATCATTCAGCAACCCAACAACCTAGTGGCAACTGGAGAATTCCTTCCCTTCTAACACCGACTTTCTAGAAACATAGCCTGTTTTGAGAATTGGCAATACTTCAGACATTATGGAAAAAAAGACACTGGACTCCATTATACCATATTTCAGCTCACAGATTTGGCTGTCCATCTTCCTGAGCTTCTCACAAATCTTCATTGCAGGCATGTGCACACTCATTGGGCGGGTGACCTCACTTAGGATCTTTGTGGCTGCATCTTTGGTTGCTCCTAGATAATAGCACTGAAGGAGAATGAAGAGAATTTAGTGGCTCAGACACTGAGAAAAGCAAGTGATGTGGTTTTCAGAAGTAAGAAAGAGGTTAACCTAGTTTTCATGGACCAGCTATTAAATTTTAAGCACTGCTAAGACACCAGAAAATAAGCGACTCCATTCCCATGAGAATTCTAATTAGAAGTTCCTGACAGTTCATACAATTTTCCAAGGCTTGCTGAGTGTTCCCTGTGCCAGGCGCTGCTCTCAGGGCTCTACAGGTATTGACTTATTGTCATAACAATCCTGTGAAGTAAGTACTATTACATTTTATTCCCAAGCCAACTGCAGGTCACCAGCTAGCAAGGAGAAGAGATTGAATTTTATTTTATTTCATTTTTAAACTTTATTTTATTGTTGACACTAATAATTTACCCACCTCCTAACCACCACCTGCTTTCCTTCGTGCTCTCACCATACTGTTGCCTGTGTCTAGGTGTTATATACAATATACATGCTTTTCTGACTAACCCCTTCATCTTCTTTCATCCAGCCCCATTACCCACCTCCCCTCTGACACTGTCAGTGTGTTCCACGTATCCATGCCTTTGTTCTATTTTGTTCAGAAGTTTATTTTGTTTGTTAAATTCCACGTATAAGTGAGATCATATGGTATCTGTCTTTCTCTGACTGGCTTATTTCACTTAGCGTAATGCTCTCTAATTCCATCCATACTGTCACACAAGGTAAGATTTCCTTCCTTTTTTACAGCCATATTGTATTCCATTGTGTAAATGTACCATAGCTTTTTTATCCAGTCATCTACTGATGGGCACTTGGGCTGGTTCCAGATCTTGGCTAATGTAAATAAGGCTGCAATGAGCATAGGGGTGCATATATTCTTTCGAATTAGTGTTTTGGGATTCTTAAGATATATTCCCAGAAGTGGGACCACTGTGTCAAAACACAATTCCAGCCCTGACTGGTGTGACTGAGTTGGTTGAGCATCATCCTGAATAGGGAAAGGTCACCATTCAATTCCAGGTCAGGGCACATACCCAGGTTGTGAGTTTGGTCCCTGGCCTGGGTGTGTACATGTATGAGAGGTAACTAACTAATGTTTCTCTCATACATCAGTGTTTCTCTCCTTCCCTTCCCCTCTCCTTTCCACTCTATAAAAATAAATAAATAAAATCTTTCTTTTATTGCTGTTCAGTTACAGTTGTCCCAAGTTTCCCGGTCGCTCTCCCTACTCTATCCATTCCTCCTCCCCTGCTCCCACAGTCAATCCCCACCCCATCACCCTTGTTTTGGGGTTCTTTATATGGTGTTCCTTGACATGACCCTTCCCCTTCTTTCCCCTATTACTCCTTCTCCTTCTCCTCTGTTTACTGTCAGTTTGCTCTTTATTTTCATGTCTGTGGTTCTATTTTGCTCACTTGTTTGTTTTGTTGATTAGGTTCCACTTATAGGTGAGATCATATAGTATTTGTGTTTCAGCTAGCCTATGTCTTTTGATTGGAGCATTTAATCTGTTTACATTTTAGGTTATTATTGATAGGTACTAATTTATTGACATTTTTTCTTTATATCTAGGTTCCTCTCAATTTCTATTTCTTCTTTTTAAAGCAGGCCCTTTAATGTTTCTTGCAATACTGGTTTGGTGATGACAAGTTCTGTAAGCCTTTTTTTGGCGGGGGGGGGGGGGGGGGTGGTCTGGGAAGGTCTTTAGTTTTAAATGATAGCCTGGCTGGATTATATAGTCTTGGTTGTAGGTCCTTGCTTTTCACTTTAAATATTTCATGCCAACCTCTTCTGACCTGAAGTGTTTCTGTTGAGAAATCAGCAGACAGCCTTATAGGAACTCTCTTTTAGGTAACTGTCTCTCTCTTACTGCATTTAAGATTCTCTCTTGCCCTGGCTGGCATAGCTCAGTGGATTGAGCGCAGGCTGTGAACCAAAGGGTCGCTGGTTTGATTCCCAGTCAGGGCACATGCCTGGGTTGCAAGCCAGGTCCCCAGTGGGGGCCATGTGAGAGGCAACCACACATTGATTCTCTCTCTCTCTTTCTCCTTCCTTTCCCCTCTAAAATTAAATAAATAAAATCTTAAAAAAAGATTCTCTCTTTGTCTTTAACTTTTGTCATGTTAATTATAATGTGTCTCGGTGTGGATCTCTTTAAATTCCTCTTGATCAGGACTCTGTGCTTTCTGAACTTGTGTAGCTTTTTCCTTCACCAATTTAGGAAAGTTTTTAGCCCTTATTTCTTCAACTATGTTCTTGGTCCCTGTTCTCTTTTCTCCTTCTGGTACCTCTATGGTGCAGACATTGTTACACTTGATGATGTCCCAGAGGTCCCTTAGAACTCCCTCATTTTCTACATTTTCTTTTCTTTTTGATGCACAGCTTGGGTACCTGCTCTTAGTTTGTCCTCTAAATCGCTGATTCCATCCTCTGCTTCACCTAACCCACTGTCAATTTCTTCTAGTGCATTCTTAATTTCAGATATCGTTTTCTCCATTTCTGACTGGTTCTTTTTTTATAGTTTCTACATCCTTTTTAACATTTACTATCTCTTTGTTTTAAGTTCTCACTAAGATCATCCATTTTTCCCCTAAAGTTCTTGAGCATCTTTATGACAACTGTTTTAAACTCTGCACCTGGAATATTAATTGCTTCCATTTCATTTAATTCTTTTTCTGGGGATTCCTCTTGTCCTTTCATTTAGGGCATGTTTTTTTTGTCTCCCCATTTTATTTCTGTGTATTAGGTAAATCTATTCTAACTCCCAAATTTGTTATGATGACTTTATGATGAAGGTGTCTCAATGGCCTCAGTGGTACACTCTTCCAAATCACCTGAGCTCCATGCTCCAGGAATATTTCTTGGAAGTTATGTGTACCCTGGTGGAGTTGAGTCTTGAATGCTGTTGGCCTTTTCATGGGTTGAGTTAACCCTTCAGGCTGGCTGACTGTAAGGGTAAACCTTGATCACCATGCATGAGAGGCCATGCAGATGCCGCCCCCCAAGGCAGAATTGTTCCCAGTAGGGCTTGGTGCCTGCTGGAATCCCCCTTTGGGCGTGCTGCTAGTGTGGTTAGATGGGTTGAGTTCTGGTGTGGTCTGAGGCCCACCACTGGTTGTGTTGGTTCTGGATCCATTTATTCAGGGTTCAGATACCGGTTGGTGTCGGACACTGTGTGTGACTGACCTCGAGCTACCTGTCTGGAGCTATCATGCCATTCACTATCTGTGGCTGCCTCTACCAGACCTGGGTGTGCGAGGGAGGTGCCCATCTGTATTTTAGGATTTGTTTCCTCCAGCTAAGAGCCGAGGGCAGAAGGAGATTGAATTTTAAGAAATCTAGTATTTTGGCTCTATAGTTCAGGCCACTTTTCATGTTATGCTGCTTCTCAAACCACCCAACTTAATCATTTTATATTTACAAATATAAAACTTAATGGTTCAAATAAATGCTGAGATTTTTACTGTGTGCCAGTGATGAGATGCCTACAGTGCAAACTTAACTGAAAAGTTAAACATACAATTTTAGGCAAAACAAATTGGCCTAAGACTGTTTTTCATGATATAAACCAGTATATTGAAAAAGTCATTTGTGTATACTCAGGAAACACTCTATAAGCATCATTACAAGAAAATAAAAATACTTCATTGGTGATGTATAAACAAGGATATAAAATATTTTGAAAGGTTGAACTAATTGTCTTAGTAAGAAATAGAAAGACTTCCCATTCTTAACTCAAAACAATAAATTCTCAATTAGATATTCAATTGTGTAATTTTATTTAACAAAATATAAGCTTGATTTCCTGTGGTTTATTCCAAAAGCAAAATGAAAACAGATGTATTCTAGATTAAAAGTCATAGGACTGCATTTCACTGAATGAAAAGTTCCTACTTGCTCTTATGGCGAGCATGCCTGGGGCCAGCATCTGAGCAGGAGAACAGTTAAGTCCAAGATCAGAAACAATAGTGTCGTTATTTTCCCTGAAGCCCAAAGGTAAAACCAAATGTGAAAATTTACTATACCAGGCGGTTTTCTTTTCCTTTGACGCCCAAGCAAAAGCTGATCAATTCTTTTTCTATGGTGTCCAAAGAAAAGTTAATTCCTCTGGCTATCAATGAGTTGTAGAACCGGTTCAAGAATTCTTCACATACTAGAAGGAATAGAGAAATTACATATTTACATACAAGATAACCACTAGCACACCTGTGTATATGTTCTACTCATCCAATAAAAAGTATAACTATGATTTAACACATCATAACAGTGAATCAAAAATATTTGGAAGAATGATTTAGGGCCTGTAGCTATTAGCTTAGGATTAGGCTTTGAATAATATGAGTTTATAGAATCAATCAATCTCTGGAACCAAGTTCCACCTGAATCAAGAACATTCCTACAAATTTGGCTAGCCCTAAAGAAAGTACAGCTTTCTGTAGGATGTGATGATTGGGACATGTTTGTTTGTTTTTTTCACATTCAGTACTACTTTGAACAAGTTTCAGGTGTACCACATGGTGACTAGACAATCACATAATTTACAAAGTGGTCCCCTTGATATTTCAAGTATCCACCTAGGACCACACATAGCTATTACAATATTGTTGACTACATTCCCTATGCTGTATTTGACACCCTTGTTACTATTTTTAACTACCAATTTGCACTTCTTAATACCTTCACTTCTTTTAAAACCAGACCTGCAGGCCTCCTCCCCACTAGAAACCATCAGTGTGTTCTCTGTACCTATGAGTCTGTTTCTATTTTGTTTGTTCATTTCTTTTGCTCATTAGATTCCACATATAAGTGAAATCATATGGTATTTGTCTTTTTCTGATTTATTTCACTTAGAATAATACCGTCTAGGTCCATCCATGCTGTTGCAAATAGTAAGATTTCATCCATTTTTATGGCAGAGTATAATAATTCCATTGTATTACATACCACCACTCATGGTATCGATAATCCACTCATGTATCGATGGCCACTTGAGTTGCTCTCATATTCTGGGTATTGTAAATAATGCTGCAAAGAACATGGGGGTGCATATATTCTCTCAAATTAGTGTTTTGGATTTCTTCAGGTATATACTCAGAAGTGGAATTGCTAAGTCATAAGGCAATTCCATTTTTAATTTTTTGAGGAACCTCCATACGGTCTTCCAAAGTGGCTGCACCAGTCTGCATTACCACCAAGAGAGCATTAGGAATCCCTTTTCTCCACATCTTCTCCAACACTTGCTGCTTATTGATTTATTGATGATAGTCATTCTGACAGGTATCAGGTGATATCTCAATGTGGGATAGTTAGCATTTCTCTGATGATTAGTGCTGTTGAGCATTTCTTCATATGTCTATTGGCCACCTGTATGTTCTCTTTGGAGAAGTGTCTATTCAGGTCCTCTGCCCATTTTTAAATTGAATTGCTTGTTTTTCTGCTGTTGAGTTATATGAGCTGTTTATAAATTTTGAATATTAAGCTATTACTAGATGTAATGTAAGAACACATTGGCAAATGTGTTCTCCTGTTTGGTAGATTGGCTTTTCCTTTTGTCAGCGGTTTCCTTCACTGTGAAAAACCTTTTTAGTTTGATATAGCCCCATTTGTTTATTTTGTTGGTTTGTTTCCTTTGCCTGAGGAGATATATCAGAAAAAAATGCTGCTAAGAGAGATGTCAGAGAACTTACTGCCTCTTTTCTTCTAGGAGTTTTGTGCTTTCAAGTCTTACATTTAAGTCTTTAACCCATTTTGAGTTTATTCTTGTATGTGGTATAAGAAGATCATCTAGTTTCATTTATTTGCACGTATCTGTCCGATTTTCCTAACACCATTTGTTGAATAGACTGTCTTTACCCCATTGAATGTTTCTGACTCCTTTGTTGATCATATAGGTGTGGGTTTATTTCTGGGCTCTCTATTCTTTTCCATTAATCTATGTGTCTGTTTTAATGGCAGTACCATACTCATTTGACTACTATGGACTTGTAGTATAATTTGATATCAGGTAGCGTGATTCCTCCAACTTTGTTCTTCTTTCTCAAGATTGCTGTTGCTATTCAGGGTCTTTTGTGGTTCCAAATAATTTTTTAAAATATTTGTTCTAGATCTGTGAAATATGAGAGGGTGCCCCCCAAAACCTCAAATTTATTTATAAAAATTTTTGTATTTATTATTATGTATTCAAACTTCAGTCATCTTCAAAGTATTCTTCATTTAATGCAATATACCTATTGAGATCTTTGTTCCACTGCTTGAAACAGTTTTTGAATGTGTCAATTTTGATGCCTTTTAGAGCTTCTGACATTTTTTGTTTCACCTCTTGCACAACATTTCTCTTTGAGGACTTTTTTCATTGCGGAAACAAACATAGTCATTCGGGGTGAGATCAGGTGAATAGGGACAGTGGGGCACAGGGGTCATGCCATTTTTGGTCAAAAACTGCTGAACACTCAGTGCAGTGTGGGCAGGTGCACTCGTAAATCACCCCTCATGAAATGGGCAAATTCGTTGAAAGAATGTTTAAAAAAAATTCAGTGAAGCCAAATTCAGCCTCTCACAACAACCCCAGTTGGTACACTGATACAGATGAGTTCCTAGAACACTCATCTAGTGGAGGAAGCCTGCACTACAAGAGGCTTGCCTGCCCTTGAGAAGATAATTCCAGTTTGGGGGGATACTCCCTCATATGTCATTGGTATTTTTATAGGCATTGCACTGAACCTATAGGTTGCTTTGGGTAGTATAGACATTTTAACAATGTTAACTCTTCTTATGCATGAGCACAATATCTGCTTCCATTTATTTGTATCTTCTTCAATTTCTTCAATGTCTTATACCTTTCCAAGTACAGGTTTTTTTACCTCCTTGGTTTAATTTATTCGTAGGTATTTTATTTTATTTTTTTGATGCAATTGTAAATGGGACTTTTTTTTTAGTTTCCTTTTCTGATAGTTCACGATTGGTTTATAAAAATGCAACCAATTTCTGGATATTTATTTTGTATCTGGCTACTTTACTGAATTCATGTATCATTTTTAGTACTTTTTTGGTGGAATCTTTAGGATTCTCTATATACAGTACCAGTCATCTGCAAATAATAACAGTTTTACTTCTTTCTTTCCAGTTTGAATGCCTTTTATTTCTTCTTGTCATCTCAGTGCTATGGCTAGGACTTTCAGTACTATGTTAAATAAGAATGATGAAAGCGGACGACATCCCTGAGTTGTGCCTGATCATAAGGGAAATGCTTTTAGTTTTTCCACATCGAGTATAATGTTAGCTGTGAATTCTTTCATATATAGCCTTTATTATGTTAAGATATATGTTCCCGAGCCCTGGCTGGCATAGCTTAGTGGATTGAGCGCAGGCTGCAAACCAAAGTGTCGCATGTTCGATTCCCAGTCAGGGTACATGCCTGGGTTGCAGGCCATGACCCCCAGCAACCCCACATTGATGTTTCTCTCTCTCTCTTTCTCCCTCCCTTCCCTCTCTAAAAATAAATAAAATAAAATCTTTAAAAAAACTCCAACAAAATTTTTTTAAAAAGATATATGTTCCCTCTACTCCCACTTTGCTAAGAGTTTTTATCGTAAATGGGTGTTTTGTCTGAATCAATTGATATGATCATATTATTTTTATCTTTATTTTGTTTATGTGGCATATCATGTAAATTGATTTGCAGATATTGTACACACTTTGCATCCCAGGAATAAATCCTGCTTGATCATGGTGCATGGCCTTTTTAATGTATTGCTAGATTTAGTTTGCTAATATTTTGTTAAGGATTTTTATATCTGTGTTCATCAGGGATATTGGTCTATAACTTTCTTTCTTTGTAGTGTCTTTACCTGGTTTTGCAATTAGGATAACGCTGACCTCATAAATGAGCTTGAGAGTGTTCCCTCCTCTTGAATTTTTTTAATAGTTTGAGGATAGTTGTTAGTTCATCTTTGAATGTTTGGTAAAATTCACCATGAAGACATTCATTCTGGGACTTTTGTTTGTTAAAAGTTTTTAGGTTACTGCTTCAATTTCATTAGTTGTAATCAGTCTAGTCAGACATACTGTTTCTTCTTGATTTAGTTTTGGGAGATTGCATGTTTCTAGGAATTTATCGTTTTCTTCCAAATTGTCCAATATGTTGGCATATAGTTGTTCATAATATTTTCTTACAATCCTTTGCATTTCTGTGATGTCAGTTGTTACTTTCCCTCTTTTATTTCTCACTTTATTTATTTTGGTCCTCTCTCTTTTTTTCCCTTGTGCATCTGGTTAAAGGTTTATCGATCTTGTTTATGTTTTTGAAAAACAAGCTCTTGGTTTCATTGATCTTTTGTATTTTTTTAGACTCTATTTTTTAATTTCTGCTCTGATCTTTATTATTTCCTTTCTTCTACTAACTTTGGGTTGTGTTGTTTATCTAGTTCCTTTAAGTGTAAGGTTAGATTGTTTATATGAGATTTTTCTTGTGTCTTGACATAGGCCTATAATGCTATGAATATTTTTAGGCCTGCCTTTGCTATATCCCATAGATTTTGGTTTCATGTGTCCTCATTTTCATTTGATTCAAGGTATTTTTTGATTTATTCCTTAATTTCACTGTTATCCCGTGTTTAGTAACATGTTATTTAGCCTCCATGTCTTTGTGTGCTTTTCAGTTTTTTTTTCCTTGCAATGGATTCCTAGTTTCACACCAGTGTGGTCAGAGAAGATGCTCAATACGATTTTAATTTTTTAAAATGTATTGAGACCTGTTTTGTGTCCTAACATGTGATCTATCCTAGAAAAAATTCCATGTGCACTTGAAAAGTATGTATATTCTGCTGCTTTGGGGTGAAATGCTCTAAAGATAACAATTAAATCCATCTGACCTAGTGTGTTATTTAAGGCCACTGTTTCCTTACTGATTTTCTGTCTAGAAGATCTAGCCATTGATGTCGAAGGGGTGTAAATGTCCCCTATTATTACACTCAAGGGACATTTTATTTTAAAGCATGGAGAAAAACCTGAATATGTATTTTGGATGAAGCCCCTTGGTGGTCTGCCTCTGTCTATATGTTCCATCAGCATGAGCCTGACATTAAACCCCAAAAGGAACAGTTGTATTTGATCCCAGGGTCAAGAGCCAGTGAATAAATGAAGCTCATGAGAGACAAGGGCAACAACAGCCATGTGTTGGGTGTTTATAGGTGCTGACACTATTCTAAGCTCCTTCTGTTCTAAGCTCATTCTGGGACTTTGATGAGTCCCAGAATGTATGATGTAGATACATTACCATCCTCATTTTATAGAAGAGGAAATGAGCCAAGGAAAGGCCAAGTAACTTGCCCAATAAGCGGTAGAGAAAAAATTAGACTCCAGATGGTATGACTCTGGGCTCACACTTATTTATTCAGTTACTCTACAGTAGGAGGGGGTTGCTTTTCCATGTTGCTTTCTCAAATGGCACAAGCAAACCAAGAAGGAAACAGAGGCCAGAAGCTTAAGCTGGAAAAGTATAGCCTTAATATTTGAAAGAGACTTCTAGGGAAACATAGTACAGAAAATTAGAGAGGCATAGGCCCTTGGTTCTCTCCATGCTCCCTCTTAATTCATGGTATTAGTTAAAGTGAGGTGATGTGCTCTATCCCCTAGACCCAATAATCAGTTGTCTTATCTATCTGCCTGGCAAATGGGACAAGATATATAAATCACTCTAATGCACAAACTAGACACCTAAAGTTGTTTAAACTATGTTCATTTGATATATTGATTTAATCAGTGAATAGGGATTTATTGAACACTTTCTATGTATGAAGCACTGTAGGAGACTTGCTAAACAATGCACTTCAGAAAGGATACTAAAATCCAGAAGGAAGGATCAAGTTATAAGAAGTAATGATGATAAAGAACCTATGAGGCACTTCCGGCAAGATGGAGGAATAGGTGGACGCACCGTACCTCCTCGCACAACCAAGAACAGAACCACAATAATTTACAACAAATGATTTGCAGTCATAATATCAGAACTGTCAGAGGATTTATCTAAATGGAAGTCGGACAGCCAAGAAGTTGAAGTAGACCCGTACATCCAGACTGGTAGGGGATGACTAGCCGAGCAGGCGCGGGGCTGGCGCGGGTCGCAGGTGCGTGTAGGTCGGGGGAAATTTGGCGCAAAATCGGCGCGACAGCAATCCGGGCGCGGGAGCGCAGCGGTGCAGCGGTGATCCCTGAGTACGCAAGCAGCGGCTGGGGGAATCAGTGGGGCAGCGATTGTGGACCAGGGCAGAGCTCACGGCCCAGAAGCCCAGGGAAGTGTCTGGCTCCAGGAGTATGGAACGGTCGCCATTGATCCCTCCTGTCCCCGCTCCCGCCCCTGCCCCCACATATAATGTCACAATCTAGCGACTGGGGCACCCAGCCCGGTGAACACCTAAGGCTCCGCCCCCTACCATAACAAGAGCGACCAGACCGGAGAAAAAATAAATAAATAAATAAAATAATAGGAGAGATAGGGAAAGACAGAAGATATGTTTCCAGCAGAACAGATCAGTCCCCCAGGACTCATCCTTTTGAGTGACCAAGAAATAGCCAATCTATCAGATGCACAGTTCAAAACACTGGTGATCAGGAAGCTCACGGAACTGGTGGATTTTGGATGCAAATTACATGAAAAAATGCAGATTACCATAAAAGGGATGCAGGAAGATATATGGAGGAGAGCCAATAGTGAAAGGAAGGAATCTGAGTCTCAAAACAACACAGTGGACCAGAAGGAAGATAGAATCAACCAAGCAGGAAAGCATGATGAAATAAGAATTCAAAAAATCGAAGAAAAGCTTAAGACCATCAAGGACACCTTTAAACGTTCCAACATCCGAATTATAGGGGTACCAGAAGGGGAGGACCAACAAGTGGAAAAGTTATTTGAACAAATAATAAAGGAGAACTTCCCTAAACTGGCAAAGGGAACAGTCTTCCAAGAAATCCAAGGAGCGCAGAGAGCCCCAAAGAAGTTGGACCCAAAAAGAAACACACCAAGGCACATCATAATTACTTTAGCCAAGGTAAAAACGAAGGAGAGAATCCTAGAAGCAGCAAGAGATAAGGGGACAGTCACCTACAAAGGAGTTCCCATCAGACTGTCAGCTGATTTTTCAAAAGAGACCTTACAGGCAAGAAGGGGCTGGAAAGAAATATTCCAAGTCATGAAAGACAAGGACCTACATCCCAGATTACTCTATCCAGCAAAGCTCTCATTTAGAATGGAAGAGAAGATAAAGTGCTTTTCAGATAAGGTCAAATTAAAGGAGTTCATCATCACCAAGCCCTTACTTTATGAAATGCTAAAGGGACTTATCTAAGAAAAGAAGATAAAGAAAAGACATGTATAGTAAAAGGACAACAAACTCACAATTATTAACAACCACACCTAAAGCAAAACCAAAAGAAACTAAGCAAACAACTAGAATAGGAACAGAACCACAGAAATGGAGGGCACATCGGGGGCTAGCAGTAGGGGTGGGAGGAGGAGAGAGGGGGAAAAGGTATAGAGAATAAGTAGCATAGAATGTAGGTTGAAAATAGATAGGGGGAGGGCAAGAATAGCACGGGAAAAGTAGAAGCTAAAGAACGCATAAGTATGACACATGGACATGGCCTAAAGGGGGGGAATGTGGGTGGGAGAGGGGGTACGGGGGGAGGGAAGTGAAGGGGGAAATGGGACAACTGTAATAGCATAATCAATAAAATATATTAAAAAAAAAAAGAACCTATGCACCCCAACATTCATAGCACAATTTACAATAGCCAAATGCTGGAAGCAACTTAAGTGCCCATAAGTAAACCAGTGGATCAAAAAACTATGGTACATGTACACAATGGAATACTACACAGCAGAAAGAAAGGAGCTCCCACCCTTTTCAACAGCATGGATGGAGCTGGAGAGCATTATGTTAAGTGAAATAAGCCGGGCAGTAAAAGACAAATACTATATGATCTCACCTATAAGTGGGACCTAATCAACAAAACAAACAAACAAGCAAAATATAACCAGAGAGAATGAAATTAAGAGCAATCTGACAATAACCAGAGGGGAGTGGGCAGAACAGTGGGGGAAGTAGGGGAAGAGTTGCCAAGGAACATGTATAAAGGACACATGGACAAAGCAAAAGGTGGTAGAATCAAGGGTGAGAGGTGGGGATAGATGGGGCTGAGAGGAGGAAAATGGAGACAACTGTACTTGAACAACAATTTAAGAAAAAGAAACTAGAAAAAATAAAAAAGAAGCAATGATAAGGAAAGAAAATGGAAAATTGGAGAAAAATCTAACAGTTAACTATAAAAACAATAATAAAGGACATGTAGGGGCATAAATGCAGGTAAACCCCAATACTGGACAATCCTAACACTTAGGGAAATAAAGATGAATTTGAGTTAAACTTCATGAGGTCCTTTATCATCCAGGAGGAGGGTAGCAAAAGAGAATTGTTAAGTCATATTAATTTTTAGCAAATTAAACATGTTAAAAATGTCAGAGTTAGTATCTGAAAAATGTAAATAAATTACTGCTAAATCAGTATTAGTGCAGGGCACATGAAGAGATTTTAAAAACATTATCAGGCCACTAGAAGGCAATAAAAGAAAAAAAACACAAGAAAAAACACACAAAATTTCTTTTAAAAACACAAAATTAACTGAGAGAAATAAAACCCAAATATATCATTAATTTAAATATGCATAAATGTATAAAAAATGAAAAGTTTTAAAAATAAACAGATATGTGGAAAACAGTATGCCAGTTTCTAAAAAAATTAAAAATGGAACTGCCTTAGACCCAGCAATTTCACTTCTGGTTATATTTACAAAGAAACCCAAAATACTAATTTGAAAAGATATACGCAGCCCTAACCAGGTAGCTCAGTTGGTTATAGTATCATCCTGATATGCCAAGGTTGCAGGTTCGATTTCCCCATCAGGGCACATATAAGAATCCAACAATGAATGTGTAAATAAGTGGAGCAACAAATCAATGTTTCTTTCTCTCTTCCTCCCTTCTCTCTCCAAAATTGATAAATAAAAATATATATTTTTACAAAGAAAAGATATATGCATCCCTGTGTTCATTATAGTTATTTACAATAGCCAAGACATGTAGCAACCAACAGGCCTATCAATAGACAAGTGGATTTTTTTTTAAGTGGTAATACAGCCCTGGCTGGTGTGGCTCAGTTGGCTGGAGCATCATCCTGTGCACCAAAATGCTGTGCATTCTATTCAGGGTCTGGACACATACCTTTTTGATTCCCAGTAAGGGCCCCTATGGGAGGCAACCAATCGATGTTTTTCTTTCTCCCTTCCTCTTTCTCTCAAACCAATAAGTATATCCCCAGAAAAGGATTAAAAAATAAAAAAATAAAAAGTGGTAATATGTATACAGTGGAATGTTACACACTTGCCCATAAAAAAGAATAAAATATTAGCATTTGCAACACCATGGACCTAGTGGATATTATGCAAATGAAATGTCTGTCAGAGAAAGACAAATAGCACATGATTTCACTTATATGTGCAATCTAAAGAACAAAATAAATGAACAAACAAAACAGAAATAGACTCATAGATACAGAGAACAAAGTGATGGTTGCCCGGGGTGGGGGGGGTTGGAAGTAGGTGAAAAAGGTGAAAGGATTAAGAATAAAAATTTGGTGGTTACAAAATAGTGATGGGGATGAAAGTACAGCATAGGAATATAGTCAACAACAGTGTAACAACTATGCACAGTACCAGGAGGATGTTAGACCAGAGGAATCAATTTGTAGATGATATGATTGTCTGACCACTATGCTATACACCTGAAACTAATATAAAATGACCTTGAATGTCAACTTTAAAACATTGCTTTACATATTTCATCTGGCTTTCTAGTTTAGAAGGAAAAGTAAATACAGTCTCTGTTATGCCATCTGGAGTTGGAGTAGAAATCTCCATATATTTTGACTTTTTGTTTTGGGAAGCAGTTATTTTCTATCAAAATCAGGTTATTTATGTTAACATGTAATGGATTTATTGCTATTATTTTAAATGAGTTAAATAATTTTGAAATTAAAAAATAATATAAAATTAAAAAGATAAGTCAGAACATTTCTATCCAAAATCTGGTTTACCATATAAAGGTTTATTGGGAATAACAAAAGTCTCTTTTACTAACTATAATATGAACCATTTACTAGAAATATAAAATAACTTTAAGTATTGTACACCCAATAACATAGCCTGATAATATACAAAATCCTGACAGATTTATAATAGCAAATCGACACCATCATGGTAGATGTTTTAACACCCTCTCAACAATTATTTAATCAGATTGACTAAAGCTAATGAGGGCATTAAACATTTGTACAATACTATTCACAAAGTCCACCTAATAACGTATATGGAGCATTTCTCCTCCAGATTAGAAAATTCAGAATGTTTTCAAGAAAGTAAGCAACATTTTTATAAACCTGCCATTATCGAGCAAAAGGCAAGTCTAAACAAGTATCCAAAACCCTGCATCGTAACAGCCCACGTTCTCTGAGCATAATTTGAAATCGGTAACAAAAACAACATGGTCAATGCAGTCATATGCCTGGATATTTTCACATGCACACTTCTTGGTCCTCGGTGGGTGGAAGTAGACATAGTAATGTAAATGTGTAATTTTTAGGACTTAATTCCTATCAAATGCTATCTAGAAAACTTAAGGGATGTAGTTAAGGTAGTACTTAGAATGACATTTATAACATTGAATGTGTACCTTTCAAAAGAGAAAAATGGAAAATTAATGAGTAAGCATTCACTCAAGTTTTAAAAAGCATAACTATATAAAACAAAAGAACATAGAAGATATTGAATAATAAAAGAACAAAAATTAATTAGGTAGAGAAAATAAAGATCAATAAAACTAGTAGCTGGTAAAAATAAACAAGTTCTTAGAACAAAAGTGATAAATCAAATATAAACAATATCCAGACAACCAAAAGACAAGAATTCTTGATAACTAAAAATATGATAGCTAAAGTTAGAGAAGTCCATACAAGATTTATTTAGAAGATTAAGTTGAAAAAAAAAATCCCCAGAAATTAAACCAAAGAACAAAGAAGTAGAAAAAGGGCAAGAAATTCAGGAAGCCAAATACCTAAGTTATATGAGTTCCAGAAAGACATAATAGAGGAGGGAAAGGGGTGGGAGGTAGTAAAGGGTAAAGGTGGGCAAACATATGGTGATGGAAGATGACTTGACTTTGGGTGGTGGGCACCAAATGCAATATACTGATCATGTATCATAGAAAATTTATACTTGAACCCTAAATGATTTTATTGATGAATGTTACCCCAATAAATTTAATTAAAAAAATTAACAGCCTGGGAAGATGATGGACTAGGGAGAAAGACCATCGCTGAAATTCCAAATCAAGCAAAAGAGTTTTAAAGAGGAGGTAGGAAAAAAAAATAGAAGAGGAAATTTTGAAAAAAACATTTTTCTGTTTATTTTTATTTGTTTTTTGTTTGAAAATATCCTCTTTATATCCTTTTTTTCCACAGTCAGTTCCTCCCTTTATATCCTTAATGCCTTTCTTCTTATTTTTATTAAATTATTTTTTTATTTTATTGTTGTTCAAGCACAGTTGTCTGCATTTTCCCCCCACCAGTCTCTCCCACCCCAGCCATGCCCGCCTCCCTCCCCTGATTCCACCACCCCTTGGTTTTGTCCATGAGTCCCTTACAGTTGTTTCTGAAAACCCTTCCCCCTTTCCCCCCCATTATCCCCTCCCACCTCCCCTCCAGTTACTGTTAAATTGTTCTTAATTTCATTGTCTCTGGTTGTATTTTGCTTGCTTGTTTGTTTTGTTGATTAGGTTCCATTTAAAGGTGAGATCATATGGTATTTCTCTTTCACTGCCTGGCTTATTTCACTTAGCATAATACTCCCCAGTTCCTTCCATGCTGTTGGTCCCCCCCTTATCTGCTCCAGTTTGATTTTGTAGAAGAAAAAGAACCACCAGATTAGCGGGCAGTGGCAGAAGTAGGGGAGAACTACTAAGTATATTACACATGTTACAATGAGTTAGGACTTCAAGAGTAACCAGAACTTCATGAATATTTTGTATACTGCCTCATTGTTTTAATTTTATTTTTAATGTTGCCCTAAATAAATTAGTTCCCAAAACCACACTCAGAAGGCAGTACTTGGGCTCTGATATCACCTTCTCTGGGTCCAAACCTGGGAATTTCCGCTTTTCTTTTTTCTCTGGCCATGTTTAAAATTTTCTTTTTTTCCTTTGTGTTTTCCAATTCCTTTATTGTGTGATTAGATATTAATTGGATATTTTTATTCATACCTTTTGGAGCATGTTGGACTTCCCAATCTGTGGACTGATAACAGCATCGGGTTGGGAAAACACGCTATCCTCCCCTCAGGCCACTTAACCTGTGTTGGAATTTTTCTTTATCTTCATTGTAGCTTTATCTTTCATATTTTTATCTCTTAAACTGTCAAGGATTCCCTCTTGATAATTATGTCAATCTTCTAACTCACTAATTTGCTCAGGTGTTTAATCTATGATTAACCCCGTTAATTCCTATTAGTAGGAGTTTATTTGGTATTTTTCCAAATATGGTTGGACTTTTTATTAATAGCCTCCTGCCCTTTATTTACATCTTTAATCCCTCCTTTATTTCTTTAAACATGATAAACATTTTATATTCTATCCCTAGTAATTCCAGTACCTGAAGCCTTCTCAGTCTCTCTTCTTGCTTCTTTCTTCTCGTTTCTTCTGTCCCTCATCTCATGGGGCTTCCACATGGGTTTGTCATTTTTCTGAATGTAAGCTTTATCTCTTAGAACTTCAGCTGTGGGAATTCTTTGAGGACTAGGTGGAAGGTGGATTCCTATCTGTAAGACTGGCGTTTGCTGATGTTTGCTTGAAATCCCTTGAAACTAAATTCTTGATTTGAGATGTTTTGAACCATGCAAGTAATATGAATTTGGGCTTCAGCCCATGTGTGGGGTTAGCCTGTGATTATCAACTATCTGGAGATATTTTTGTTTCCTGTTATTCAGTAAAAAGTTCAAGTAATGCAATTTCCTTTATCTATAAAGATGGTAGTAGAGTTGTACTTAATTTCCCATTACCTGTTATAATGAAGCTCTGTGGAATTCCTAATTAACTGGGTGAGGTGGGGCATAATCTTGTATTCTACTTCTAACTTGGGAGAGTCCTTGACATTGTCTTCATTCTCTCCATTTTACCAAAGCTGTGAATACCTACCTTCAGCTCAGTGGGTAGCAAATGCCCTCAAAACAAAAGTCATAGCCCTGGCTAGCATAGCTCAATTGACTGAGTGTGGACCTGTAAGCCAAAGGGTCACTTGTTCAATTCCTAGTCAGGACACATGCCTGGGTTGTGAGCCAGGTCCCCATGTGGGGGTGCGCAAGAGGCAACCATATTTCTCTTCCTCTTCCTCCTTCCCTTCCTCCCTCTCTAAACAAGAATAAATAAAATTAAAAAAAGAAAAAGTCAGCCTCAGGGCTCCTTTACCTGCTTCCCACTTTTATTTTGTTTTTGGTCTCTGGGTATGCCTTCCTAACTTACATTTTTAATAATTTTTACATCTTTACTTTAACCAGTATTTTAGTATTCTCAGCTGGAAGGCAAGTCATACCATCTTTTAGAAATCATATTGATTTCTAATGCTATTAATAAGAACAGAACACTAAATATAAGCCAGTCATGGCTTTAACAAATATTTATTGAGCAATTATTAAGTGCCAAACAATGCTCTAGGTTCTTCAGATCCAGCAATGAAGGGAAAAAGCCCTTGCCCTCAAGATTATATTCTAGTGAACAGAATATGAAATTTGGATTTCTCAGCCTCCATAACCAGGTAACATAATTCATTATAAATCAATCTCTCCCTGCTCTCCCCTGTCTCTCACTTATTGGTTCTGTTTCTCTGGGGAACACTGAATAATACAAATCCAAAGAGAAGCTATGAGAAGCAGCTGGACACATAAATCTGGAATTTAGGGGTGAGGTCTATCTACCTAAATTTGTAGCACATCAACATTCAAATAGTATTGGGGTAGTCAAAAATTCCATTGTTTTAAAAAAATATTTTATGTATTTTTAGAGAGAGGGGGAGGGGGAGAGAGGGGAAGTGAAACATCAATGTGTGGTTCACTCTCATGTACCCCCTACTAGAGATATGGCCTGCAACCCAGGCATGTGCCCTGACTGGGGATCAAACCAGCAACGCTTTGGTTCACAGGCCTGTGCTCAATTCAATGAGCTACACTAGCCAGGGCTCATTTCGTTTTTTTCCATATAATGACTCTAGTAGAGCTTATTTGTCTTTAACTTCATTCAAAACAATCTTGTTAGACTATATTGTGACAGCTATCATATCAGCATGCATTTTTTAAAAAAAACTTATGAAAACTGGTGAATTTTTGTGCAGCCATTTTAATATTGAAGATGGAAGAAGATATGTAACACTTTTGGCATATTATGCTTTATTATTTCAAGAAAGGTAAAAACACAACTGAAATGCAAAAAACAGATTTGTGCAATGTATGGTACAGTATATGGGGAAGGTGCTATGACTGATCAAATGTGTCAAAGTGGCTTTCAAAGTTTCTTGGTTATCTTGACATTTTGGCCAAATAATTCTCGACTTTGGGGCTGTCCTATGCATTGAAAGATGTTTAGCAGAACCCCTGGCATCTACCCACTGGAAGCCAATAGCAGGAGACAGCTGACATACTCATAATATCCAAACCAATAAAGTCATTGGTGAAAATGAAAAATGTTAGTTTTATTTAAAAAAAAAAAGAAACCTGAATTTTTGGCCAAGCCAATATTTAATAGTATTTAAGAGATGAGATCAGGGAATAAGGAGACATGGAGAAGAAAGTGGTCCCAGGTCTCAGTCTTATTAAAACTCCATTGTTTAGAAATTGGTAATGTGAGAAAGAACTCGAAAAAGACTTAAAGGAGCAGCCATTGAAGTAGGATGAGAATGAAGAGTGAGTGTATTCCCAGAAAATAATGAAGAAAGCATTAAAAAAAAAGTGGGGACTGACTAAGCAGCTGTGTTAAATGATACTGACAGAATGTGAAAAATGAGACATTGCCAATATTTAGTTTGCTGAGTTAAATTAGCAAATATATCGAGTATGCAAAGGAGATATTGCTGTAATAATTAATGCTGCAACTCAGCAGAAATTATCATTTAGGCTTCTCAGTGACCCCTAATTCACACTTTCCTGCAAAAGAAACCCAGTGTTCCAGTGCCTCCTAGCTCTTCTACTATTCCCATAATACATGTCCATATGATTTCTAGACCTTAGCTGTTGCTTTGCCAATCTACTACCTAGATGATGGGTTGGGAATTCTAACTTGTACTTCCAGAGATATACCTTTGACTCACTGTTACATAAAATTTTACTGCAACATATATGCATACATTTGTTCAACAAAATTAAGTGCCTATTTTACACCTTGCATTGTGGTAGCCCCAGGGGTGATATCGTGAGAGAAAACAGCCTTGACTTTCAAGGAGTGCACACATGGAGGAGACCAAAACCATTACTGAACATGAGAAGTAGACTAGATATTGTGGGGAAAGCAAAGGGGTGGCACTGACCTGGGGGGACAGGGGAATGTGTGACCAATGAAAGATGTTAAACAAGGGAGTAATATGATAACACTGCCAGGAGACTAAAGAGGAGATGGAAATGGGGCAGGAAGAGCGCTGCTGTGGCAGTGAGGAAGATAGAAATGGTGAACATCTGCAACAAGACAATGGAAGGAGAAGGGAGTCAACCAGAAAGTAGAATCAGTGGACACTGATGGGCATAAGGGATCAGGGAGAA
Organism: Phyllostomus discolor; assembly: GCF_004126475.2. Taxonomy (NCBI): domain Eukaryota; kingdom Metazoa; phylum Chordata; class Mammalia; order Chiroptera; family Phyllostomidae; genus Phyllostomus; species Phyllostomus discolor. The sequence continues at coordinate 66,708,439 of NC_040903.2, forward strand.
AGAGAAGTCTGGTCTAGTTACCAGGTTTTGGGGCCTGAGAAGGGAGGAGTTGATGGCTTTGGTTTGTGACTCCATGAGTTTGGGGTATAGGGGATCTAAGTGGGGATGTTCAGTCGTCAATTGGGTGCAAAATCTTGGACTCCAGAAAGGAAGCAGATTAGATATAAACATTTGAAATGAATCAGGCTCTAGTTAGCTAGACTCTGATTGGACAGAAGAGTGTGTAGGCTAAGAAGAGAGGAGGGCAGAGGACAGAACTCCAGAAAAGTCTAATACTGAAGCCATGGCTACAGAATCAGAAAGATACCATGAACAAGTGGGCACAGAGTGACAGGAAGCAAAGGCAAGAAAAAAGCAAAATCAGTGCTATCAAGAGAAGGAAGTTTCTGGAAGAGAAAGAAGTCAATGGTATTCCATGCCACAGAGAAGCCAAGATAAGAATAGAAATTTATCCCTTGGCTTACATGAAGAGAATAATCTTACCATAAATCACCTAACAATTAGTAATTTAAGGATCCTGGCATGTATTTATTGCTATAACCAAGTAACCATCCACCTTTTATTTATGTTGTGGGCTTTTTTTTATTAAAAGTAGTCCCTGGTCTGGAAACAGCCCAAGTGCCCATCAGTAGATGAACAGATAAAAAAACTGTGGTATATTTACACAATGGAATTCTACATGACAGTAAAAAAGAAGGAACTTCTACCCTTTGCAATAGCATGAATGGATCTGGAGAATATATGTTAAGTGAAATAAGACAGTCAGAGAAAGACAAATACCACATGATCTCACTCATGTAGGATCTAATGAACAAAATAAACTGACAAAATAAAACCAGAGGCATGGATACATGGAACAGACAGATCTCAGAGGGGAGGGAGGTGGGGGGGGTGCGGAGACAGGAAAAGATTAGCCAAAGAACATATGTGCATATATACATACCCCATGGTCACAGACAACAATGTAGTGAAGATGAAGTAGGAGCTGGGTAGAGGGGGGCAAAGGGAGAAAATGGGGACATCTGTAATGGTGTCAACAATACAATAATTTTTTTAAAAGATTTTATTGATTTTTTTTTTAGAGAGGGAAGGGAGGGAGAAAGAGAGAGAGAGAGAAACATCAATGTGCGGTTCCTGAGGGCCGTGGCCTGCAACCCAGGAATGTACCCTGACTGGGAATAGAACCTGTGACACTTTGGTTCGCAGCCCGCGCTCAATCCACTGAGCTACACCAGCCAGGGTACAATACAATAATTTTTAATAAAATAAAATTTAAAAGTCCCAAGCAAATCTACAATCATTTCAAAATAAAAAGTTTAAAAAATAATCATAATATGATACCTTTAAAGACCTGGAAATGTTTACAGTTGTTTGTTTTTTTCCAGTAAGCATCACATCACCTAAAGCAGGACTCAGAAACTTAAATATTCACAGGGGCCAGGCAAATAAAATGCATGGGTGAGGAAATCCCAGTGTAGGAAAGACAGAAACAAAATTCTGAGGACACATGTTCCTTCTAAAAGAAGCAGCCACAGCCAATTCCCACTACATGGACATGTGGACTAGTCTTAACAGGTCACCTGGTATTTTAAGAAAAGGCAGAAGTCTTCCAATTTTAAAAGCAGCCAATTGATTTAAATGTATTTCAAAATGCTTTGTGAACTTAATATTTCAGTAGGTCCCAGGTGGCTCCTGGACTATCAGTTTCTTACCTTTCCCTTAAATTATGTATAAAATAGCATTTTAATCTTATATCTTGAAGGAAATTAAGTGGCTAATGATAGTCTGATATGCAGTAAGAGAACCAGATCTACAATCTAGTTCTTGTTCTAAAACTAGTGTTTCTTTTGCTGTAAATCTATATCTTATTTATCTAACAAAGGAAATATATACCCAGGTTAGTCAGACATGCAAGTTAATAAACACAATATGCATATTAAATTAAGAATAGATGGCATAAGCTTCACATGTATTAATCCAGATACTCTGGCTCTTCTGAAATGTTTTTAAGTAGAAGCTCCAGAAAATAAATTACTCATAACTAATCAATTGTTTATGCCTCAAAAAATTTGGCTTGGAATGTATACAACACAATCGTAAGCGATCTTTAAACAAAATTGTAACTTAACTCAGCAAATATCAATATAAAGTTTTCCAAAGTCACATCATATAGATATTCTTAATTTCTGGAGAAAAGTTTAAATATTGCAGGGCTGACAGAAAACTGGACTTGTATTCTGCAGCTTAGCTGTAACACACCCATTCATTCAACACATATTGTGAATTTACAATTTCCTGTTAAGTAATGATTGCAAGCTTACAGAAGAGTGAGGATATGCATTTAAATTATTTCATTGCGGGTTAAGTGCTACTGTAGTGCAAAAGGATGCAGCTAGTGGACCTAATTATCTTTGATGTTAACAGCCTTCAGAAGGAAGTATTACCACGCTGATTTTGCCAAAAACAGGTAAGTCTGCCAGAGCCAGAGAGCATGTGTTCTGATTTCAATCCACAGCTGAGATTCCGTGTACTTCAAAGGAATCATTCTTCTGTATTTCTTAAGAGTTATTGTCCTCCTTTGTAAATCAACTTTTCCCTGTAGTCATAACAAACGCTAGTTACGTCCTCAGAGTCCTTAGTTAAAGCCACCTCAACTCAATTACAGGCAACGTGTCAGGTTTTATTTTCCTTTAGGGAGTTGCAAACTGATTTAACTTAAAAGACATCTCCTGTGGAAATCTCGCCGGTTAGTAGAAGCTGAATCAATTCGGCGTCAGGGTCGTCTGAATCCAGACGCGTTTGCACAAAATCGAATCCACATCAAAACCCACCAGCCTAGACAACGCAGTTTAACCTTCACCGACAGACCAAGACGCGCCTCGGGGTATCTTGAGGCCCAGCTCGAACTTTCGCCCAGACTCGGGCTTAGGCAATAGGAAACTAGAGAAAGGGCTCGCTTTTTCGGAGTGAAATATTATTTATAGGCAAGACGTGAAGAAAATCAAAGCCGACAACAGCTGAGCTGCAGCGCGGTGCCACCGCCATGCAAGCAGGTTTCACACCGCTCACCTTCACAGTCGGCCCCCGAGCGCCCCGCGGTCTCCTGGCCCTGCGTCGGCACCAGGTTAGAGACCCAAAGCCAGGCGCAAAAGGCCACCATTGCGGCTGGGCTCGCGCACCACATCCTGAAACTGCAGCTCAAAACTCCTCAGACACCTGCACCCAACGCCAGCTTAGACGCTATCGCCGGAAACTGCTACCGTACTCTGGAAAGCGGAGCAAACCCGGAGTTGCTAGGGAAAATGACGCAACTCAACCCACGTTAGTATTGGGTCTCCTGAAACGAGCAAAGAACCGGGCGGGGCCGAGGCGAGCTTTCCTTTTTTTTTTTTTTTTTTTTAATTGTTCTCCCCCGCACCCACCCCGACTGGCGCATGCGCACTACAGTACACGCGGTGCCTTTTTCAGCGGGGCGGGGAGAGAGAGGCACTAAAGCTATTCGTTAATTGCCCTGTGAGAGGCGGGACCTTCCCGCTGATTGGCGACGACGCAGGAGGCCGCGGCGTTTGGACCGGACGCAGTGGGCGGGCGGGAACGTGAAGTCTCCGCGGTGCCTGATGGGGCTGTTGGGAGCCGGAGACTTGTAGCCAGCCGGCGAACAGTCTTTACAGCTGCTACCGTCTCTGCCGCCTCATGGCGGCCATCGGAGTTCACCTGGGTTGCACATCAGCCTGTGTGGCCGTCTATAAGGTGAGGGAATGAGGGGCTGGGCTAGGGGCCTACTGTCAGCCACCCCGTTCTCTGAGTGCGAGGCAGGTCCTTTGGTTACCTATGGCGTTGTGAAAGGCATGTCACCGGCCTAGGAAGGTCGCGCAGAGAGACGCTACTGCGGGGAAGTTTTGAGGCCAAGGTACGGGCGGACCCGACCTCCTCCCCTGCAACCCCCGGAAAGCCATCGGCGCTTTGGCGGAGGGTCATGAAGAAGCTGGCGCGCAGCGTCCGAAGGAGGCCTGAAGCTGTCTCGGGGACCCCGTGGTTTCCACGAGGCCCGGAAGGGGGCGGTCCCGGGAACGTCAAGGCCACTGGAGACTCAGAGCGGTCTTGGGGACGTCCTGGGTTCCATGAGGTCTAGAAGGGTCTCAGGGACGTATTGGTTCCATGAGTCCCGGAGGGGAGAGGTCCCCGGGACGTCGTAGGCGCGGGAGGCCCCGGGGTTGGGGCGGGCCTGGGGACGTCAAGGCTGCAGAAAACCCGGAGGGTCTCAGGGATGTAGTGGCCGCAGGAGGCCTGGAGGTTTCAGGAGGTTTGCCGGGAAAGGGCGAGGTGGCAGTGATCTGGAACTAGAGCTGTTGATCCCGTGCAGCATGTGAAGCGAGTTGATGGTGCGTCGTCTGCGCTGACTTTGGTCTTTCTGCTTTAGAGAGTTGTGGCCTTCCTCTCAGTGGGGAGATCGGAGGAACAATAATACTGCATTTCTTTGACACTCACGTTTAAATGTCAAATGATTTGTAAGGAAAAGGCAAAGGGATTAGTGCCACTTCATCTTTTGTAGAAAGGGGAATAAAGATGTATTTGTAGAGAAAGGAAGAGAAGTAGAAAGGGTGGTGTAATAAGACTTATTTTTGGATAAAGATAGGTTGTTACTATGTTCCAATTCTTGACTATGCAGAGAAGACAAAAAAGATGTGGCAGTTCTTCATGGAATGTTGGCCTTATATAATAAGTCCAGGAAATTAATAGTGGCAATTAAATCTACAAGTTTAAAATTTTCATAGAGCAAGTTTTCTTTCCACATATATGGCACAGTAACACTGGCAGAATATGTCTGAATATGCCTAATGAGCTATATATTTCATTCAGAAGAACTAATACAGTTGTGTGTTTTTCTCCAGGATGGCCGGGCTGATGTTGTTGCAAATGATGCAGGAGACAGAGTTACTCCAGCTGTTGTTGCTTACTCAGAAAATGAAGAGGTACTATTCCCCTGCATTTTTGTGCCTTGAAATAAGTAAAAATTACATGCATTGTAATATATTACTCTTTTTCAGGTTGTTGGATTGGCAGCAAAGCAAAGTAGAATAAGAAATATTTCAAATACAGTAATGAAAGTAAAGCAGATTCTTGGCAGAAGGTATGGAGTAAAATATTACTTTTACATATGGTAATAAAAATGTGTTTATACATTTTAAACATAATGTGGAATGAAGCTAGAAACACCATTTTTTGTTGTTGATTTTTACAGCTGAGTCATTTCAGAGAGTACCTCAGTAGGCTGTTTCTTTTGATGATTAGTATTGAGTCTTCTCAAGGATGGGATTCACTCAGACTTGCTGACAGGTCTTATGGGCAAATGCCAACATTCCTTTAGTTCTGACAGTTTGTGTCATTCAGAGGTGGTGATTTGGACTTTTACTTTATATTTTTTAATTGAGGGAACTTGAAAGATTTTGTGGGACTTTGACGACTTTATTGCCTTGTAGTTGAGTTTTGCTAAATCTGCTATATTTGTTCATAATTTCTGTAGACACTATGGGTTTTCTTCCTTGGGTCCTTTTGTGACACTTTCAGGGAACTAGCTTTTCCAGTGGCTTACAAATTTAATCACTAGAGAAATAGCTTAATTAATGTTTTGAGTAAGAATCAGGTTAATCATCTGTTATAACTTTAATTAAAAACATTAAAGAGGCTTGCTTCCCCAGACTCATGTCTCCTCAAATTATAGATTCCCACTATAATTAGGGGGTTTCAGTTTCACTGGACTAGTAATGCTTGATATAGTGTTTTTAAGTTTTCAGAGTGTTTTCACATCTATTATTTTATTTAATCCTCTCAAATCCCTATAAGACTGGTAAGGTAGGTTTTAATCCTTCCCCGTCTACAGATGAGAAAATCAAGGTACCCTAAATTAGTTAGGGGGGTGAACTAGATCGGACTGCAGTTCAGGACTTCTAACCCTTAGCCCAGATTGTTTCCTTTCCATGTTGTTCAGTTGAGAATGTAAATAGAAGTATCCTTATGTTGATGTTAGAATTTTGGGATTATAGATTAAATTTAATATTTTTTATATATAAGGTATTTTTATTATTCCTTACCTGCATGTAGTTAAACTGAACTTTACACTTTTTTTCCCTTAGGATATCTATGCAGTAAGCCAAAAACTATAGTATTTCAGAATGAATTCAAATTTTTGTGATGATGAAGACAAATTAGTTGGTGTCAGAGATATTCAAATTGTAAATAAAAAAGCAATGAGTTACAGATGTTGAAGCTAAATTCACTGTAAGCAGCTGACAATATGATTTTTTAAATTGAATTTTTTGAGTAATTGTACATACTGTTGTAAGAAATAATACAAAGAGGTCATATGTATTACTGGATTTACCACTTTCTCCAATGATAACATCTTGCAAAATGTAGTGTAGTATCATAAGCAGATACATTGATCCAATCAAAATCTAGAACATGTCCATGGATCTATATCCCCTGGTAGTCCTCTTTGTTTTATGCTGCTGTTTTGGGGTAGACAGTTGGAGTAATGATGTTGTTGTCTTCTGCTATATTACACAAAAAGTATTGTATTAATAGGAATAACTTCTGGCTCTAAAAGTTATGTTTTAATGAAGGAGTGCAATGGTGACAGTCAGATGGGTAATACATAGCCACAGCATGCTGCTTAGGCCAAGATTAGTGAAGGATGAGCACCCCTCAAACAAACTGCTACACCATGGTTCTGCTAGCACCTCTCCAGAGTAAGCTGCCTCATGCTCCAGGTGTTTCCCATCTCCGTCTGTCTACTTACAAGACAATGGTGATTTTTACAGACACTCAGTTGTACCAGGTTTCAGCCTTGGAAGCATTCTGTCCTTCGTGGAAGAGCCAGTCCCCTTGTTTATCAAGCCAGTAAAGCCCCTTTTTAGTCCCTGGTCCAGTGTCCATCCTGGATGAACTCCCAGAGTTGGGCTTTCTCAATCTTGGCATCCTGCTTGTTTGCGACCTACTTACAGGTAGCATTGCTTAACTTGCTGCCACAATTATCCTTACTGTAACTCTCGTTCCCCTGTGGCTTTCCAGCCAGAAATTTGGTCCTTGGACCTGGCTTCTCAGCAATTAGCCCTGAGAGGGAAGAATCTGCTGTCTCCTGGAAATAGACGGAAAGCACCCAGAGCTTCCCCACACCTTCAGATTTGGCGCCTTGCTGCCCAGGAGCTTTCTTCAGCTAGCCTTCCCAGTCCACTATGGCCAGTTCCAATAGCAGTGCGGGCATCCGATGGTCCAGACAGGAGACACGGACTCTTCTCTCCATACTTGGCGAGGCAGAGTATATTCAACGCCTCCAGACTGTGCATCACAATGCAGATGTCTATCAGGCTGTGTCTAAGCGAATGCAGCAGGAAGGCTTCCGCCGCACGGAACGTCAGTGCCGCTCCAAGTTTAAAGTTCTGAAGGCATTATATTTAAAGGCATATGTTGCCCACACCACAAGTGTGGGTGACCCACCACACTGTCCATTTTATGACACATTGGATCAGCTTCTCCGAAATCAGGTAGTGACTAACCCAGACAACTTAATGGAGGATGCTTCTTGGGCCAAACACTATGATCAGAACTTAAGGGTCTCTGACACCCCAGGGGAAGAGGGAACCAGCATACTGAGAGCAAAAAGCACTCAGGCAGCAGATCATCAGCCTATCTCGAAAACAGTTAAGGAATCAGATGAGGATTGTCAACTGAGAATCAGTGACCAGATGCAAGAAACCAGTGACCTTGAGGACTCCTGGGATGAATCCTCAGGCGCAGGTAATTCCCAAATGTGAAGGATTGGGGTCCCAGAGTCACTTGGTTCTAAACAGCAATATATGTTTGGATGGTGTTCCTTTCAGCATCGTCCCTATTTTTTTACCCATTTCCCTCTTTTTTAAACCTAACAGTAAGATAAGGGGCTCCAGATATTTAAAAGCTATGACGCTAGGTATGTAAAATATTAGAGCTCTTTAAATGTAGAAGTACTCTTTAGAACCAAACTATTTTGGAATTATTTATAATGGCTAATTAGGCATTTGTGGATATAGAGTGGGTTGGATAGCTAAGTGGAAAGGGGCTCAGGGAGGTAAGGGGGAGGTGTTGGAGGTAAGACTACAACAAACTAAAATGTCCAGAGTAAGGAAATGAATTCTTCCTAGTCCCTTGTGGAAAGGCCTTTCAGGAATGACCACAGTTTGTAACTGTCTCTCAACTCTGCTGCTGGCTCCATGCATTCCATTAGCAGGAATGTCTTCTCTGCAACATTGTTGCTTTGTTTTTCAGGGTGCTCTCAAGGGACCCCCAGCTACAGCAGTTCCCACCACCTTTTCAGAGGTGCAGTTGCTCCCTGTCAGAGCAGCCCCATGACCAGACTGGGTGTGTCCGGTGAGCCCAGTCCCTGCACCAGCACCAGCCGAAACACTCCTGGGGTGGCCTCCACACAGCAGCCTCCAATCTCCTCCTCCGGAGTTCCTTTTGTTTCTGGTGGGGATAGGCCTTTGACCAGTGAGCCTCCTCCAAAGTGGGCAAGGCGAAGAAGGCGGTCAGTGGCCAGGACTATTGCAGCTGAATTGGCAGAAAACAGGAGATTGGCACGAGAACTCTCAAAGCGTGAGGAAGAAAAATTGGACAGGCTGATTGCTATTGGTGAGGAAGCCAGTGCCCAGCAAGACGCGGCCAACGAGCTCCGCAGGGATGCCGTGATCGCAGTCAGACGCTTGGCGACAGCAGTGGAAGAGGCAACCGGTGCTTTTCAGCTAGGGCTTGAAAAATTGCTTCAGAGGTTAATTTCAAATACCAAAAGTTAGGAACTGATTATAAAAGGGTGTATATCCTAAACACTTGCCTTTTGGTACCCTGGCTCCTTTTCCATGTCCTCAGAAAAAAGAGGGAATGAGCCATAAATATGCAGAAGAATAGGAATATACGTGCTAGTTGCTTTTCCCAAACTTCTCCACTAATTGGAAGACTTTGGATATGTGAGAGGTGGCGTAATGGAAAATGGATGGAGCCAAGTCCAAAAAGCTAGTTAGCCCTGGCTTTGTCACTGATGTGAGGGAATTTAGTTTACCTTTCTATACCAGTTTCTTCAGTAAAATGGGAGCTAGCTAACAATTCTTGACATGCCTACCTCACAGGGTTGTTGTGAGGATCAAATGGCTAATAGAGTTGAAAGGGTTTAAAAATTTAAAAGCACTATACACATATAAGTTATTAATGTATATGACCTTGGCCAAGGTAAGGCAAGAGTGAGGCACATAAGTTAACAAGATATAGAATTATGGTTGTATACCATGACCTCATTGCTTGAATATATGTTTAACCTGTTTTCTGGAATTTGAAGTCTTCATTTTTTAAAAACCCTCTATAGTTCAAGACTGCTATAGACACAACATGTATTTGTATCTTTCTGTTATTTTCACTGCTGTGTCTGTGACATACCTACTAATAAGCGCTCAGTAGTCATGCCATCTTTCCCTCCATTTTCATAGTTCTTCATCTCTATAAGGATACAATTAAGAACTGACAGGGAGCCCCAATCATGTGTTATGGTTCATATTGATAATCTGATACAATGAGATTGGCTGTTTTATAAAATACTAAATCTAAGTAAATTCTTTGCATTCCATATTATTTGGGGCCCTTACATGCACAATCATATATCTTTAAGTTTGGGTTGCTATTTCAATATCATGGAAAGAATTTGAATTATATCAGTTTCCCAAGTTCTTATAGCTAACTTCATTTTCTGTTAGTCTTGTTTCTCGTGTTGCAGAAGGAAATCCCTAGAAAACTTCCCTTCTAGGGAACTTTCCAAAGTCACTTTTTCTCACGTGGTGTAGATGAAAAATCACCTAGTTAGTGGCGTACCGTGGAAGAGAACAACCTTGGGAACAGTTGAAGGTGGTGTAAATAAAGACCACCTGCAACAGATAACTCCTTTTAGGCACAAGCTCTCAACAAATACATTCTATTTTTGCCAAAAACATAACCCTTTGGGATATAGAAAAGTGTTAAGCCATATTTCCAATTTTAAAAGTTTTTCTTCATTCTAGAGGCTGGAAACATGACTGAGCATGTTGGGAGAGGCTTTATATCTTGCAGGCTGGGATATTTAATGCTGGAAATACAAATAGCTGAAGAAACAATCCAGAAAACAGTGGGAACACCTAAACCATGATGGCAAGCAAGTGAGCTGCTCTGATGAGTGGGTGATGGATGTAGGAGACAGCTGGTATGGTAGCATACACTGGAATCTAGTTAGAACTCAGGTTCTAACCCTGTCACAGTTACATTGGCAAATCATTTGAATAGTCCATTATATGGAGGGTTAGGTGTCAGTTAAAACTAGGTAACGCTAATGTAGGTAGGTAGACTTTTTTGAAAAAACAAGGAAGTATTTGGTGAACAATTAGGCCTGTACTATATAAATCTATTAATGGTAGCAAAATACATAAGCAAGGGTTTATTTCAGATAATAGAAGTGCTGAAGTACAAAAGTGGAGATAAACTTTGGAGGTAGTACTATGAAAAGTAATGGGTGAAGTAGCCTTAATGTGGGAATAAAACTAAAGGGAAAGGCTTAAAGAAGTAAAGAGAAAAGGGGAAAATATTGTTAAGAGGAAGAAGGTTGTAATAAGGGAACATTATATTGAAAAACAAGCTCGGAAATCCTGCCTAAGCTCTAGGCCCAACCATTACTACCTGTCCATCCTTAGGTGGGTCATTTCACCATTCCGTAACTCAGGATTCTCACTGATAAAGTGGGAAATTAATAACTGTCCTACCTACCTCACTGGAATGTTGTGAGCATCAAATAAATGAATGTAAAAATACTCTCACGCACATAGAAGGCACCAAACTGTGACAGTAGTGGGAAAGAAAACCCTGTAGCACATTAGTGCTGGTGTGTGCCAGGTCCAAGGGCCTGCTGACTGTGCAAAGACAAGAGGAAGAGAAAGTGGCATTGCTGGTAAAGGTTGTGATACAATGGTAGGATTAACACTCTGCCTCCTAAAGACCGTGATGTAAATGAGGTGCTGTGTGTACCAATCTCCCACCGCCCTTTGCTTTTCTGTTACATAATCCTGGTGTGGACAAATAAAGTTTTTACTTGTATGTAGTTGTGGGTCACTTCACTACTTTTCTGGCACTATCTGTGATCATTTGCTGTCACCTGCATTCTCCGCTTTCTGTTTTTCTGCTGACTTATCTTGAGGGTCTTGCCTCTACATGTCCCTGAGAGCTGTGTGTGCTTTCTGTCCTCACATAAGCAAGGCCCTCTTTGCATAGCAGTTGAGAAATAATTTTCCATTTCTAACAGTTCTGTGTATTCCATAAACTATTATTTCGCAGCAAATATCTTGTCTGAGTAGTAGATAGCCTACATATAATAGGATAAATTATCCTGGTTGACTTAAATTCTGTACTAAAAAAAAAACTGGTAAATGTGCACAGATTATAACACTGGTACAAAAAAAATCACTATGGGCATACTTCATCTTTTTTTCTTGCTCTTAAAACCTGTTCCTTCTCTACCAATTTTTAGATGATAGAGGAGGAAGTATGAAGAATATACAAATATTCAGACAGAGTTCTAAGCCAAATTTGTCAATTTTCAGCCCCTTGAGTCGTATTTATACAGGTTAGGGTCACCAGATGTTCAGTGACCCTTCAGCAATTAGCCACTTAATTTTTTCACTTAAACATTTAACACTGGCCTCTGAACAGAATAGCCACAGCCCCCTGGAAGAATAGTTTGAAGGAAGGATTTACTACTTAATTTCTAGATGAAATCAAATCAAAGATCTATTTCTGCTCAAGGGACAGAAGTACTTGAATCGTGTACCTTCTTACTGCCAGGCAGTTGGGTAAAGTGTGGACAACTATACCCTGATAGAGAAGATTTGGGATCAAATACTGACTCTGCCCCTTATTAGCTAAGTCATTAATCTGTGAACCTGTTACCTCTGAATTAATACCTGCCAAATTAACCCCATTAGTTATTGTGAAGATCATGTGAGGTAATACATGTGAAAATATTTTATAGTCTACATAAACTGGTATTACTATTTTGAACAATGTAACACCCAGTAATTTTTTTCATTGCCATGCACATTTATTTAGTACCCACTTTATATAATACATTATAGATCCATCTACCTGTAATACTCGGCACCTTTTCGTATATAACGTTCGTAGTTTTGCTCATTCTTGATTTTGGATGTTAATTCACAGACCAAACAACAAAGATGGTGTTAGGACAGCTGCTTTACCCTTCATATCCCAGTGGTTGTGTTTTCAGATTATAGATGTGGAAGTATGTAACAAAATCATTGATATGAAAACTCACCACCAAATGTATAGTATCTTAATATCAGCAAGAGCAGAACAAGTAAAAGCTATTTATTTTCAAATGCAAAGATTAATACTTTAATAGAATTACTATAACCATTATAAATACCCATTCATGTAATCAGTCTGTAATACTTGAAGTTTTTTTAATATTAAGCAGCTTAATTTTGTTTATTTTTTATATTTGTTCAGTCCTATTGAAAAATACATTGTTCTTTAAACCTTATATATGAATGATACTGATTTTAATACATAACTATCTTTATCTTTATGGACAGCTCTGATGACCCACAGGCTCAGAAATACATCACAGAAAGTAGATGTTTAGTGAGTATGGTTCTATTATTCCCTATTACACAAAGTAATTACTAAGGTACTTACCTGTAATATGGGTTTGTAACTTTGTATTTTTATTAAAATTATTCCTTATTTAACACACTTATAATTTTCTTTTAGGTCATTGAAAAAAATGGGAAATTACGATATAAAATAGATACTGGAGAGGAAACCAAATTTGTTAATCCAGAAGATGTTGCCAGACTGATATTTAGTAAAATGAAAGGTATTGAGCTGAAGAGAAAATCTTTTAAAAATTAACCTTAAAAAGTTAGATGTATTTTTTGACCTGGGGAGAAGCAGATGGTTGAACAGATTAGCAGTAAGGACACCTGAACTCTGTATCTGACTGGGCCACTACTTCTACGTGACCGTGGTTAAATGACTTAACTCCCTGACTTTGGTTTCCCTAGAAGTAATGTAAATGGTTTGGGCCAGATTAACATTTTTAAAACTTCTCAAGATGAAGCGGCTAAATAAATGCAATGAAGAGTGAGTATCTGTCTCCCTCTTTAAGATCGACAGTATACTCTCAATATTTAGACAGGTTACATAGATCTGGTTTCATCACCACTTCAGACAAGGGCTGGAGCTAAGTTATGTTCTTTGGAACAATTTAGGAAATTTTGGAGCAGGTTATTGATAAAGCTCACGTCAGCTCTAGGATTATGTCACGAACGCATGGGATGTAAGGCAGCCCTTTAATGTGTCGTACTGACATTGTGTGCTGTTTGTCTTTACATTGACACATTAGAAACTCATCCTCAGTGAACGAGTCTAATTTGGGAGATGGTTGAAACTTTGAAGCTTAAAAGCTGGGCACTTAGAACTAGGGCATAGTACATAGTTCTATGTCCACAAACTATACTAAAACCACAAAAAGTAGTGCATGGTTTAAGAGAACAAGAGTAGAAAATCAACAGGATGGGACAAACAAGTGGACTGGCAAATCTTTGTAGTTAGAAGATCTTTGCTACAAATTGATAAACTCAAGTACCACTTGACATATTTTTGTGTCCATCAGAATTTATTTTTATGGTTTTTTTTTAATGTACAGAAACAGCACATTCTGTCTTGGGCTCAGATGCAAATGATGTGGTCATTACTGTTCCATTCGATTTTGGAGAAAAGCAAAAAAATGCTCTTGGGTAAGTATAATATGGGATTTATCTTATTTGCTTAGTTAAAGGAAATACATATTTCACAATATTATCATATAGTAAAAAATAAATCGCATTTGAAAATACCTTGTTTTGATTGAAAATGTATTTAATTACCAGGTTAAGTTGATGTTTATGAGTCACTTTGCCTTAGTTTTAGGTAATTAGGGTTTATGCTGAAATTATATAAAAATATGCAATTTTAGAATACATTTGTAAGTATTTCTTCACCTTAGATCTAAAGTTTGTAAGCATGGGCATTTTTGAAAGCTTTATTTTCCTTGCTCAATATAAGCACATGTTTTTTTCTTTGTTAAGAAATTAGACTCGGAACATTATTGTTTTAAATGAAAAATGATCTACTCTTACAGAGTTACATCTGTTTCTTGCGTTCTGTATCTTGCTTGTAAAAATCATTACTGTTCATGTTCTAATTACTAAACCTTATTTGCTATTGCATAAAATCTTTAGCAATCTTTTCTAAAATGTAAATTTGAACATATGATATTAAATTCATTGAAAGCAAATTGTCCACAGGGAAGCAGCCAGAGCCGCTGGCTTTAATGTTTTGCGGTTAATCCATGAACCATCTGCAGCTCTCCTGGCTTATGGAATTGGACAAGACTCCCCCACTGGAAAAAGGTAAAAACCGTATTTGCAGCTTTAAGTTTTCAGTGCAGAAAATATTATAGATTATAACAATTATATCAGTAGAGGTGATTATAAAATGCAGTGGTTACAAGTCTTTGTGAATGAAAAAGCATCAAAACTCTCCTCTAGAGTTTTTCCAATAGGTAAGCATGATGTCCTAGGAAAGCAGAGAAAGGGCATAGCAGAATGAAAGCTTGGGCTTTCCTGCCCTCCTCTTGTCACCACATTTTGTCCCTTTAATGGAGAGAGATTTGAAATTTGTAATCCCAGCCATGTTCCAACCCAAGCGAGGACACTTAATTTTACTACCAATTTCAATTATTAAATGTGTTTATAACCAGTGAGTAGTTTTATATACATTCATCTTGGCCAGAGATGGCAAGAAATCCAGCATGGGGATTTAAGAATTTTTTGATTATGAAATAGCAACACATACTCCTAATTTAGTTGTCAAAGTTGTCTTACTTGTTTAAGATCTTATTTATTTATTTTTAGAGAAAGGGGAAGGGAGAGAAAAAGAGAGGGAGAGAAACATCAGTATGAGGGAGAAATATCGTTTGTTTGCCTCTCACACAAACCCCATTTTGGGATTGAATCACAACCCAGGCATGTACCCTGGCTGGGAATGGAACTGGCAAACTTTTCTTTGAGGGAAGACACCCAACCAACTGAGCCTCCACACACGTCAGGGCAAATTTATAGATCTGACATACCATGCAACTTTAGAGAAATTAATTCTAATGTGTTAATTTCCCCAAATTGTTTCACCTTATTCATATTTCACACCCTGAGTAAAAATGTATAAATCACAAGAAATTTTTTTAGGTAGATATGAAATATCAGAAATTATAAATTTTGATACATAGGAAGTTAGCTCCTAGTTTTGCTTATGTTTCATTTTTATAGAGTATGTTATTGCAGTAGTAACTTGGATAATAATAACACAAAATTTCTGTATTTAATTCTCTTAAAATCACAATTCACTATAATCACAAATCTTTTCTTTATTTGAAAAGTTGGTGTTTGGGCCCTGCCTGGTATGGCTCAGTGGATTGAGTGCCATCCTGCAAACCAAAGGGACACCGATACAATTTCCAGTCAGGACACATGCCTGGGTTGTGGGCCAGGTCCCCAGAAGGGGGCGCTCAAGAGGCAACTACACATTGGTGTTTCCTTCCTTCTCTCCCTCCTTTCTCTAAAAACAATTAAATAAAACCTTTGTTTTAAAAAAACAGGTGGAAGGTGTTTCCTTCCTTCTCTCCCCTTTCTCTAAAAACAATTAAATAAAACCTTTGTTTTAAAAAAAAAATAGGTTAGCGTTTTGAACTCCAGTTACTCAGAAGAATGTAATTTTACCAGCACAACTAAGCACAAGATAACTAACTTAAAATCAAGATCTGGTTTCTAGGCTTGATTCATCACTAAGTGATGACCACGTGCAACTTAGTTACTCGTGTGAGATTTTCGGTTTCCTCATTTCTGATTTAAAGGGATTGAAATAAGTGACTCCTTAGTGTAAAAAGTCCACCCTAGCTTTAAAATGTTGATTCTCTCGTAACTCACTCATGTTATCTCTTTTTTTAAGCAATATTTTGGTGTTCAAACTAGGAGGAACATCATTATCTGTCAGTGTCATGGAAGTTAACAGTGGAATATATCGCGTTCTTTCAACAAACACTGATTATAACATTGGAGGTACACATTTTACAGAAACCTTAGCACAGCACCTAGCTTCTGAGTTTCAGAGGTAAGTATTAATGGATTTCATGATATATTTTGATTGATGTTTCCCTTTAGTTTTTTTCCCCCTAATTTATTTGGAGTTGTTCTGCTTAGAAGGAGGATGTGTTTTTACCAATGTACTGGATATTTTTGTGTCTAGAATTAATAATGTCTATCCAGGCAGACATGGGGAAGTAGTGACCAAACTGCCCAGTGCAGTGGGCGTGGATTTTTTACTTAGTTTAAGGGATTACCA
Organism: Phyllostomus discolor; assembly: GCF_004126475.2. Lineage (NCBI taxonomy): Eukaryota > Metazoa > Chordata > Mammalia > Chiroptera > Phyllostomidae > Phyllostomus > Phyllostomus discolor. The sequence continues at coordinate 66,724,939 of NC_040903.2, forward strand.
GACACTGAACTGTGTGAAGTTGGATCTTAAGTTCAATTTCTTAATTCTTCATGTGCTGTACTTATGTCTTGCTGAAGGGAAAAAGTACAGGCACTGAGGCCTCACTGCCTTCTGAACAGTTTTTAAGTTTAGATCTGAAGATTACCGTGTTTATAGTCACATTCTATCACATTCCAGGGAATGAATGTTTATTTAATTACTAATCTACTACCACAAGGAATATTTTAGTTTTGTTACTGGATGTAATTATTCCATTTAAAATTTTAATTTTATGTGGCATATCAGGAGCCAAATATAATATATAAAGATTATATTTTGGAGACTATGGCTTTAAAAAAATGTAGCTGAAACAATGTTTTCATCAGTTTGGCTAAACTGGGTAAAAAAGTCATGAAAAAGTGGTGATTCTCATTTGTTAAATAGAGCTCTATACCACTTTTTGTTATAAAGGTGTTCCAATTCAAGGTAAAGTGTTGTTAATTTTATTCACAATTCCAATTTATGAGACATATTTAGAAACAAGGCCATTGACCACTGCTTATAAAGCAGTGTTATTCATTCATCGTGGAGGTAGAGGAACTATAATTTTACACATTATGTATGTGTCAAATATCTTTGAAGAAGCACTTTTTTTAATGCTGGACAGATAATTTTACACCATTAAACAGTGATTGGGTTGCAATTGTGAAGGGTGAAAAATGAGACTTTACCCAGTTACATTAATCTCCTTCAACCTCCATTTGTTTTATCTGCAAGAAAAATGATAGCTACTCCGCTTTCTTCAAAGTACACTCTATTCTTAAGGGTACAGAATGCAGAATTCCCAGAGTATTAAGTACATTGGTTATTGATTTTTCTTGGGGAGACTCTTCTTATAATTATAGAGAATTTTCTTCAGAAATTTTGGAGGGTTAGAAGCCAGATTCTAAAATCTGGTGTTAATATTGCTTCGTGAGTTGCTTATTATCCTAGTAGGGATTATTCAGATTTTAATTATAATTAATGCTAAATGACTTAGTAATTTTTAAACTTCAGAGACTGTATTTTTAATTTAGGTCCTTCAAACATGATATCAGAGGAAATGCCCGAGCCATGGTGAAATTGATGAACAGTGCTGACATTGCAAAACATTCTTTATCCACCTTGGGAAGTGCCAATTGTTTCCTTGATTCATTATACGAAGGTCAAGATTTTGACTGCACTGTGTCCAGGTAAAACTGAAGTTCAAAAAACTTTAATAAAAATTTCAAGTGCATTCATTTTCAGGTGTAATTTCCTCACTTTGGATTTTTTGTTTGTTCATTTGATATTTATTTGCTGTCTATAAAAGGAGAACTTTCCTGTCTTTACTTCTAGGATCCAGTTTTTAAGTAACTGTTCCAAAGCAATTGTGTCAGTTGTGATTGCTTATTGTTTGCAAATAGCAGTATATGAAAAAGGCATCCTGGATCTTTTAAAAAAAGAGGAGAGGAGACTTAAGTTTGAGATTTTCAGATTTCTCTTACAAAATGGCAGTCACACGATGGACTATATGGCCATTACTACTTTAGAGCTTAAATTTGGTGTGGACCTTGCCCATGCTTCGGTGGTGGTTTGCTATAACTTAATGGTTAACTCTGTGTGGCAGCCTGTATTCTAAGTATCAACTCGTCAAATTCTCACAGCAATCTGTTGTCCTTATTTTACATGTGAGGGAGCTGAAACACACAGAGGTTTCATTACTTGCCCAAGGTTACAGTTAGTAAACGATGGACCTGGGATTTGAACCCAGCCAGTTTGACACCAAAATCGATACTCTTTATTACACTATACTAAAAATTGATGTTTCTCTTGGGTTCATTTGCTCTGTCATCCATCATCAACATTTTAAATTTTAGTAGCTTTATGACATTCAGTAAACACAGGTGTAATGTACATATAATGTGCATAAAATTGTTTTTAATGCCCAGGTCTTTTGGTTACAAGTTACTGTACTTTTACCCAGAAAGTCCACAGGGAGGATGTTGCCTTATTTTACATTGCATATTACTAACAATAATAACAGCTACCATTAGTTAAACTATTTAAACTTCCCAAACTTCTAACAGGTGACTTGGAAACATAGTGAAAAAGGTCCAGAATTATAGCATTATATTATTTTTAGGATTACACTATGTTTTATTAAATTCTTTCTTCATCTGGCCATTATAGCTTAGCTTCCACACTCGCCCTGGGCTTTTCTGAAGACTCCGGCTCTTTGTATCCAATACCATAGCCACTAGCCACTTGTGGCAATTTAAATTTAAATTACTGAGAAAAGGTAACCAAAAATTCCATTTCTCAGGATCACTTAGTTCCAGTGCTCAATAGTCTGATATGGCTCAAGCTCACAGAAAATTCTGTTAGACTGCTCTAGATTTCTTAAGAGAGATTTCAAGCTATAATCCAAAAGGTGAAAGGTGGGCAGGGTGTCTTTATTTATTTTTTATTTGCAGAATTTCTAACTTAGTGCTAAGTTTTTCCAGGTACTCAGTATATGTTGGCTTGTTAATATCGGTTATTAAAAATGTATTAGAATTTGTAATTTTTTGTTAGGAAATTTTGCCTTTATCACAAAGATTGTAACCACAAGATATATTTCAATATCTAGAGATAGCACAAATACATTTAAAAATCAGTCTCCATCTAAGAAGTTCAGTATAAAATTGGGGAGTACATTTTTCATGAACACAAATTGTTCTTAAAATTATATACCAGCAGGGGCTTATTTAAGAAAAATAAGATGAAAACTATGAACAGTAAAATGGCAAAAAATACAAATCTATCAGCAATTGAATCTAAAAAACAAACTAAGCAAACAAGAAAAACAGACACAGTCATGAATACAGAGAGCATTTTGATGTTTGCCAGATGGGGGGGGGAGTGGGGGACAGTGGGTGAAGCGGTGAGGGGACTAAGAAATACAAATAGGGTAGGTAGACATACTGTGCCTCCTCGCACAACCAAAATAAGGACAACAAAAATTTAGAAACAGAAAAAAACAACCACTACTGACAGAAAATTGAACTGTATAGAAGTCCGACAACCAAGGAGTTAAACAAGAAACTTTCATCCAGACTGGTAGGAGGGGCGGAGTCAGGCAGCTGGGTAGAGAGGACTCACGGCAAAGCAATGGCTACCGAACAGAAGCAGTGAGGCAGCTATTGTGAAGCCAGGCACTGCGTATAAGGTGGCTGGCAGACCAGGCGTTTCCACATTCACGCCCAGATAAACTGGGTGAAACTGGGGAACGAGTCAGACTGCGTAACCCAGGGTCCCAGTGCGGGGAAATAAAGCCTCAAAACACCAATTGAAAACACCTGTGGGGGTTGACGTTCTGGGACAGACTCGCAGCCTCACAGGAGAGTTCCTTGGAGAGACCCACAGGGTCCTAGAATGTGCACAGACCCACCCACCTGGGAATCAGCACCAGAAGGGCCCAGTTTGCTGGGGGGAAGTGGCGGAAGGGAGTGGAATCCAACAGAAAGCAGAGCAAGTGCCATAGTTCCCTCTCCGACCCCTCCCCCACACACTGCCTCACAGCCCAGCGACTCACTGGGTTGCCCCACCCAGCTGAACACCTAAGTCTCCGCCCCTCACTACTAATGGCGCATCAAGACAAAAAAAAAGCACTCGAATGAAAGAACAGTTCAAAGCCCCAGAAAAAATACAACTAAGCGACACAGAGATAGCCAACCTATCAGATGCACAGTTCACAACACTGGAGATCAGGATGCTCACAGAATTGGTTGAATTTGGTAGAAATTAGATGAAAAAATGAAGGCTACGCTAAGTGAAATAAAGGAAAATGTACAGGGAACTAATAGTGATGGGAAGGAAACTGGGACTCAAATCAATGGAGTGGACCAGAAGGAAGCAAGAAACGTCCAATCAGAGGAGAACAAAGAAACAAGAATTCAAAAAAATGAGGAGAGGCTTAGGAACCTCCAGGACATCTTTAAACGTTCCAACATTGGAATTATAGGGGTACCAGAAGGAGAAGAGGAAGAGCAACAAGTGGAAAAGTCATTTGAATAAATAATAAAGGAGAACTTCCCCATTCTGGCAAAGCAAATAGACTTCCAGGAAGCCCAGGAAGCTCAGAGAGCCCCAAAGAAGTTGGACCCAAGGAGGAACACACCAAGACACATCATAATTACATTAGCCAAGATTAAAATGAAGGAGAGAATCCTAGAAGCAGCAAGAGATAAGGAGACAGTAACCTACAAAGGAGTTCCCATCAGACTGTTAACTGATTTCTCAAAAGAGACCTTGCAGGCAAGAAGGGGCTGGAAAGAAGTATTCCAAGTCACGAAAGGCAAGGACCTACATCCAAGATTGCTCTATCCAGCAAAGCTTTCATTTAGAATGGAAGGGCACATAAAGTGCTTCTCAGATAAGGTCAAGTTAAAGGAGTTCATCATCACCAAGCCCTTAATATATGAAATGCTAAAGGGACTTATCTAAGAAAAAGAAGATAAAAAACATGTACAGTAATATGACAGCAAGCTCACAATTATTGTCAACCACATCTAAAACAAAAACAAACTAAGCAAACAACTAGAACAGGAACAGAACTACAGAAACGGAGGTTTAGTAGCAGGGGAGTGGGAGGATGAGAGTGGGGAAAGGTATAGCGAATAAGTAGCATAGATGGTAGGTAAAAAATAGACAAGGGGAGGGCAAGAATAGTATGGGAAATGTAGAAGCTAAAGAATGTATAAGTATGACACATGGACATGAACTAAAGGGGGAAATGTGGGTGGGAGAGGCTTGCAGGGTGGAGGGGAGTGAAGGGAAATGGAACAACTGTAATAGCATAATCCATAACTATATTAAAAATAAATAAATAAATAATTGTTTTAAATTATATTAAAAAAAAGAAGTACAAATAGGTGGTTACAGAATAGCCATGGGAATGTGAAGTACAGTATAGGAAATGGAGTAGCCAAAGAACTTATTACCCGTGGCCATGAACAAGGTGTGGGGATTACATGAGGGGGGTGGTGCTGGGTGAAAGGGGCACAAAAGGGAAAAATCAGGACAACTGTAATAGCATAATCAATAAAATATAATTTTAAAAAATTATATACTAGCATTCATGTTTCCCAGATGGTGCCAAAGAGCTAAGTTAGGTATAATATAGTTTCAGATTTTAAAGAAAAATAGAAATAACTTTTAAAACTTTAACATGTAAATATAGCAAACACTTCTAAATGATGGTTTGATTTAGATCAATAGATTTATTATTGGGACTGTCATACATTGAGTCTTCATTTTTGTTTTATAAAACCTCTAAGTAGGCCATTGGTAAGAATCTCCAACCTGGATTTGAAATGTAAAATGTAAAAAGACATTTTAAGATAAATAACTTAGATGTTCTCCCCCCCATGTTATTTATTACATTGCTAGGTGCTAAATAACCTGTTCTGATTATAAACCTATTCTTAAGAAAACTGTCACATTAGGTTTTGGCATTACTCTTCATAAGAAAAAGATGTCTTGTTTAATTAAATAGGCCTTTTTCTTTGTCTTTTTCTCCTGTGTATGTATGTGTACAGAGCAAGATTTGAACTTCTCTGTTCTCCACTTTTTAATAAATGTATAGAAGCAATCAGAGCACTCTTACAACAAAGTGGATTTACAGCTGATGATATCAACAAGGTAATACTTTTATATTTTTCTTATTTATTTTAAGACTAATTTCAGACTTGGAATTTAGGAAATAGCCCCTTGGTACTGAAAGAATATTTTTATGAATTTAAATATTTCCCAAGCTCGTGTTAATGAGTAAGGAAAATTGATTAAATTTTGATTGATAACTCTAGTGACATTTATATAAGTTTCCTAGCAAAAAAAGAATAGTTCCTTTTCAGTATATTTTTTAATATGTAAGCAATGACTGACAGGTATTCGAATGTTTGCCATGTGTCAAACACTATTTCTAAGTGTTTTACTTGGAATTTACTCATTGAATGCTCACCAACAACTCATGAGGTATGTGCTCTTATTTTTCCCATTTTATAAGTGAAGGCACCAAGGTGCAAAGAGATAAATAATTTCTTGGAGAGCATGTGGTTAAGTGGTAAACCCAGGATTTAACTCTGTGTAGTTCCCAAGTCTACCCATAACCAGCATACCACACTGCTCCTCTCTACTGGCATAAGAAAACATTTTGAGAACTTCAAAAACATTCAAATTCTTAATTTTTTGTTTTTTCATTAAGGATATTTACATTCATTTTAAAGTGTATGTAAATTTTAAAATTTCATTATTAAAATTGTAAGTATTCATATAAGAAAATTCAGAAATACCAAAAGGCAACAAGTGTTATATTTTAAAATACTTCTAACTAATTTAATTTGCATGTACAATTTTGAATTTTATTTTCTTCATATAATATAACCAATTTCTTTCCCTGTATTTCTGTATAGTCTTCATCAACTCAATATTAAATAGATTCTTAATATCCTAGAAAAGAAAAGGCAATGTAAATGATTTCATTTTTCCGTTGTGGACACCTACACTGGGTCTTCTCTGCCCTCAGAACAGTGATGCCCATCTTTGCGTTTCAGCCTTTACCAAGTTTAGGGCTGTTCCTTAGAGTAGATTCCCACTGTAAGATTTTTGGGTCAAAGAGTTTAAATAGCTTCAGACTATATATTTTACTTTCGGTTACTTTCCAAAAATGTTAAATTAACTAACACTCCTATCAGAAATATGAATATACATTACTTTACTGGCTCTGAGTTTTATCATTTAAAGATGAATTTTCCATTGAAGAGTTGAAAAAAAGATTTTTACTTGATATTTTATTGATTATTAAAGGATTTTTAATGTTCACATAATGTGTGTAAATATTTCATATTCTTTGCCTATTGAATTATTTAAATCTATATTTTTAAAATTTGTGCAGATGCTTTATATAATCAGAATATTAACTGTTATTTACTGTGATCTTTTGAAGTATGTAGTTTACTGTTTAATTTTGGTCTTATTAGGGAGAAGGGTATTTGGCATACTGAAGTTTCATGTATTTATTTAAATCTCTTGGTCTGTTAAATAGACCAAGAGACTTCTTCAGCTGCTTCTAAGTTTATAAATTCCATCTTTGTTCAGGTATATGACAAATATTTAATACTGTTTTCTTTTAATTCGTCTGTAGTTTAAAAGTTTCTATATTTTAACTATTTTGGTGTTGCTATATGATGAAAGTCTTTTTTTCTTTGCAATTCAATAAATAATTGTTTGATCATTTATAATATGTCAAGCTTTGTGCTATGTGCTTGAAAGTTAGGGGGTGGATTATGAAGAAGAAGACAAGAGTATAAAATGGTAGCAAAATGGTGGTGGGAAATGAATGAGCTTGAAGACAGACACACCTGAATCAGAAGACTCACACTGCTAATAGTTGCAGAGTGGGCAAATCATTTATTTCCCAAGTCTTATTTGTCTTTTTTTACTAGGAGGGTAATAACACGAGTAAGTATTATAAGTATAACTTGTTCTGGAGGGTTGTTATGAAGAAAAAAATGAAATATTGTATATGGCATATTATGGGTGACCAATTAATGTAAGTTCTCTTCATCAACTGGTCATAGAGCCCTGACATTTAGATATATCATAAATGGTACAGTTCTCAATTGTTTGAATAGAAGGCAAATACATTGTTAGGATTTAAGATGTTGTTAAAGATTCACCTCCAGATATTTCTAAAATACAGGCCTTTGAGAGCTTAAAAAAGTAGAGTTGTCTCTAGTTTGTTGCCAATAACAAATAGCCCCCAAATCTCAGTGGTTTTCTACACAAAACAGTTTTTTCTCCCTTGTGGTGCCTGTGGGCAACCGAAGGTATCTGTAGGTCCAGTGATATGATTTTTCTCATTCTATGACCCAGGTTCGAGCGTACAGAACTTGCACAGGTTTTAAATCCTCTGCTTAGCTATGTGCACTTGAGTGTATTCACATTCAGTTGTCCAAAGCTAGACAAGAGGCTGGGCCTGACAGTAGGGCTGGGCAACCTAACTTAACTACAAAGAGGTGTTCAAAGTCAGGGCAGTAGCCAGGAGCAGGGATGTCTAATCTTCTTACAGAGAAGGAGGAGGGGATGGTTGAACTTAAAGTCCATAACACATTTTATCCTTACAATGGCACCAAAAGGTAGGCACTATTATCTTCATTTTCAAATGGGGAAAGTAAGAGGTTTCCAAAGAGATTGAGTACTTGCTTCAAGTTCTAATGCTGACATATAAGCTGTGGTGCTAGAGTTGAAACTCAGGCAGTATGCCTCCATAACCCATGCTCTCTCTCTATTCTTATGCCTCTTGCCTTTCTTATTTTAGTATCTGGAAGTCTAGTCTTCAGAGTATTTGGTTTTTCCAGAGGAATCTCTGATCTCATGCTTGAAAGAACATGTCTGGTGTCTAGCCTTTGGAGGACAGGAAGCTTCAGGGTTCCTCCTCTTTAAAATGCAAACTTTCCCTCATTCCCCTTGTCTTCATCATGCCCACTTTGTACCCAAGTCCCATAGTTCTGTGGTCCAGACCTTGGTCTCTGAGTGGGAGAAGGTGCTGGTGGCCACTTCTCTGGATTAAGGGAAGGGTAAGGGTTCAGTAACTCTATACCAGGCTTTTGTGCTGTCACTTCCATGCTTCACCCTTGCTTTGTATAGGCTTGGTGCTTCTGAGTGCCCAGCCACTCTGGGATTTTATGAGTCAAATCACTTTGCCTTTTCTCTTTGGTTATGTGAAACTTCATTTGCCTTAATACAATTACATCTTTTTTTTCTAGCTTCTAAAATGTGTTAAAATGTCAAACTCAAGATCTTTCTTCCATTTATATCTTCTTAAATTCCTTTACTCTCAGTTTAATTGACTTATGGAAGGGCATATCAATGAATTAATATAATCAATCCCTCCCTCCATTTTAACCAAGTTCCCAGGTTCTACAACTGCATCCTTTTTATCCTCACCTGAGGACATTTTCATTAGCTTTTTTAGAGAGAAAGAGGAAGGGAGAGAGAGAAACATCAATGCGAGAGAAGCATCGATTGGCTTCCTTCGCACTCACCCAGACTGGGATTCTGTGCCAAGACAGAGGTCACACACATTTGGACTGGGGATGAACTGGCAACCTAGGCATGTGTCCTGACCAGGAATCGAACCACAACCTTTCAGTTACAGGGATGGACTCCACCCTCTGAGCCACACCGACCAGGACTACAACTGCAATTTTAATAATGCATAGTATTTTATTGCATGGATGTATCATAATTTATAAAACTAATTCTTGATGTTGGTTGTGTAGGTTATTTTGGTTTTGTAAACAGCAGTCTTTGTGCCTTTGTGAACATTCTTGCTTTCCTGAAAACTAAATTTGGGAGTTAATTCTGAAATTTTAAGATTTAGTATTTATTACCAAATTGCTCATCAAAAAGCAATTTATTTTCTGAGTAGGTATAAACCTTCATTATTAACATTGCAGTTTTTAAAAATTCTCTTTATGCATACTTTTTTTCCAGAGAGCTTTAGAATTATTTTTCAAGTTCTTGTGTAAAATCTCTAGGAATGAACAAATCAATCTTTATAGGGACAGAAATATTAGTAATGTTTATGTGGAATATAATGTCAGAAAAACAGCATTTGAATTATATCTATGCTGTTATTCCTACAGATGAATTTTAAAAAGTCAATTTCTTTCCATACATAGAAAAATACACAATTAGGCTGGCTAGCAGCCATATAGTACAGCTGAGTTACCTGACCATTCCATTCTGCAAAAAAGTATGCTCCCTACTATTTTTCTTGGAACACCCACTCTTCTTGGTCTTCCATTCTCCTACTAGATTGAGAGATGGGTTTAAAGAGCTTTAAAAGTTTTACATTGAACTCTGTTGTAAGAAAGCACGAGCACAAGTGTGATTGTTAATGGCAAATGCCCACTAGCTGGTGTGAGAGCCACAGCAGGTCTTGGTGGCTGTGCCACCTACAGATAGGAGCTCCTAGTCCAAGGGGGCAGCTGCTGCCCACCTGCCGATGGCTACCTTTCAGGAAAGCAAGCCAGAGCTATTGGAACCTTTGGCTTTTTAAGAGATGCCCAAAATAAGGACTCTTAATTAAAACAACTGTAATGTTTAAATGTTAGTAACTAATACAGAACTTTTTAAAACATTGTGTGGAGAGATAAAACATGTCTTACCTGATGTAATTTGCAAGTTGCTACTTTGCACCCTCTGGTCCAGAGGGTTTTGTTTTTAGATGTTTGTTTTCAGTTTTGTTCCTGGGCTACAGGTGCTTATAAAATGAATTGAATACCTTTTCATCATTTTAAGTATTCCAGATTAGTATTTAATACATGGATATTCTCTGTTCCTCAAGAATTCTAAAGAATTTATCTATAAACAGATTTTATCTGAAACTAATTCCTGAAGTGTTTTTATAATTTTCCTAATTTCTCTTTATTGCTTCAATTTTGAATTTGAGTATTTTATAGACCTATTTCATAATGATTTCTTGAATTTTTAATATATAACTTTGCATAATGTCCTTGTAATTTTTAAAAAGATTTTACTTATTTTCAGAGAGATGAGAAGGGAGAAGGACAGAGGGAGAGGAACATTGATGTGAGAGAGAAACATTGATCTGTTGCCTCTGACACACCCCCACCCGGAACCTGGCCCACAACCCCGGCATGAGCCCAACTGGGAATTTAACCCATGGCACCCAACACAATGAGCCACACCAGTCAGGGCATAATTTTTAATTTTATGTATTTTTTATACTAAAACTTAAAAGTATAAAAAAAAAGTTTCTTGAATTAAAACAATCCAATTTCTCTCTCTTTTTTTTTTCTGAGTTTTTTTCTTTTCTTCCTTCCCTGATTGATAGGTAATGGTTTTGTTATTTACTCCAACTTCTGCCACTAACCCCACAAAAAACATTCTGAGATTTTTTTTCAAGTTGTGTTTTTCTCTATTCTAATTGGTCTAGTTCTGCTTTTCTTTTCCAGCCTTCCCAGGACACTTTCATTATTTTTCTAAACTCTTATATTGAATGCTAACTCATTTATTTCATTTAATTTTTTCCCTAATAAAAAATTAACTGTAGTTTTAATTATTAATAGCCTTAGTATTATTCCACTAACTTTGATAGATTTTTATTTTCTTTATTTTCAGAATAACCTGTAGTATTTTTTATTTTCCTCATTGTTTTAGATTCATGTTTTTAAATACCCAAGTAGATAAGGTGGTTTGATTTTTTAATAGCAGTTTATTTTATTAAATTACTGTGAAAATTATAGTTGAAAAGGCATTAAAATAGTTATTTTTGTTTGAAAGATGTATTTCCTATTAAAATGTAAGTTTTCAAAAAGAATCTCATACTACAGACTAGATGCTTAAAGAATTTATTTAAAACTTGATGGTTACTGTCATCATTAATAGTAACACATTATTCATACGTTTTTTACTCTTTTAAATAAAAATGTCAAAAGCTAAGGTTTTCAGGGACGTGGTTCATAGTAACAAAGCTTTCCCATGTCAAATATGAAAAATTTGAAAAAACATAATCTACATTCTCCTTTAAAAAAAAATTCACAATGGGTTTATTTAAAGGTTTTCTTTATTTATTTTTTTAGAGAGAGAGGAAGGGAGGGAGAGAGGGAGAGAAACTTCACTGTGTGGTTGCCTCTTGCACACACCCTACAGGGGTCCTGGCCCACAACCCAGGCACGTGCCCTGACTAGGAATCAAACTGGCAACCCTTTGGTTCACAGGCCTGCACTCAATCCACTGAGCCACCGAGCCAGACCAGCCAGGGCTATAGTCTACATTTTTCACCTCCTGGTATTTATGTGGGATCTCAAGATTTTAGAGAAGATTTCTTTTTTCTGACCTTCAAAACAGACCTTTTAGGGAACTTGACCATGGCAAACATACTTTTCTTTTTTCTTAATCCTCACCCGAGGATATGTTTATTGGTTTTTTCAAAGAGAGAAACATTGATGTGAGAGAAACATCCATTTGTTGCCTCCTTTATATGCCCCAATCTGGGGATCAAATCCACAACCTACTATGTGCACTGACCAGAAATTGAACTCACAGCCTCTTGATGTACACAGGACAACACGCCAACCATCTGAGCCACCGGGCAAGGGCACATGCTTGTCTGTTTTATCTTTGAATCCCTCAACTGTATTCCTCATACCCTGACATGAGATATGATACCCCTGTCATTTCACACCTAATGTTAACGAGGCCTAATTTTCATCAGTTGATCCTCTTCTCCAACATACTGAGCTTTGAGAACATCCATAAAAAGACTGTGAAATAAGAAGTGATTATTGATGATTTTTCTTCTAAGTACTTCATCCTTTTAGATGTTACTGTAAATGAGATTGTCTTCCTAATTTCTCTTTCCATTAATTTGTTGTTAGTGTATAGAAATAGTTTAAAGTGATTTTTGATAGGTATGAACTTAGTAATGTCATTTTGTTTATTGTTTTCTGCCTGTTGTTTGGTTAATTTGTGTCTTCTTTGCCTTTGGTGATTTGATGATTTTTTTTTTTGCAATGATGTGTTCTGATTTCCTTTTTATTTTTTATTTATCTGCTATGGGTTTTTGTTTTGTGATTACCACAAGCTTACATAAATCATCTTAAATTATAATAGCCTATTTTAAGCTGATAACTTTGAACATACAAAAATCTCTACATTTTTCACTCCCCCTGCCACATTTTATGGTTTTTTAAAAAAAGATTGTATTTATTTTTAGAGGGGAAGGGAGGGGGAAAGAGGGAGATAAACATTAATGTGTGAGAGAAGCATTGATCCATTGCTTCTCACAGGCTCCCAACCAGAGCCCTGGCCCACAACCCAAGCATGTGCTCTGACTGGGAATTGAACCAGCCACCTTTCAGTTTGCAGCATGATGCTCAACCCCCAGAGCCACACTACTGAGGGCACATTTTATGTTTTTGATGTCTCAATTTATTATCTTTTTATATTGTATATCCATTAACAAATTATTGTAGTTATTTTTAATGCTTTTGTCTTTTAATCTTTATACTAATGACTTACCACCACATTACAATATTAGACTACTCTGAATTTATATATTTACCTTTATCAGTTAGTTTTATATTTTCTTATGTTCTCATGTTACTAATTAGCATTTTTGTTAAACTTGAAGAACTCCCTTTAACACTTTTTTATAAAGTCTGTCTAGTGGTGATGAGCTCTTCCAGCTTTTATTTGAGTATAAAAACTTTCTCTTTCAGTTCTAAATGACCGCTGCGGGGTAGAGGGTTCTTGGCTGACAATTTTTTTTTTCCTTGCAGCACTTTGAATATCTCCCATCTGCCTTGCAAGATTTCTGTTGACATAACTACTTAATAGTCTTATGGGGGTTCCCTTGTATATATAAAGTTGCTTTTCTCTCACTGCTTTTAAGATTCTTCTTTGACTTTTGATAATGTTATTATAATGTGCATCAACTTGGGTCTCTTTAGATTCATCTTATTTTGGTACTTTTTGGGCTTACTGGATGTGGATGTATGTTTTATTCCCCAGTTTATGGAGGAAGCTTTTGGTCATTATTTCTTTTTAATCAGCTTTCTGCCCTTTTCTCTCCCTTCCTTTTGAGACCCCTTTAACGTACATATTGGCCCATTTATTCTTGTCCCATAATCCCCTTAAGCTGTATTTATTCTTTTTTACCTTTTTTTGCTTCTCTAAATGGATGAATTCCTTTGCCCTATATTTGCGTTTAGTGATCCCTTGTTTTGCTTGATCTACTGTACTGTTGAACCCTCCTGTTGAACTTTTTAGTCCAAGTATTATAATCTTCAGCTCTATAATTTCAGTTTGGTGTTCCTTTATATTTTCTACCTCTTTGCTGAAATTCTCACTTTATTCATGCATTACTCTCCTCACTTCAGTGAACATCTTAGTTTCTGTTATTTTGAACTCTCTACCAGGTAAATTGCTTATCATTGTTTCATTAAGATCAGTTTTGGGAGATATATCTTGTTATTTTGTTTGGAACATATTCTCCTGTATCTTCATTTATCTTGACTCCTTGTGGTGGTTTCTGTGCATTACATAAAACTGCCAGCTCTTCCAGTCTTGACAGGCTGGTTTTGTGTAGGAAGTGAACCTTGTCAGTCAGGCCTACCCTAGTTCCTTCTTGCCTCTCAAACCTTTGTGTACATCTAAGCTACCATCTTTGTCCTCATTGGCCCTTAGTAGTTGAGGCTGTGCCAAGACCATCCCAATCAACATCTCATTACAGGCTGATTAGAAGCCAGACCTTCAGGCAGCAGCTATGACAGTACTGGTCAGACTGCTTCTGGGGAGGAACTGGGAAATGGGCCTTTTTGTCCCTCTGTGGGTGAGCCCAGGTGTAGTGCCTTGGGGAATGAGATGCTTTTTCCCTGGATTTAAGTGTTAGTTTGCTACAGTCCTGTGAACGCAAGCCTATTCACTATCAGAGCCAGGTGATTTAAGGGACAAACTCAAAAAGGAGAGGTTTTACATAAAGTTTTTCAGTGACAATGATTTATATATGAATTTATTTGGCAAGTATAACAAAATAATATTAAAATACGGTTTCTTATACCATTACATATGATAAAAGATGGGTCAGCCTGCTATCAGCCTATTACACTTATTTTTGAGAAAAAGTGTTCTAAAAGTAAGAAACTGAAAATTATTTTTATTTTTTAGGTTGTCCTTTGTGGAGGGTCTTCTCGAATTCCAAGGCTACAGCAACTGATTAAAGATCTTTTCCCAGCGGTCGAGCTTCTAAATTCTATCCTTCCTGATGAGGTTATCCCTATTGGTGCAGCTATAGAAGCAGGAATACTTATTGGGAAAGAAAACCTTTTAGTGGAAGACTCTCTGAAGATAGAGTGTTCAGCCAAAGATATCTTAGTTAAGGTACATTTAGCTTTCCTTTTCTGTAAAAGTGATATAAATTTGATGCCATAAGTTTTCGTTCATACCATGTTTTCACAATAAAACTTTATGTACTCGTAATAATTTTAAATTTGTATTTATAATTTAACTTTTAATGGGTTTTATATAAAGTTAGTATTTATGTACCATATTAATTCCTTAATTACTGTAATTTTAATCATAAATTTCTAATACAGGTAGAGAGATATGTTTCCGTTTTTTTTAATCCTTACCCAAGGATATATTCATTGACTTAGAGAGGGTGAGGGAAAAGAGAGAGAAAAACATCAATGTGAGAGACAAATATGGATCGGTTGCCTGTCATATGCACCTGGACTGGGATTGAACCTGAAACCTTTTGGCGCCTAGGACAATGCTCCAACCACCTGAGCCACTCAGCCAGGGCTGTTTTAATTTATTTTTAAAGTGGGTTGGGATTAAGGATTATTTCTATTTTACTCTCTTGTCTGTCTATAGTTTGCAACAATTATCAGCAAGAAATATATATTACATTTTTAAAGGAATGGTTTTTTATCATTGTAACAATAAATATCAAGGGATATGCATATTATTTTCCTGCTTATTAGGGAGTTGATGAATCAGGAGCCAACAGTTTTACAGTACTGTTTCCATCAGGGACTCCTTTGCCAGCTCGAAGACAACACACATTACAAGCCCCTGGAAGTATATCTTCAGTGTGCCTTGAACTGTATGAGTCTGAGGGGAAAAACTCTGCAAAGGAGGAAAACAAGTTTGCACAGGTGAATATGAAAAGTGGATTATGAATTAGTCACATGAAACTGTCTAGCTTTTCTTTATGGATTAAATTCAGTTTAATAATAATTAATAGAAAATATATAAGACATCTAACACATTTTTATGAATGGATTACTTCCATTTACTCGTTTCTGTAAGAAAGAAGAAATAGACAATTTTCATTTGAAAGTGTCAGGAAAATAAAAACACAATACAATTTGGATTTATATTCTTTCTGTTTGAGTCCTTGACCTTCCTTGGTGATACAGTGAGTGGCAGGGGAAATGTCACTTTTTGTTTCCTAAATGCCAGGTGCTGTACTACACACTTTACATATTCTCAAAATGCTGTGAGGTAGACATTATGTGCATTTTGTAGATGATTAGGAAACAGGCTTATGGTAGTAAATACCTTATTTTCTTGGTTGAGCTGATTTGTCCTCAGGTTGGTTTTATACTTGGGCCCATGTTGTTTCTATTAAACCATGTTGCTTCTGATCCAGGGTAAGTTTGCTTTTCAAAATACTACACATTTCATACTATATAGTCCCCTCTAATCATTTTAAAAGAGTGAGAGGAGCAATGTTATTTGCTTAGAACATGCCCAAGAAATATAGTTACATGAAAATATGCACACGCAAGGACTACAGGACCATATTTATTGTGGAACATCATTTGTATTTCATTAAAAAGATTGAGGGCACGGGTCCATGGGAGGGAAGAGGTGTTTGGGTAGGTGTGTGGAAGTATGTAGATAGCTATAGGTATTTGAACTGTTAAGGAAGCTTAACATGGGTAGTTTTGAAGATACCAAGAGGGTTTGAGGATATTTTGTTTTTGTTTTTTTGTTTGCTTACTTTTTAACACCTTATACTGAATTTTTTATAAACATCACAGGACATGAGCATGAATTATTTTTATTTAAAAATAAAACAAATGTAGGTGACAAGAGAATGTATATCTTCAGTTTTATAACCATTTTCTGGTTTCAACAAAAGAATAATGAAAACACACATATATAACTTGTCTGGACTCCATCTCAGGCTTAACATCTTAAAATCTACTGGAGAAGGGCAGCTTCAACTGGTAAAGGTTTCAAAAGCTCGTCCAGATATTTTTGTTGTGTATTACTATCTAAGCACTTGCCTGTGTGCCACATTTCTAACCTCAGGTGGCAGTCTTGCTACTCCCTTAGCTTCTCATTCTCATACACTTACCACCTTTTCTCTTCATATACTACTGTGAGACTCTGCAACTACTATCAGCATTTTATATAATATATACACACACACACACCCAGATATATACATATGTATACATACACATACACACACACAGATGTCAGAAGGAAAAGAGCCACGCACACTGAATTTGGAGAGAGAATTTTTTAGAGAAGCCATCTGTTCAAATCTCCTTTTACAAATGAGTAAAGCAAGATTCTTAGTGTCATGCTTAAGGTCATAAAACTTGATAATGACAGAATTTGAAAAGTTACTTCCAAACTTGGTTTATTAGTTTACCTGTCTTTAGGAAACTGAGGAATTTTATGGTAAAGTCATTAGCATCTCTAACTTGCCACAGATTTCTTTCAACTATGTTTTCCAATTTAAAACATTTAAATTTTTTAAAGTATATATAGAAGGCTTACCAAAATATAATTTGCATGTTACTGGTATGGCTTGATTACTAAAAAGAAAAGTAGTCTGCAATCATTTTAATCTAGGACATGGCATTTAAGAGGGGCAAATATATTAATTATCTTCTGTGCCCTCCTGGAGGAGATTTTTTATTTCATAGTTAAGAATGCTTAATTTTCTGAATTTTGATAACTGATAGGAAAATTGAAAACTGCCTTATTTTAAAAGTTTTATTTAAGTAATAAGTAGGATTTAATCCATTGAAATAATTGATTCATCTGCTTATTAATATGTCAAAGTACTGAATCCTCTTTGTGTTGTTTCTGTATAAACAGGTTATACTCCAGGATTTAAATAAAAAAGAAAATGGATTACATGACATATTAGCTGTTCTCACTATGAAAAGGTACAAAATTAAACTACTTCTGATGCTAAGAAAATGCACTTTGAGACTTGACCTTTTCTGTTAGTTTATTGATTCTTCAGCCATTGTCCTTCTGGGGAAATCGTTTAGTCAAAACTTAAATATTTTATTAGTGATTTACATTTCTTTTTTGCCCTGAAGAACTACTGTATCTTACAAAGAAAAGTATATTTCAGGTCATTTGTATTCTAAATTTTTTATGAACTCTAATTATTTTGGGGTAGTCAACCAGAAAACTGTTTCATGCAAGTTGGGATATAATTTTTATTAATTTTAAATATAATTTTCTAAGATTTGCAGATTTCATATTATTTGTCCTGTGAAAGGATAAGTTTAATTTATTGTTGCTACAGAAAATCTCTAGGAAATAAATTATTGCATATATCCAGTTGTTACCATTTCCCTAACAGCAGTTCATCCTTACCAATATGTCTTGCAAGTATATCACTTTAAAATTAATATTCAGGACAATTCATAGACCATACTTAGTGAGAATGTTGAATTTATTAGGGTAAGTTTTGTTTTGGCCTGGGCTTGAAAATCACATGGTGCATCTTGAGCTTGGACAAAGTCTTGAACTTAAAATCTTCATCATCATGGGTTTTCAAGGAACCCCATCTTTTGTATCAGTGGTCTAGGAGGAAATTTTTTTTAAAAACTACATAATTATAGCATATAATACTAAATTTAGAGACACTGAAATTGTGTTTCTTCCTTATCCTAATACTCTTCTTTCAAAAATTAAAATTCTCTTCTTTATTAATTACTTTAATTTCTTAAGGACTTTCTGTTTTTATAAAATGAGCTTATGGAGTGTTGTTTTTTGTTCATTTAGGGACGGATCTTTACATGTGACGTGCACAGATCAAGAGACTGGAAAATGTGAAGCGGTCACTATTGAGGTGGCATCTTAGTGTTTTAAAACAACATGATTTTTTTTAGAACTAAAATGTCAACATTATTTGGTTTTGTTTGTAAGTGATGTTTATATTAAAAAATACTTTTGGATGAACTGTATGTATCATCTATGTTTCTATTAAACTACAATATATTGATAAATGTTGCAACCATTTTTGTTTTCTATTTAAGATGAATCATTAGTGGGAAATATAAGGAACTTTTTCTATCATGAAGGTATTTAAAATTAAGTTGAGTGGACTAAAGAGCATTTTACTGGGAACTTAACATTGTGTTCTTAAAACTACTTTGCTTCTGTAACTTCAACTTTTAAAAAGTCTACTATTATTAGATGATTAACTAAGAAAACAATTGAAAAGTCTTTCGTATTAAATGAAAAAATTTCAGAACCAAGTACAAAGTAAAATGCCATTTTTGTTTAAAAGATAAAAGTAAACTCATAAACTCAACAATGGATGTGCATGTGACATGTAGAAAAGCCTAAAAGACTAAATAGCAAACTCTTTAAACAGTGGTTTCTTTTGTGAAGGGCAATAAGGGGACGTGCTTTTACTTTAACTTTTTCTCTCTATAGTTTTTTTAAGTATATTTTATTGACTATGCTGTTACAGTTGTTCCATTTTTTTCTCCCCTTTATCCCTCCTCCACCCTGCACCCCCCTCCCACCAGACTTCCCCCACTTACTTCATGTCTGTGGGTCATACATACAAGCTTTTCAGCTCCTCCATTTCCTCTACTATTCTTAACCTCCCCGTCTATTTTGTACCTACCATTTATGCTTCTTATTCCCTGTACCTTTTCCCCCATGTTCCCCCCTCCCCTTTCCCGCTGATAACCTTCCATGTGATCTCCATTTCTGTGATTCTGTTCCTGTTCTCGTTGTTTGCTTAGTTTGTTTTTTTTTTAGGTTCAGTTGTTGATAGTTGTGAGTTTGTTGTCATTTTACTGTTTATATTATTGTTCTTCTTTCTCTTAGATAAGTCCCTTTCACATTTCATATAATAAGGGCTTGGTGATGACAAACTCCTTTAACTTGACCTTATCTGGGGAGCACTTCATCTGCCCTTCCATTCTAAATGAGAGTTTAGCTGGATAGAGTAATTTTGGATGTAGGTCCTTGCCTTTCATGACTTTGAATACTTCTTTCCAGCCCCTTCTTGCCAATAAGGTTTCTTTTGTTGAGAAATCAGCTGATAGTCTTATGGGAACTCCTTTGTAGGTAACTATCTCCTTGTCTTTTGCTGCTTTTAAGATTCTCTCCTATCTTTAATCTTGGGTAATTTACTTATGATGTTGTAGGGAACCACTTCGCATGGCGTGGAAATGTAGCTCAGCACTCATGTGGAAAGCCAGTAGGGAGTGAATGGCACATAGGACCACGCCCATGGATAGGTTTTCCCATGGGGAATCAGGCCTGCACTGTACCTAGACTGCTATGAGACTTGCTTTTGGTAAAAGTGCCTCACCCTGAATTGAGGCAGCAAGGGCTTACTGCAACTTCCTAAAATCTGAGCTAAGCCTCCCAAGTTTGGAGTTTGACTGGGTTCAACCACTTTTCCCCTTGGTCTGCAACATCCTTCTGTTTGAAGTAATTAACAACATTCTTTCCTTTGTTATAAAAGGTAATCCCTTGCAGTGAACCTGTGCATAGTAAATGAGGACAATCCTCAATATAATGTACCCAGAGAAGCAATAAAAGCCTGTCCAGTCAGGGACTGAGCTCTCTGGCCCTCTCGCCCTCTCTGTCTCTCAAAGAGTGGCCACACCATCCCTTTTTCTCCACAGGACTTCTGTTGTCCATGTGTATTTGTTCATGAACAGCCACAACATACTTGGATCCTGCAGGCCAGGATCCGCCACATGATGTGCCTTGGTGTGTTCCTCCTTGGGTCCAACTTCTTTGGGACTCTCTGAGCTTCCTGGACTTCCTTGGTATCTTGTCTATTTCCTTTGCCAGATTGGGGAAGTTCTCCATTATTTTTTCAAATAAGCTTTCAATTTCTTGCTCCTCCTCTTCTCTTGCTGGCACCCCTATGATTTGGATGTTGGAACCTGTAAAGTTGTCCTAGAGGTTCCTAAGCCTTTCCTTGTGTTTTTGAATTCTTGCTTCTTCATTCTGGTCTGGTTGAATGTTTATTTCCTCCTTCGTTCCAAATCAATGATTTGATTTGGACTCAATGATTTGAATCCCAGTTTCTTCCCCTTCACTGTTGGTTCCCAGTATATTTTTCTTTATTCAGTTTGCATAGCCTCCACTTCCTCTATTTTGTGGCCATACTCAACCATTTCTGTGAGCATCCTGATTGCCAATGTTTTGAACTCTATATCTGTTAGATTGTCTATCTCTTTGTCACTTAGTTCTTTTTTTGGAGTTTTGGTCTGTTCTTTTATTTGGGCCATATTTTGTTGTTCAGCGTGCCTGTTACATAGTAAGAGGCAGAGCCTTAGGTATTTGTCAGGGCAGGGCAACCACATCATTGCACTGTGGTGCTGTATGTGGGGAAGGAGTCCAAGAAGAAATAATGCTGCTTGCTTAGCTCTCTTCCTGCTTTCAGTCACTTCCTCCTCTGTCCACAAGCAATTGGGCCCTTCTGGTGCTGATTCCCAGGTAGGTGGGTTTGTGTACATTCTAGGGCCCTGTGGGTCTCTCCAATGAACTCTCCTGTGAGGCTGGGAGTTTCTCCTGCTGCTGCAACCCCCACAGGTTGTTACAGCCTGAGGTTTTGAGGTTTTAGTTTCCCACTCTGGAACCCTGGGTTGTACGGTCTATCTCGCTTCCCCGTTGTTCCTCCCAACTTATGAGCACCGGAATGTGGGACCACCCAGTCGACCAGCTGCCCCCTTGCCCAGCCAGGTCTGTTGCATTGCCCATACTCTCTGCTGTGGCTGCCTGTTTCCACCTCTCCTACCAGTCTGGATGAATATTTCTTCTTTAACTCCTTGGTTTTCAGACTTCCATACGGTTCAATTTTCTGGCAGTTCTGGTGGTTTTTTGCTTTTAAATTTGTTGTTGTCCTTCTTTTGGTCATGCAAGGAAGCAAAGGGTATCTACCTACACTTCCATCTTGGCCTGAAGATTGGACTTCTCTTTCTACAGTTTTATTTAGCTTGACTGTTTCCTCTTACAAACAAACATAAGGTTCTTTTGAAGTAAAATTTTTTTTTGTATTTTAAAGAGAGCAAACTACATTCTATTCATCAGAAAATACTCACTAGGACATTGAGATCTTCAGTGGGTTACTAAAGAAAAAGCTTATTCTCTGTGTAAAAGATGACAGCTAAGCTGCCTATGTTGAGGAAACAGATGGAAGGTGAGTAGCGCACATTAGACTCCAGATCTTATTACCAACAGAGGATTTTCCACTTATTTCTCTCCGAAGGCCCAGTAGACTTGAAAAGAGGAAATATCTTTTACTCAGTGGCAAAATTCAAAAACTGTTTTGTTTTTTACCTGTTCAAACTTTGCGGATGTGCTTTATTGTTGTAGTTAGTTTTTATGGAGATAGATACAGAAACCAAAAGTAAATTTGTTCACGATTACTCTGCATCAGATTATTGACAGAAGCACAAAGAGAACTCAGATATGATTTTAAGTTCAAAAAGAAGCAGCCTTTTGATTAGGCATATCTTCTTAAGGATGAGTACTTAGTTATATCTTACGGTTTTTTTCCAAGTTATAAAAAATGAAATAAACTAATCATATGTGTAAGTCATTAAGTTTTCAGAAAACAGGAAAATCCCAACTCAGGTAGTTGAACTGCTAAGTCTAAATGCTTTCAGTTATCTTTGGAAAAATGTATTAAGATTTTACTTTGAAAT
The DNA here is from genome assembly GCF_004126475.2 of Phyllostomus discolor. NCBI lineage: Eukaryota > Metazoa > Chordata > Mammalia > Chiroptera > Phyllostomidae > Phyllostomus > Phyllostomus discolor. Next base: position 66,747,462 of record NC_040903.2, read on the forward strand.
TAGTATTAGTTCTTTTTACTGTTAGATCAGGGATTAGAAAACCATGGCCAGTGTGTTAGTTCTACCCCACGCCTAGTTTTGTAAATAAAATTTTACTAGAACATAGACACACTGACTTGTGTATGTATTGTTTGTGGCTGTTTTCACACTGTAATGATAGAGTGAGTGGTTGCAACAGAGACTGTGGCCTACAAAGCTGAAAGTATTTACAGTCTGGCCCTTTACAGAAAAGTTTGTCACCCCCTAAGTAGATTTTGAAACCTGTATAATCAAATATCATAAGGGTTTATTCAAGAGTTTTCTTTTTGTTCTGGCTGGGTGGCTCAGTTGGTTAGTGTCATCCTATACACCAAAAGGTTGGAGGCTTGATTCCTGGTCAGGGCACGTATCTATGTTGAAGGTTCAATTCTGGGTTGGGGTACATGCAGGAGGCAACCAATTGATGTTTCTCTCCCATCAATGTTTTTCTCTCCCTTCCTGTCTCTCTCAAATCAATAGGCATATCTTTAGGTGAGGATTAGTTTTTTAAAAAAAAATACAAAAAAAGTTTTTCTTTTATACCCATTAATAATTTACTTATTTGACTGCTTTCTCCTCTAGATTGTTAAGCACTGTAAGAGCAGAGACTCTCAGTCTCTGTGATCATTGTGTCCCAGCCCTTAGAATAATAGTACCTGACATAGGGTTCAGGAAGAGTCTATCAAGTCAGTGAGTTACACAGAAGAAAAAATAACAATGTCATCTTTGTGTCCCATGGGAACATGGCCACTAAGGACATCTGCTGCATATTTTATGGTTTGTTGAAAAACATAAGGAAAGAAATACCACTGCTTCTGACTTTATTGGTCAGATTTGTATGTTTTTTCCCCAAAACATGCCAAATTTGATATTGTCATCAAAACTGCTCTGTTACCTAATGAAATATACTCCCAAATTTTCTTGTGTCCTCGGGTGACAAGTTATTTTCTTTTGAATTTGTGTAAGATTCTCCAATTAACTTTTCTAGCGTTTTTTTATTTTTCAAGGTGAAAATAGCTTTAACATTCTTATAATCATAAAATGATAAATGTTATAAAAGTAAAACTAAAAAAGAAGAAAATATAAAACATCCTATATTCTAGCATGCAGGGTAACAACTGTTAAGATATTTTTGATGAACAACTTAATCTTTTCATTCATATGCAAGTTATTTTTACAGTGTCACATATATATTTAAAACTTGAGCATTTTTACCAGCAAAAAGCTTTGTCAAATTACCATAATTTTGCCTATGTACACATCTGACATTGCTTAAAGGACAGGGCCATATATAAAAATAGAAATACCCATATACTACTGCGGAAGTCTTGGGAGGCCACAGAATGTGTCATCACAAATGGAGAGCCTTTACATGTGTGAGAGTGACTGTCTGGGTACAGATCCTATGGGGAAATGTCAAGGTTTCTACAGCAAGTGGCCATGTAACATATGTAACAACACTAGTGTTTGCTTTTATTCATTATCTTTTAATTCTGATCTCCCCACAACTCCATGAGTAGTTGCAATACATAGAGAGTACTATGGCATATATTTCTGTGGTGTAGATGTGGTAGATTCAAAGTGAAATAATTTACCCAAGGTCTCAAAGTAAATAAACAGTGAATTTTGAACTCACATTCAGATGTTTTCTAAACAATTTTTTTGATTGCCTTACTATTAGAAGCATGTGCATTATTTCAATTAAATTCACATTTCCAGTGTCCATTCTAGATTCTTCTCTGCCTCTTGAAGAATATTTATTTAAATGGAAGAGTAGACACTTCATGGACCTCATGTTTTCAATGGTCTTTATGAAAAAAATTATGGGGTACAGGCATACCGTATTTTTCCCTTGAGGACACTGGTTTATATGTCTCTCAGTTGCTTTTAATTTTCCTTTCCACTTACAGCCAGGGTTTGCCAAAATTCTCAAACTGTTTAGTCTCAGAACTCCTTTACACTCTTAAAAAATAACTGAGAACCAAAAGAGCATTTGTTTATATTGGTGATAAATATATTATTTTTACCATGTAGAAATTAAAACCAAGAGACTTAAAGTAACTATTCACTTTTAAATAAAACATTTTATGAAAAATAACTTGCACAAAAAAGGACTTGCATTTTTTATATTTTATGAAATCTGTACTATCTGACTTACAAAGGTAGCTTTGTTCTGGTACCTGCTTCAATCTGTTTGCAATATCCAAGTTGTGTACCTTTGGAAAACTTCACTGTATACTCATGAAAGGAAAATAAAGAAGGCAGGGAACATCTTGGTATTACGAAAATAGTTTTGAACTCAGGAGCCTCTGAAGGGTTTCAAGTCCCGGTACCCCACTTTGAGAGTTGCTGCTCTACACAGTAGACACAATGATGCATGTTGAAGAAACAAGGCCTACTCTATTCCCTGGGATTAATGGGATTCAAGACTAGGAAAATGAAGGAAACAGTTGATTTACAAAAGAGTTTAATACATTTGTTCTTTGAAATTTTACTGAAACTAATGTAGACCCCCTAAAATAGACAAGATAGCTGCAGATTTTGATAAGTTCATTTAAGGGAGCAAAGAAGAGAGAATGGAAATAGGAAGTACCTACTTTAGATAGGACGACCAATAGTGACCTCTGAAAAAGTGACCTTGAAGCTGAGACCCAAGTGATAAGAAGGTAGTCACATGAAGAACCAGGGAGCATATCCTATAAACTAGGAAGTGATTTAGAGTTGCTATAAGTTACTTATTTCCCTGTTCATTTTATCTGTTCCTCCCAGGTCTTTCTCTTTCACGTCCACTGTTACATTCCCAGCACCTCATACACTGTCTGGCACAGAGGAGATGCACAATAAATGGTCTCTGGATGAGTGAAAAACAGTACTAGAGGATAATGATCAAAGGGGAAAGTGGCACAAAGTAGATTAGGGAGGCAGGGTTTAGATCACATAAGGCCCCAGAGACCATCCAAATGGTCTGAATTTTATTCTGGGTCCATTGGGAAGTATTTAAAAGTAGGCAAAGGAAATGTTTTTTCTTTATGTTTTAAAGTCATTTGTGGTTATGTGGAAAGTGGATCGGAGGGTTGGCGTGATCACCGACCAGCAGTGACCATGGAACGCTGCGGATAGCTTGTCAAAACATGAGAAAACCATACACAGAGACAACCGAGTCCTGTGGGGAAATAGGGATGGAACGGCCACTCTCTCTAGTGGAGAGCATCATGGCCACCCTCTCTAGGGGAGAGCACCCCTAAGGGAGGGCGCCCCATTCTCCCGCCCGAGCAGGCTTTTATTGGGTTCGTTTGCATAAGAATTCAGGTAAAGCTTATTACTCATTGCCAGGAAGTAAGGATCAAACAATAGATAACAAGGAAGTCTGAGGGCCTATTTTGAGTCAGGGTCAAAGAGCTGTACAAAACTTTAAGGAACAAACTTACTTCTTCCTTGGACCCTTATCATTCAACTGTGAGCATTCTAAACAAAGCAGGTTTCACAGGATTTTACATATTCTTTCTTAGGCCTGATCACCCGGGGAACCCGCCCTTTTCAGCACAGAGCTGCACCACCCTCTGTCATTGTTTCAGGCTTAGGTGGAGCAAGGGAAGTAAGGCAGCCAAGAGATTAGGAGATTTTCTCGCAGATAATGAGGACTCAGGCTATGTCAAAGCCAAGGGGTGAGGGTCCATCAACCTCTTTTGCTGTAGCCCCCAAAATCCTTTTCTGGGGGCCTCCCACATGATCATGCCTGTGTTAGGTCATTCCCCCCTTGGGGAATCTTACTTACCCGTCATTGGCTAACCGACCAAGCATTGAGGGCCAGTTATGGATGAAGTAGCAGAAGCAGTGCCCCTGCCAGGGAGATAAGCTTGTCTCCTTGGTGGTTTATGGTGCCAAAGTCATTCCCTCAGCCTTAGCCTTGGCGGGGGTTACAGCTTCTGATACCAGGCAGGGTGGTTCCCAACAGAGGGTAGCAATAGTGGCAATGAAACCAGGTAGGCTTTTACAAGACTCCAGTTGAGAAATGGCCTGTACCACTAAGATAATAGCAGTAGCAATTGGGAAACGGGGTAGAAGTGAGGTCTACGAGAAAGTACCAGCCATGTAATATGAAAAATAGAGATATTTTTTGAAGAGGATAAAAGCTATAAGAAACACTGTATGTAGGACAATGATACCTCATGATTCATCTCCAGCTGTAACCTTCTTGAGGAAATCTGGTTTGTTGGTAACAGTCTGAATCAAGTCATTAGCAACTGCAGCACAATGTTCCTTCTGCTCTGATAACAGAAGCCGTGGAACAAATTCTGCCATGACACATTTCATGCCAAGATCCTGTGTCTGAATCTCAGACACAGTAGGTTTTGGAATACCCAGATCAGCTTCTAATCCTCACACTGTCAATTGCTGATATTTGTTGATTGCAGCCCTTACACAGTCAACATTCTCAGGTGTTCTGCTTGTCGCAGACCTTCTAGAACATGGGTCACTTTCAACAGATTCTCAACCACCTTTGAAGCATGTGTGCCACACTTTTATTTGTACTGCACTCCTTGTATCGTCCCCAAAAAGCCCTCTGAATCATCTGAATAGTTTCCATAGAGGAAATGTTCAAGCTTAATGCAAAATTTGATGCAGATTCATTGCTCAACTCACTCAGTCACCTTGAATGTGACAGCCACACAGTACACATCCTCACTCAACAGCATCTACCACCCCCACTGACTAGTGCAGTGAAGTCATCATTGTTCACACATGCACATTCCAGTCCACTCTCCTTGGCCATCAGTTTATATCAATGTCATGCAAACTGTTCTTGTTATATTATCAATGGCCTGACTTTTTCTGGACAGACCTCATATTTTGGACATGCCATTGACATGACTTCCTAATGGAATTTGGAGAATGTGAGGAGAGGGTGACCCAAGAACACCTAGATTTCCTTCTTAAACATCTGAGTAGATGGTGCCAGTGTATTGAGATGAGAAAGTTTGTAGGGAGAACCAGGTTTGGTGGCAAAAATCAAGGGTACTTTTATGAGTATCATTTTAATCAACTTGAGGTGTTTGTACTACACCTCAGTGGATATGTCAGCTAGGCACTATAGATATTAAAGTCTGGAATTCAGGACAGAGATCATGGCTGGAGACAAAAGGCATGAAGATGATAAAGATGGTATTTAAATCCATGGGAACTGAGGCAGTCATTTAGGGAAAGAGCATAAGAGAAATGTCTCAGGGCTTAGCCCTGAGAAACCCCAGCATTTAGGTCAGATAGAGGAAAGGCAGCCAGAAAGGGGAGTGAAGAGTTGCCACTGAGGTAGAAGGAAAACCAGAAAAGAAATTGCCGAAGAATGGATACTCGAGAGGTGCCGTCAGAACTTCCAGTGACTACACTTAGGAAGGAGGAGTGAGAGAAGCCCTGATTGGAAGTAAGGCTCTATCCAAGTCCTCTCCCCTTATCCCGTTGCCTTGATAAAGAGGAATAAAAGGTCCTATCCAACCTATCACATGGAGGTTCTTTGTGATACAGTTCTTGTCCACTTCTCAAGCTTCATTGCTCATCATTTCCTCCTATTCTAATTCATAACTTTGAATATTCTTTGCTCCCTATCCCCAGGTCTTTGGTCAATTCTCTGCTTCTTGCTTAGAAAATACCTGTATTTCCATCTTTGGTGGGATTTCTGCTTAAATTTGTAAAGATGGTAAGTTAAAATTTTTGTCTTTGAAAATAATCCCCAGATAATTTATATTTATCTTCCTATACATTTTTTACACAGTTGAAACTCCATATATTTTACAAGTTTTTGTTTCGCTTAACATATTAAATAAACCTCATGATACTAAAGGCTTCCTAAAGATCTTTTGTAGTGGCCAGACACTATTTCATAATGGAAACAAACATAATTTTTTAATGTTCTATGTTTACTTTTGATATTGCAAAATCTATAGATGCTTTGAAATATTTTTGTAATTTTTTATGTAAATTTATTTTTTAAATCCTTTGTAGATGGCAAATGGCTTTCTTTTTTTAAAATATATTTCATTGATTATGCCATTACAGTTGTCCTATTTTCCCCTTTCACTCCCCTTCACCCTGCACACTCCCTCCCACCACATCCCCCCCCCCTTTAGTTCATGTCCATGTGTCATACTTACAAGTTCTTTGGCTTCTACATTTCCCATACTATTCTTACCCTCCCCTTGTCTATTTTCTAGCTACCATCTATGTTACTTATTCTCTGTACCTTTTCTCCCTTTCTCCTGCTCCCACTCCCCTGTTGATAACCCTCCATGTAATCTCCATTTCTGTGGTTCTGTTCCTGTCCTAGTTGTTTGCTTAGTTTGTTTTTGTTTTAGGTGTGGTTGTTAATTGTGAGTTTGCTGTCATTTTGCTGTACATGTTTTTTATCTTCTTTTTCTTAGGTAAGTCCCTTTCACATTTCATATATTAAGGGCTTGGTGATGATGAACTCCTTTAACCTGACCTTATCCAAGAAGCACTTCATCTGCCCTTCCATTCTAAATGAAAGCTTTGCTGGATAGAGCAATCTTGGATGTAGGTTCTTCCATTTCATGACTTTGAATACTTCTTTCCAGCCCCTTCTTGCCCATGTCTCTTTTGAGAAATCAGCTGACAGCCTGATGGGAACTCCTCTGTAGAAAACTTTCCTTTTGTCTTGCTGCCTTTAAGATTCTCTCATCTTTAATCTTGGCTAATGTAATTATGATGTGCCTCGGTGTGTTCCTCCTTGGGTCCAACTTCTTTGGGGCTCTGAGCTTCCTGGACTTCCTGGAAGTCTATTTGCTTTGCCAGAATGGGGAAGTTCTCCTTTATTATTTGTTCAAATAACTTTCCCACTTATTGCTCTTCCTCTTCTCCTTCTGGTACCCCTATAATTCCGATGTTGGAACATTTAAAGATGTCCTGGAGGTTCCTAAGCCTCTCCTCATTTTTTTGAATTCTTGTTTCTTTGTTCTCTTCTGATTGGATGTTTCTTGCTTCCTTCTGGTCCACTCCATTGATTTGAGTCCCAGTTTCCTTCCCATCACTATTAGTTCCCTGTACATTTTCCTTTATTTCACTTAGTGTAGCCTTCATTTTTTCATCTAATTGGCAACCAGATTCAACCAATTCTGTGAGCATCCTGGTCACCAGTGTTGTGAACTGTGCATCTGATAGGTTGGCTATCTCTTCATCATTTAGTTGTATTTTGGGGGGGGCTCTGATCTTTCATTTGGGTCTTTTTTTTTTTTTTGTCTTGATGTGCCCGTTAGGAGTGAGGGGCGGAGCCTTAGGAATTCACCAGGGTGGGGCAACCCAGTCCTTGCACTGTGACCCTGTATGTGGGGCAGGGGTCCAAGAGGGAACCATGGTGCTTGTTCTGTTCTCTGCCATGTTTCAGTCACTTCCCCTGCTTCCCACAAGCAAACTGGGCCCTTCTGGTGCTGATTCCCGGGTGAGTGGGTTTGTGCACGTTCTAGGACCCTGTTGGTTCCTCCAAGGAACTCTCCTGTGAGGCTGGGAGTCACTCCTGGAACCTCAACCCCCACAGGTGTTTTCAATCGGTGTTTTGAGGCTTCATTTCCCCTGGGTTGCGTGGTCCATCCCACTCCCCAGTTTTGCCTGGTTTATCTGCAAGAGAATGTGGGACTGCCTGGTCTGCCAGCCACCTTGTGCTCTCCGCCCCACAATTGGCTGCCTAGCGGGGTCCACCAGCCATTGCTTTGCCACGAGCCCACTCTGCCCCAGCCGCCCAACTCCGCCCCCCCTACGAGTCTGGATGAATATGTCTTCCTTTAACTCCTTGATTGTCAAGACTTCCATACAGTTCAATTTTCTGTCAGTACTGGTTGTTTTTTGTTTTTAAATTGTTGTTGTCCTTATTTTGGTTGTGCAAGGAGGCACAGTGTGTCTACCTGCACCTTCATCTTGGCCAAAAGTCTAGCAAACTGCTTTCTACCAAAGTTTTTGCAATTTACTCTTTTGTGATTTTTGCTTTCGATTGTTTAGAACAATGTTTTTCAACTGGTGAGCCACAAGAATTTTTAAAACATGCAATATTTGATTTTTAGTCAGGGGACTTTTCCCTTAGATTGTCAACTAAAAAAATGACAACAGCCAACAGCAATAGCCATCCAGTGTGAATGAATCAAAATTATACCTATTTTTTGTCACAAAGGCAAAAAAATATTTTTGGTATATTTTTGGTGTGCTGTAATATTTTTGTAATTATGTGTGCTGTGAGATGAAAAAGTTTGAAAATCATTGGTTTAGAACAACCATCAGGGATGCAGTGTGAAGAATGGGTGTGGGTGGGGAGAGATAGAGACCCATTAGGAGTTGTCCTAGTAGAGTGCCTGGGTGTGAACACAGCCTCGCTACAACAGTATGGTCCCAATCCAGAAGCATCATCAGAACACTACTCACCAGAAATGCAACACCTCAGGACCCAGCCTAGATCTACCATTTGAATCTGTTTTAACACAATCCAGGATGATTCTATGCCCATTCAGGTATGAGAGAAACACTGATCTAAACGGTGGTTTCAAACTGCCACACAATGGAATCACCTGGGGAGCCGTAAAGATTCCAATGCCCAGGCCACACCCCATACCAATTAAATCAATCTTTGTAAGTGGGACCAGAAAGAAAAACCCCTCCAGAAGGGACCCCAATGTTCAGCCAATTTCCATAGCCTGTGATCTGAGTAGCATGGGAGGAAACAACAATGGTTAGTCCACTGCTCTGATTGGTGTCGCTCAGTGGGTTGGGCGTTGGAACCGCAAACTGAAAGGTAGCCTGTTCAACTCCCTGATGCTAGCCAGGTCCCCAGTTGGCGGCAAGAGGCAACCCATTCATGTTTCTCTCCCTCTCTAAAAATAAATAAAATCTTTACAAAAAATGGTTAGTTCAGGTGACCGAAGAACAGGCATGGAAGGGGAATGCACCATATAGTCCCGCTGTTTTGGATTTTGCACAGTACTCACGTAATGCCATGTAAAGCTAAAACGCGCGTGGGAAGGCCTGACTGAGATGCCCCTTGATTGGGCGATAAACCAGCCAGACAGGAGAAGGTGGCTAATAATCTAACGGAGCGCCGCCAGTTCCGCCAGGGGATGCCACCCCCGACACGCCCCACCCCACCTACAAGACCCTCTCCTCTTCGGCCCTGGCTCTCTCCGGCACCCTCCCACGCGCCGGTACGCGACAGGGAGCGCAGGCGCGCTCGCCACTGCGGCCGGGGGTCGGCCTCCAGTGACGTCAGCACGCCTCGCGGGGTCCAGCCCCTCAGCCCGGCCCCCCACTCCCGCGCTTGCCGGGCAGGGGCGGAGTGCAGACCCGTTGCACTATCCTGTCTGACCGCGCCAGTTTGAATGAAAGCTCTTCAAGATGGCGGCGGCCGGGGCCGAGGCGCGAGAAGGTGAGGGTTAGAGAGCGGCGCCCCTCACTAGCACCCGTTCTCCCGGCAAACTCCCCAGGCCCGGGAAGCGTGCCGGGACGCGCGGTCCAGGCCGAGTGCGGCGCCGCCTCCCGCCCTGCTGACACCTGGGCCCCCAGATGCGCGCCGCGGGCTTCACCTTTCCCCCGGCCCCTGACCCTTCTCGCGGCTCGGCCGGCACGCTCCCCGGAGTTTCCCTCTGCGCCCCGGCCGGTGCGCCGGCCGCCGGGATCGGCCCCCTCCGCCCTGCCGAGGTCTCTTGGGCCTCGCGGCCCCTCCCCAGCCGGTGGTCGTGTAGAGGTATTCAGGCGGCCGCCGCGACGCCGGCTGATCCCCAGGGGGGTCGTGTTCCCGTGGGCGCGCGAGTGGCTTGACTCTTTTGTGGTGGTTTGAGCGGGACGTTTTCAGTTGGGGCTGGCGTTTTAGCTGGGTACCGGTGGTTTAAATGTGACCTCAGTATCAAACAGAGGAAAAGAAAGAAATTGGGCCTGACCTATGACTGCTAATAAAGGAAATTAAGTGAGGATACACCCCAATTCGGTCTCACTAGGAGGTGAAATTCCTCATCGGAGCTTATCCTAGTAAGTGGGTATTGGATAATGTATCCTTTAGCCTGGGGTCATTTTTATATCCACCAGAAACTTGTGTGTTATTTGCGTGGACGCCAAAGAATTAGCTACTGAACTTGAATGCATTCTTGTGCGCCCTTTGAAAAAGACTGGAACTTGCATTGCATTCTAGAATTTGAAGGTGTTTTCCAGACTATTTCTCTCCACATAGATTATCAAGTCTTTATTCCCCAGGTGTTTTTCCACTTGAGGTTACTGTGAACTATTGTGAGGTTTTTATGGTGGAAATAAAATGTGTAATTTTGTAAATGAATTTTCCCCCTACATTATAGATAATCGAGATTATTACCAAAAGTGTTTTATGCCCGCTCCCCTTTTTCTTTGTCCTTTTTAAAAAAAACTCTCAAAAGCATTTCCATCGAGGGTTGTGTCTTGAATCTTCTTGTTACTTCAACTAGGTGAGAATGGTAGGAACAGCAGACAAATCACCTGGGGTAGATATCCTAAAGGAACCTCTTTTGCATGTGATCAACATAATGAGGTTAACTTTACACAAAACGTCCTGAAGATTTTTAATGGAAAGGATTTAAGGTTCATTTCTGTTCTGCTACTCTTCTACCCCCAAACCACCACTCCAAAGCAAGCACCCTCTTCCTCCCAATTATTTTTTTTGAGAGAGGGATGTCTTTTACTTTCTTGATCTAGGAATTGTCCTTTGTAGGAAGGTGGTGGGGGGGGGGGAGTGGAAACCCTGTTTCAGGGTTTCTGACAATGAAATCCCTGTGTGAGTGGAGGGTGAGGAGTGGATCTAGCAAGAGCAGCTGTGGTCTCTGAATTACTTCAAAACACAAAAGGTTATCGAGACTACCTTGGAGAGCTACCAAGTAAAGCTTGAGTTTATTGATAGATTTTGTTTGTAACCACAATTTACTTAAACTCCCACATTTTCTCAGTGAATCTAAAACTTGGAATGGTGAAAATCTAGCTAAAGTCATATAGCTAAGTGGCCTAGCAAAGGCTGGGGCAGAAGACCTTTGGTCCTCTCTAGTGCTTACCATAACACTATCCACGAAACCAAGCTTATTACAGGTTTCTAAACATCAGTTTGTGTTAACATATTTTATTAGCACTGTGGGAGCAGAAATTTGAGGGTGAAATCTGCTGTAGTACAATAAGGTATTGGCTTATTGTAAGATTGATTATGAATGTGTCTGATTTTCTTCAAGCTTGATATATGGGTCATGTAAATTGAATACTCTGTTTTATAATTCTTGATTTTAAAAAACTACAGGAAATGAGTATGGCAAAACTCAATATGCTCTCCATTGTTTTATTATAACTTTGGGGATTACTCATCTTCATAATAATAACATTGGAGCGTGGGCAAGATAAGTGGAGTTAAAATTTCATGCTACATTGCAAACTGGGAAAAGTAGGACATGTGATACACGAGTAACTATAGAACTATATTTCAGTTAGATTTCAGTTTTTACTCTCCAACTAAGAAAAAGGGAGAAAAGGTTTTAAATTTTTAACAAATTACAAGATTGTTTTATGATATCTTGAAGATATTTCTAACAACAAGTATATCCTAGATATCTATATTTTATTAAAATAGCAATTATATCCTGTGTAGACTCTACTGGAAAAGTCAAAAACATTATCCCTTTTAACCTTTGGATCTTTATGTAATCTTAAGAAAGCTTCCAGACTTTCTATGAAACATTTTGTTCAGGTGGCTCAGTAGAAATTAATTGACATCAGTTAACACAGTAGTGTAGGAACCCATGAGAAAGTCCAAGAAGACCAATTTCCACAATAATTCTTTAATACTTAACTTTGTCTTGAAGACACAAAAATGGCTTCTTGTCATAAGAATTTTTAGTCCTAGAAAATTGCCAGTAGAAAGGTGGGGATATAGAAGTGTTAAGTTTTCCTTTTCCTTTTTTGATTTTATTCAGTAGCTATTTCATTAGTAAAGAGTTCTATTTTCTTATTGTAGCTTGGTGTGTGCCTTGCCTAGTTTCACTTGATACTCTTCAGGAATTATGTAGAAAAGAAAAGCTCACATGTAAATCGATTGGAATCACCAAAAGGAATCTAAACAATTATGAGGTGGAATACTTGTGTGACTACAAGGTAGTAAAGGTAAGGCAAATGTCTAGCCCCTTAAACAAGAATCAGACTTCAGTATTTCATATTTGTGTAAGATAAAAAGAACCTTAAAAGTAAGCAAAGCTCTTCTTAATGTTTAAGATTCTAAGCCATAATAATTTATATGTCCTATCATCTATATTGCCAAGTAACATTGAGAGGATTTTGAAGCATAAAATGTTCTTGCATTAGAATATTTTAAGTTGCTTATATCATTCTACATCCAACTCTTGATTATCTCCATGTGGATTACCAGAGGAAATGTTTTATCTCAGATTGGCTTCTCTGAGATTCATTTTGTTCCTAAATCATATATCCCCACTATCACCTAAAATGAACCTAGAAATTCAAACAATTTTAGTGTTACTGAGTCTCCTCAAAAAGCATCACCATCTGTATTTCCTGCTATCATGTCAAGTGAGATTCTGTGATGTAATAGAATGACCTGGAGTTTAAAGTCATTTCTAGCCTTTGTTTAGTGCCTTAAGACTTCAGCAAAGTCACTTAACTTCTCTAGGACATGCCTTACTCCTATTCCTTTTAAAAATGGCAAGATTGTTCTTCTAAGCTTTTCCAATCTAATCTTACAATAAATTTTGGGTAATCTGTATAGCCTGCTCCCTCTCCAAGAATTCTGTTTTGGACATTAGTCTTGTCAGTTCTATCAGATAATCAGGAATCTTGTTTGCCTTTATTTTCCTTTATCAGATTCCATATCCATTCAGTCATTAAATCCAGTTCTTCCTTGGAAACATCCATCTTTTTTGGTATCACTGCCTTCCTCACTCTGGGATTTTAAAATCAAGCACTTCACCAACACTCTTCATAAGAACCTTCATTCGACACCAAAACAGCCCAGTCTGCCTTCACAGTTTATAAACTCTGGCCTGAAAATCTAGCTGAATCGTATAATCACACATATTGGCTCCATTATAGTGTTTATTTGTATCTCACAGAGTTCAATTATGCTCGATAAGCTTTTTGTTTCTTTCCCCCATATTTTTGTAAACAGTTTCCCCAGCTTTTTTTTTTTTTTTTTTCTGGACCTCTTATTCTATCTATTCCTCGCCCTCTCTTTGCAGACTACTTCTATGTCAGTGAAAACTGGATCCCTCAAAAATAAACTCTCAAATTACCTTCATACCAGTTATTTGTATCTTTACTTATGTGTGGTTTCAGAGGTATCACTATCTGTCTTGATTGTTATCCATTACCTTTAGGACTTTACCTAATCTGTGATGTCTTTTTATATCAGGCTCTCTCTTTCCACTGTTTTATCTCAATTCGTAAACCTATCCCTGTGACCGTTTTTATGACAGGCAGTTTGCATGTCTTAACGCCTTCCCCCTTCTCACCCACCTCCCAACCCCACTCACATCTAGCAACCATCAAGTTCTCTGTATCTATGAGTTTGTTTCTGTTTTCTTTGTTAATTTATTTTACTTTTATATGCCACATATAAATGAAATTATATGGTACTTCTCTTTGTCTGACTTTTCACTTAGCATAATACCCTCTAGGTCCAACCATGTTGTTGCAAATGGCAAAAATTTATTTTTTATGGCTAATAGTCCATTGTATATATGCACCACAACTTTATCCATTTCTCTATTAATGGACACTTAGGTTGCTTCTTTGTTGTAAATAATGCTTCAGTGAACATAGAGATACATATAGCTTTTTAAATTAGTGTTTTAGATTTTTCAGATAAATACCCAGAAGTGGAATTGCTGGGTTATATTGTATTTCTATTTTTAATTCTTTGAGGAACCTCCATACAGTTTTCCATAGTGATTACAGCAATTTACAGTCCCACTGCCAATGCATGAGGGTTCTCCTTTTTCCACATCCTCCCCAGCACTTGTTGTTTGTGAATTTATTGATGATAGCTATTCTGTGAGGTGTGAAGTGGTTTTAATTTACACTTCCCTGATGATGAGTGATGTTGAACATCTTTCATATTGTTCTTTCTGGAGAAATGTGTGTTCAAGTCCTCTGCCCATTAATTTACCGGATTTTTTTTTCTGGTGATAAGTTGTATGAGTTCCTTATATATTTTGTATATTAATCCTTATTGAATGTATCATTGGCAAATATCCTCTTCCATTCAGTAGATTTTTATTTTTCATTTTGTTTATGGTTTCCTTCATTGCAGAAACTACTTAGTTTGCTGTAGTGCCATTTTTTAATTTCTTGTTTCCCTTGCCCAAGAAGACATATCCAAAGAAATATCACTAAGAGTTTTACGGTTTAGAGTCTTACATTTAAGTCTTTAATCCGTGTTGTAGATGGCATATGAAAGCGATCCAGTTTGGTTCTTTTGCATGTATCTATCAGGTTTTCCCAATACCATTTATTGAAGAGACTGTCGTTCCCTCTTTATATATTCTTACCTCCTTTGTCATAGATTAATTAACCATATAGGCATGGGTTTATTTCTGGGCTTTCTATTATGTTCCATTGATTTTTGTGTCTTTTTATGCCAGTACCATGCTGTTGATTGGTATGGCCTTATAGTATAGTTTGATATTAGGTAGTGTGACGCCTCCAACTTTGTTCCTTTTTTCCTCAAGATAGCTTTGGATATTGGGTCTTTTCTGGTTCCAAATAAATATTAAGATTATTTGTTCTAGTTCTGTGAAAAATGCCATTGATTATTTTGATAAGGATTACATTGAACATGTAAATTGCTCTGGGTACTATGAACATTTAAAAAATGTTAATCTTACTATACATGAGCACTGTATAAACTTCCATTTATCTGTGTCTTCTTCAACTTCATATTTCAGTGTCTTACAATTTTCCAAGTACAGTTCTTTTACCTCCTTAGTTAAATTTATTCTTAGGTATTTTATTCTTTTTCATGCAATTGTAAATGGGATTGCTTTCTTAGTTTCTCTTTCAATAGTTCATTATTGATATACAAAATTACAGCCTATATCTGAGTATTAATTTTTTACCATGCTACTTTATTGAATTCATTTATTAGTTCTTACAGTGTTTTAGTGTATTCTTTTTGGGTCTCTACGTAGTATGTAATTTGCAAATAATGACATACATGTAAATTTTACCAAACATTCAAAGATTTAATACCTATTTTTCTCAAACTATTTCACAGAATTGAAGAGGGAAGTCTCCCTACCTCATTTTGGGAGACCAGTATTACTCTGATACCAAAACCAGACTAAGACATTACCAAAAAAATAAAACTATAGGCCAATATCCCTGTTGAATATAGATGTAAAAATCCCCATGAAACAAGAAAAATTTCAAATAATCTAATACAGTTTAAAATTCAGATACTTTTTATTTCTTGTCTGATTGCTATGGCTAGGACCTCTGATAGTGTGCTGAATGGATATTCTTGTCTTTTCCTGATGTTAAAGAAAAAGCTTTCGCCTTTTTACCATCAAGTATGATGTTAGCTGTGGGTTTGTCATACGTAGCCTTTGTACTGCTGAGTATGTTCCCTCTATCCCCACTTTGCTGAGAGTTTTTATCATAATTGGATGTTGGATTTTGTCAAATGCTTTTTCTGCGTCTAGTGATATCATGATTTTTATACTTCATTTTGTATATGTGATGTATTACATTGATTTGCAGATACTGAACCAGCCTTGTATCCTGGGAATAAACACACAGGATTATGGTATGTGATCTTTTTAACGTATTGCTGAATTCAGTTTGCTGACTTTTTATTGAGGATTTTTGCATCTGTGTTCAACAAGGATATTGGCCTATAATTTTCTTTTTTTGTAATGTCTTAGATTGGTTTGGTATCAGGGTAATACTGGCCTCATAAAATGAGGTAGGGAGCTTTCCTTCCTTTTCAGTTTTTTGTAACAGTTTGAGAAAATAGGCATTAAATTTCCTTTGCATGTAACTACTGATTGGATTTCATTAATAGTTTTCAGACTTTTCAGATTTTCTGTTTCTTCCTGATGCAGCCTTGGAAGATTATATAGTTTTTAAGAATTTATTTTTTCCAGGTTGTCCAACTTGTTGGCATGTAATTGTTGATAGTGTTTTTTTAAATCATTTGTATTATTGTGTGTCTGTTGGCACTTCTCTTTCATTTCTGATTTTATTTCAGTCTCCTTTTTTTCTTTCTAATATTCTTTTATTGATTCTAGAGAGGGGGGAAGGGAGGGAGAAAGAGAGGGAGAGAAATATCGATCGGTGGTCTCTTGCACGTGCCCCAATGGGGGACTGAACCTACAACCCAGGCACGTGTCCTGACTAGGGATGGAACCTGCAACCTTTCAGTTTGAACGATGATGCCCAACCAACTGAGCCACATTGACCAGGGCTCTTTTTTTTTTTTTTTTTTTCTTAAAAAGAGCTTTTTCTTTTCCTCTAATGAGTCTGGTTAAAGGCTTATCAGTCTTGTTTATTTTTTCAAAGAACCAGCTCTTGGTCTCGATATTTTGCATTTTTGGACTCTATTTTATTTCCACTGTACTCTTTATTATTTCCTTTCTTCTATTAAATTTGGGCTTTGTTTGTTCTTTTTCACGTTGCTTCATATGTAAGGTTAAGGTTAAATTGTTTATTTGAGGTTTTTTTTGTTTCTTGAGGTAGACCAATATTGCTGTGAATTTCTCTCTTACAGCTACTTTGGCTGTGTCCCATGGATTTAGGGTCATTGTGTATTCGTTTCCATTTGTCTCAGTGTATCTTTTGATTTCTTCCTTGAACCTGTTAACCTATTTATTGTTTGGTAGCATGTTGTTTAGCCTCCAAGTGTTCATGTTTTTCAGTGTTGTTCTTATAATTGATTTCCAGTTTCCTATCATTGGATTGAAGAAGATGCTCAATATGATGTAAACTTGTTTTGTGGCAAGTTGCTCCTGGATACTGTACCATGTGTGCTTGAAAAGAATGTGTATTCTGTTGCTTTGCAGTGAAATGGTCTAAAAATATCATTTAAATCCATGTGGTCTAATATCTCATTAAGGCTACTATTGGTTTTCTGTTTGAATCATCTAACCATTGACGTCAAAGGGTGTTACAATTCCCTCCTCGGAATGTAATACTGTTGATCTCTCCTTTATGCTGGTAAATATTTGCTTTACATATTTAGATGCTTTTACGTTATATACATAGATGTTTGCAAGAGTTATGTATCCCCTTTTTGGGTTGATCCTTTTATCATTATGAAATGCCCTTTGTCGTTTGTGACGTCCCTTTAGAGTCTACTTTGTCTGATGAAAGTATTGTTACCCCAGCTTCTTTTTTTCTCATTTCCGTTTGCTTGATGTGTCTTTTTTCTTTTTTTTTTTTTCAAGATTGTATTCATTTATTTTTTAGAGAGGGGGAGGGAGAGAGGGAGAAAAATATCAATGTGTGGTTGCCTCTTATGTGCGTCCCCACCGGAGACCCGGCCCACAACCCAGGCATGTGCCCTGACTGGAAATCGAACCAGCAACCCCTTGATTTGCAGGCTGGCACTGAATCCACTGAACCTTGCCACACCAGCGAGGGCATCTTTTTCTGTCCTTTTACTTTAGTCTGTATCTCAGTCTGAAGTGGGTCTCTTGCAGACAGCACATGTACAGGTTTTGTTTTTCAATCTGTTCAGTCAGCCTGTGTCTTTTGATTATACCTCTTAGTCCATTGACATTTAAAGTAATTATTGATAAGCATGTACTTACTGTCATTTTATTGTTTTCTTGTTGCTTTTGTAGTTTTCTTTACTGTGTTGTTCTCTTCTTCTCTTTTGTATGTTGATGCCTTTTTATAGTGTGTTTTGGTTCCTTTGTCTTTATTTGTTGTATGTCTCTTGTAGATTTTTGGGTTTTGGTTAACATATGCTTCATATACACCAGGCTATGTTTATAGCATTCTATTTTAACTTAATGGTGTTTGAAGTTTGGACACATTATAAAATCACTACAGTTTTTACTCACACCCTCCACATTTAAGTTTTTGTTATTATTTTGTACTTTTGTATGTGTTTGTTGTAATCACATATGATCTTCCTACTTTTGCCTTTTGACCTTTGTACTAACGTTATAGTTTGTTGAGCTACTAGTTTTAAGTGCTTGACTTTGCCATGTAGAATATTTTCCTTTTCTCCATTTTCTTATTTGTATTTTTTATCTTTTCTTTTCTACTGCAATAAGTCCCTTTAACATTTCCTATAATACTGGTTTAGTTGTGATGAACACCTTTAGCTTTTTCTTGTCTGGGAAACTATCACTCCTTCAATTCTAAGTGAGAGTCTTGCTGGGTGAAGTAATCTGGGTTGCAGATCTTTGCTTTTCACCACATTGAATATTTCATGGCTCTTCCTTCTGGCCTGCAAAGTTTCTGTTGAAAATCAGCTGATTGATGGGATTCCCTTTGTACTTAACTACTTTCCTCTGGCTACTTTTAAGATTCCTTGTCTTTAGTCTTTGGCATTTTAATTATTATGTGTCTTGGTGTGGGCCTCTTTGGGCTCATCCCATTTGGGACTCTGCTTGCTGGACTGGTATGTCTATTTCCTTCATGGTAGGGAAGTTTTCAGTCATTTCTTTAAATAGATTCTTAATCCCTTGCTCTTCTCCTTTTGGTACCTCTATGTTACAAATGTTGGTGTGCTTGATGTTGCCCCAGAGATCTGTTAAACTATCCTTCTTTTTTCCTCTTTGCTGTTTCAGTTGGGTGTTTTCTGCTACCTTGTCTTCCAGTTTAGTTTCAATCCTCTTCTTCATCTGATCTGTTTGATTGCCTCTAATATGTTCTTTATTTCAGTTATTGTATTCTTCATTTCCGACTTTTTTTTTATGGTTTCTATCTCTTTGATGTGTTTCTCATGAAGTTCATCTATTCTTCTAAGTTCATTTAGCATCCTTATAAACAGTGTTTTGAACTCTGTGTCTGATAGTTGTTTGTCTCCATTTTGGTGAGTTCATCTTTGGAGTTTTGTCCTGTACTTTCATTTGAGGCATGTTTTTTCCTCCTCATTTTGGCTGACTCCTTGTGTTTTTTATTAAGTAGATCTACTTTGTCTCCAAGTCTTGGCAAGGTGGCCTTATATAGTCAGTGTCCCGTGAGGCCCAGTGGTACTGTCTCCTTATCCACCTGAGCTGGGTGCTCCAGGAGTGCCCCTAGTGTGTGTTGTATGTGCCCCCTACTGTAGTTGAACGTTGATTACTATTGGCACCTTAGTGAGTGGGGTTGATCCTAAGCCTGACTGGATATGAGGGATGGCCATGACTACAGCAGATGAGCTGTTACATTGGAGCTTATGCCACAGAGTGGGTGCCAGCTGAACTGTCCTTCAGGTTTTTCATTTTTGGAGCTGGTTGGGTAGTGCTCTGGTGTGGTCTAAAGCCAGCCACCAGGTGTGTTGGTTTTGGAGGCTCTTGGGATGTGCCCCAGTGCAGGCCATGTTCAGCCTCCCTTTGTACCTTCTTGGGGGAGCTGCAAAGTGATATGCAGTTGGTAGCCATCTGTGCTAGGCCTAGAGGCTCCTGGGAGAAGGTATGCTATAAATCAAGGCTGGTTGCCACTAGTGCTGTGCTTGGGACTCTCATGAGCACCACAGTGTGAACTAAGGCCAACCAACCTCTTGTGCTAGGTTCGTGGCCACTTATTTGAGCTACATTCTAGGCCAACACTGGCCACAACTTATACCAGGCTTTGGGCAAACTGAGACTGGTCACTTCTTGTGCTGTGCTTGAGACCACTTAGCAAGAGGTTTGGGGCACATCTCAGCGTGCTCCTGCTTGGTACAGGTTTGTGAACCTTTGACAGGTTTTGGAAAGTCTGCAGCATGAAGCAAGGCAGACCACTTATGTGGAAAAGCCAGTGGAAGTTGCTCAGCCCAGCACTTGGGTTGGGTGGGGTCTCAAAGAATCACCAGGGCAGGGTGAATGGAGAGCTTAGAATTGGCATCCACCTGCACCTGCGTGGGTGGCAGGCTCAACAAAGGAGTAGTGGTACCTGTCAATGCTTCTGTCTCTAGAGAGGGCAGCCCCAACCCCTGACCCTCCAACCCTCACCCTGAAGCTAGTCAATTCAATTCCTCCACGCATGTCCCCAGCACTGTTAGAGCTGCCACTCCCACTGGAACCCAGAGCAAGTAGGTTTGTGAGCGAGTGCGTCTGTGGGTGGGCCTCTGGAGAGGATCACCTCTGTCTTTCACAGCCTTCCATTTCACTCAGATGCAATCCCCATTGGTTCTCACAGCCAGGTGTTTTGGGGACTTTACTTCCAGTCACTGGTGCCCTGGCCTGGAGAGCCTAGTATGGGGCTGGGACCCCTTGCTCCCCCTTGCAAATACCTCTGTGGCTGAGGTATTTCTCCTAATTCTGAATTGCCATACCATGTGTATGGGGCCAGCTTGTCCTGCATCCCTGCCCCCTCTTACCAGTCTCATCATGGCTGCTGCTTTATATCCTTAGTGATAGGACTTTTGTTCAGCTAGTCATCAGGTGGTTCTCAGTGATGGTTGTTTTATAATTTAGTTGTCATTTTGATGCAGTCATGGGAGGCGTCAAGCTCAGCATTTACCTGCTCTGCCATCTTGACTGGCAGTGTAAATTATTTAATCTATAGCCACATACCCCCCCCCCTCTCTCACTCACTGTGTGTGTGTGTGTGTGTGTGTGTGAGAGAGAGAGAGAGAGAGAGAGAGAGAGAGAGAGAGAGAGAGATATTCAGGCAAGTGAAAGATCTTATGACCCTATCCTTCACTTGTGTTTTCCCCTTCATTTATACAGTTAATAAAGGACACTGTCTCAAGGCCATATTCCTGAAACTCATTACAGCTGTTTCTGAAACAGCTCTAGTTGCATTATGGCCTCCCTTAAACCTTTTAATAATTCCCTGTTGTCTACCACTTTAAGCTTGAGACTCTTTGGACTAAGGCTCTTTATCATCTAGCCACTAACTACCTTTCCAGCTTCGTGTCTTTCTATCCACATTGAAATACTTGTAAATTCTGAAGATTTACCAACCACCTACTATAAGCTGGGCACTCTTCTAAGCATTCACTGGAATCATAGCTTAAGAACAAGCATGGCTTATAGTCTAATTCCTTGAACAGTCCTGCACCTTTATGCATGCCCTTTTGTATTTCTCATCCAGTTCCCTCTTTGGAATATTATTGTTTCCTGTCTTAGAATCTTTCTTGACCTGCAAGGTCCAGCTGAAAGGTTACTACTTATTATAGAGCCTTCTTCCCTGTCACACCTCTAGTAAAATTAATTGCTTTATGTTCAGGACTTAAAAAGCACTGATCTTGTCAGTTTTCTAAAACTTCTCCCATTTTATAGCTTTGTTTCATGACTTCTCTACTAAATTGTCAGCCATTTAAGGACCAGGACTATGTCTTACTGTAGTCCTTAGTACATAATGGATATTTAGTTTGTGATTATTAATTGGCTTTTGCTTCTGTGATTTCTCTAGTCCTAACAATCACTATTAGACTAGACCATAGTAGCAATCTGTTGACTAGTATCTTCTGTGTTTTCTTTCTATATAGTTTCACTCAATAAACATTTTCTTCTTTGTGTCAGGTACTATATTATGCACTGGGACAGTACAGATTAACAAGAAACTGTCCCTCAGCTTAAGGAACTCATAGCCTGGTGAGAAAGACTGACAAGTAAATCATCCATTGCAGTACAGTACAATAAGTGCCATGGCAGACATTATCACAGTGTCAGTGGGAGATACACAAGGCCAGGGCACAGGAAGCTTCCTCAAAGAGTTGATGTCCAACAGGGACTGAGCAAACAAGTGTTATGATTGATTATGGCTTTACTATAGAGAATAGCGTATGATATGGGAGTGGGAGAAGATGAAAGACGAGTGCAGGAACTTTCAGCCATTCTAAGCAATGGGAGTCATTTGAAAGATTCTAGAAAGAGTGGCATGATCAGATATGTAATTCACAGAATTTTCTCTGTTCAGTGAGCAGAGTAGATTGGCAGGAAGGGGAATGACACACACACTTACACAGTCCGGGCAAGAAATGATGGTGTGTGAACTCAAGTTATCACACTGAAGATGAAGAGAAGTGGGTAAATTTTTTTTTTAGTTACCAAGGATGTGACATTTATAACTCTGTGGTATAATAGTCAGGCGGTTAGGTGAGGACCTGGCAGTGAGGGTTCCACATCTAGAAAACATAGGTTTCTGACTTGCAGTAGTATAGATAATAATACCGTTCACCAAAATCCAGGAATATAGGAGGATTAGGGTAGGAGGACTAGTTTGGCTTTGGAGAAGAAGAATGAGAAGGTTGAGAACATTGAAGTGAGCTGACCAGTAGGTTGTTGGAAATGTCATTCTAATCAAGAGTGAGAACTAACTGGAAATGTAGATCTTGAAGTAATTGGCAAAAAGACAACAAGTAAAGCAGAAGGGACACATACAGGTATATGTTAAGTCAACAGGTATTTATGGGCCATCTTCCACATCATATGCTAGGCACTAGAGATCTCAGAAATGAATGACACAGAGGTCCCTGGTATTATGGAGTTTCTTTTTAGTGATAGTAGAAAAATCTTAAATATCATTGTACAAAGTACTTAATAAAAGTTCAGGTAAGTGCTAATGTAACAGGAGGATCTAACTTATCCCGCAGAGACTAGACAGATGGCCATGAGAAACTGCTGTTTAAACTTAGTGCCAAAGAATGAAAAGATAAGCAGGGAAGGGTCTTGAGGTAGAAGAGAACTTGACTTCAAGGAATAGAAAGTGTGAGTGAAACATAGTTAGAGGGATTGAAACGAGGCAGGATGAATAAGCAGGACCCAGAAATGTAATTCCTTATAGGCCAAGATGAAAATTTTGGACTTTATCTTAGAGAGGTAGGGAAGAATTTAGTAGGTTTGAGCAGGTGAATAATATGATAAGATGGATGTGTCGGAAATATTACTCTGGCTGTGATGCCATGAATGGGCTGATAGTAGTAAGAGGCTATTGCAGTAATCCAAGCAAAGAAAATGTGAGCAGAGACAAGGGCTGAGGAGTAGTTGGGGAGAGGTCACGGGAAGAACTGTCAAAGACTGAGACAAACTAGTAGTAAGAAAGGTAGGAAGAAAACTGGAAAAGTAAATCGTGGAAGCCTGATAGCGATAATATCAGCAAAGTAGAGTAGTGACCCGTAGGCCAAAGAACTGCAGTACCCATTGAGCAATGGGAGAAGGGTTGCTGATGCTCTTAGAACAGTTTCAGTGGCATGGGTAGAAGAAACCAAAGTAGAAAGAATTAAAGAATAATTGGAGGTGAGAGATTTAAATGGTATGAAAAACTGTTTCAAGAATTCCAGTTTTAAAGAAAGGGAGTAAGGGCAATGTAAGGTATGAGGGTGTTTATGAATTTAAATTTTAAAAAATCTAGGTAATATGTGCATGTCATTTTAAAAACTGAAAGCTAAAAAAGGCAATATACTGAAATCTTCTACCCCTGTAACCTTATTCTCCAGCCTCTCAACTTTTAGTAATTTATTGTATCTTTTAGAAATTACTTACATATTTAAGCATTTATATCTTAAAGGAGGCTTAATTTAAATTTGCTTTTAATTTTTTACTTTTATTTTCTTAAGATTTTATTTTATTTTTAGAGAGGAAGGGAGGGAGAGAGAGAGGAAGGGAGGGAGAGAGAGATGGAGAGAAACACTGGTAGAAACTGTTGCCTCTTGCATGCTTCCAACTGGGGACCTGGCCTGCAACCAAGGCATGTGTCCTGACTGGGAATGAAACCAGCGACCTTTAGATTCGCAGGCCAGCACTCAATCCACTGAGCCACACCAGCCAGGACTAATTTTGCTTTTTAAAAATGAGGGAGGTTTCACTGTTAGTGAGAACCATTGAGAGAAACTGAAGAGATAGGAGAGAAGGGATAATTGATGAAGAAAGTTCATCTCTTCTGTTGTATGCATTCACCTTCTTCTCCAGTTATTTGTCCATGGAGGTGTGGAAATTAAGGGAATTTATGCCGGGTGGTTTCTGTTTTCTCTCTGCATTAGGAGCAAAGTTCATGTGCTACTGAAAACAATAGGAAAGTAGTGGGGTGGGTCCTTGAGCAAACAGTGGGGGAGGTCTGAAATAGCCAGCTTAGGAAATGGAAAGAATTCTAACTGGGGAACCAACAGGGTTGTTACTATTATGAGTTTATTGGGTTCCAGTTAACTTAAAGGATGTAAATTGAGATAGTCAAGCTCAGTGTTCTGATTTTTTTCATGCCATTTTCTTGCCATGTGACTACTTCGAACAGAGAAATTTCTAACAGAACTATGGGTACTCTTTATTAACATACTTAGCTCATCAGTGAAAAACTAGAACCCCCATGCACATTGGTGGGGCTTCTCCCCTAATTAGCAAATATTTCCTCCTTAAAGTAGCTAGGTAATTCTGAGTCTTTAGAACCACCACTATACTACATGGTACTTACTAACAGAATATTCCACATCTAACAATAGGTTAATATTCCTGAAAGGCTGATTACACGCAGAATGATTTGTCAAGAATGGGAACAACATAGAAATCATTAGATTAAGATTAAAATTTTAGAGATCAGGAAAACAGAGCTTCAAGAAAGGACTATTTCAAGGTCATGTTGCTCATATATGTCCGTCTTGGGCCTCTAACCAGGTCTTAAAACTCCTACTCTCTGTCAGTTACTGGCATGAACATCCAGTGGCTTTCCATGGACCATTCTAGTCGGCAGACTGTGTTCCCACGGGACACTGGTGTTTCCATAATCAGATTCTGGCCATTCTACCACTACTGCTGCATGTGATGATTGCTTCAGAACCTGCAGAAAACAATCAGCTAATGGGAGGGTAGATTTTTGTTGTTGTTTTCTGTCCTCCCATGTATATATTTTTAAAGTTTTTGTGCTTGCTACAACTTATTGCTACAGACAGCGGATTTCAGAACAAATATTGAAAACCACTATCTCCAGGGTAAGTTTAGCAGCTTGTATTTTAAGGACTCATATCATTACTATTGTAATTTTTATCTTGCATACAAGTTGGTGGTCATTTTGGTTAGACATTCAGAAATATTTAGAGGAAGCTTAAGCTGTTGTAGGCGATTGTGCTTGGTTCTGGGGCTACAAGGAATAAGATTCCATTTCTTCCCACAAACGGCTTATAGTTTAGGTTAGAAATGGGAACACAGGAGGTTGGCAGTGATCAGTTCTCCTTGAGCAAGAGAAGCAGGAAAGAGATGACATCTTCACTGAAGAGATGACATCTGAGCTGAATTTTATAGATGAGTATGTTTTTCTACACATGAAAGATGAGACTGAAATAAGCAAGGGATCATTAGGCAAATGGAAGAAGCCATTCTAATGAGAGAACTTCATGAATGACGCAACAGGAGGGCATGAAAAGGCCTGTTACATCCAAGTACTTAATAGCAGTTCAGTGTGGCCAGAGGTGTGTGAATGGGGCCGTAATGGAAGATTGGGACAGAGAGCCATCAGGGACCCAGTCAAGAATGGTCTTCTTTGTTTATAATAGGAAGTATAAATTTAATTCTTTAGGCAGTGGGAAAGCCATTAAAATGTTGAAGCAAGAAAGTAACAAAATGACTGGTACAGTGGATTTTTATTATTTTTAAAAACTACACTTTAGTAAAGAAGGGTGGGTTGGATTTATGGTCAGTATGGAGTTGGGGAAACCAGTTAAAGACCTGAAATAACTGTAGCTACTAGAGATGGACAGGAACAAGTATCTAAAGACATTTGATGATGGATTGGATTGAGGAGAAGAAAGAATCGAGATTGATCTCCTGGTTTGCAACTTGTGTGACTAGGCAGACAGGTAAGATTCCTCTTGATGGGAAACACGGAACAGAAAGAATCTGGGAAGGACTGTGATGAGTTCCATGTGGATAGGTTGATTTAGGGACCTGTTAGACATCGAGTAGTAGACTATAGGATACATTGGGTTGCACATTAAATTTTGGGAGTCATCACCATATAATTAAAACCACCAAAGTGATGAGGTTGCCCACAGAGAGCATTTAGAGCAGGAATTCTCAACCTGAAATCCAAATATCCTGAAATTACCCAAAATATTTTTGTTAAGGAAAGGCCCATATCTTTCTTCAGACTCTCAAAGGGGGTAAACATTTGTTTAGTGTGAAAAGGGGCTAAGGACAGAGCCCTTAGTACTGTATCTGCCTAGATTTTAAGTGATGGGCAGGGATGTGGTCCCAGTAAGGAAGGCAGAAAAGGAACAAGAGTGTCGAGAGAATCGTGACAGTAAAGCCCAAGGAGAATTGTCAAGAAGGTGAGGACTAAAGAGGCATTGGCTGGGCAATTAGAAAATGGTAAAATTATTCCTGATAAAACAGTATGGAATTAAATGTATTTATATTTAGTGAAGCTCCCCACAGAAACACCATGGTTTCTAAGAACTGTAATAATAAACATTGGCTTATTTAAAAAGTTCATAAGCCTTCGTCAGGTGTCCAAGGTTATCTTAAATTTGTTCTTGCTTTGTCTTTATAGTTTTTTTTAAAGGTTTTGTTTGTTTGTTTTTAGAGAGAAGGAAAGGAGAAAGAGGAAGAGAAGCATCAATATGTAATCAAAAGAGAAACATCCATGGGTTGTCTCTCACATGCCCCCCAAACCAGGGACCTGGCCCACAACCTAGGCATGTGCCCTGACTAGGAATTGAATCAGCAACCCTTCAGTCTGTAGAATGATGTCTAAGCCACTGAGCCACACCAATCAGGGTGCTATTACAGTTTTTTCTCTCTCTTTAATATCTGAACTTCAAAGCTAGCCAAATCTATCTCTTCATGTCTTCTAGATACTTCATGCAAATCTTAGCTTCATGAAGGCTTTTGCTCATGTTTTTCAGCCTTCCTGCCCTGTCCCTTACCTAACAAATCCTATCAGTCTTTCTCAGTGAAGTTTGTTCTACTTCCTCTGTATCCTCATTGACCTGTTTTTATTTCCCTCTTAATAGTCCGGTGGTGTTTATTGTATTACTTGTGTTTGCAGTTAAAATTGTACTGGTTTGCATTATTACTTATTCTACCTGTTACTATCTTCTTTTTCCAATGAGATTTTACTCCTAAAGGCTAGTATTACTTTACATTTCATCACACCCTCTAGTGACTGAATTTTCACGTATTTATTATAAATACTAAAATATTTTAATGAATTTACTCTAAGGTAAAGATAGTGGAGGAAAATGTCTTTAATCAAAATTCATATGATGCATTCCAAATTATACAAGAGTAATTTATGAATCATTACTATGACTGTATTCCATTTCTGTGGGTAATCAAGAGTTGATTATATATCAGAATGAATGAGATATGAGTCTTATAAACTTTGGCTTTTATTTGGAATTTAGGGTATTGAATCAATTGAGTTTATTAAATCACACTGTTT
This sequence comes from Phyllostomus discolor, assembly GCF_004126475.2. Taxonomy (NCBI): domain Eukaryota; kingdom Metazoa; phylum Chordata; class Mammalia; order Chiroptera; family Phyllostomidae; genus Phyllostomus; species Phyllostomus discolor. The sequence continues at coordinate 66,774,990 of NC_040903.2, forward strand.
TGTTCTGTTATTTTTTCAGAGTGGAAATAACTTTTTTGGATTTAAAAAATATGCATATAAAATAAAACTACAAAGTAGAAATTACATATTACTAACATTTCTACATTATTTTGCAAAGATACTCATGTTTTGTAAGCATCTTTACCTTCCATAAATTAAGTAACAGTGTGGTTAAATACAAAACTTAGTCACTAAAAATGCAAGTAGCATTATTTTGAAAACAAACTTCAGTGTTAAACAGTGTTTTTAGTTTTGCTGAATGATGAATGATCTTAATCATCTTGACTTAAAGCTGGTGTTTCTGTTTCTTTCAGTGTTTGCTGCAACTTTGACATAGCCCAGAGCTATAGTAGGAAAACTGTAACAGAAAAAAAAGACGAGCAAGCTTGCATTGCTTTATTCTGGAATCAGAAAAATTAAAAACTTTTACAATTAAGGGGAATAAAGTCAGATACTGCCAAGTGTGGCTCAGTGTTGTTGAGCAGCTGTCTGCTAACAACAGTCCCACATTTTAGTAGTTACCCGACAGAAGGGAGGAAGCCATGTTGCATCTTAGCCAACCTGACTAACAAATGTATATCTGGGCTTGTTTTGTTTTGGGGGAATCAAAATATAGATTTCTGTGGAAGTACAGTTTTGGTGCATATTCTTACACCATAATTTAACCACCTTTTTTAAACAGAAAACATTTTGACTTTTTATAAAGAAGCAAAGTTTTTCTAAATTCACAAACATTACTGTTTATTGAACAGAAATACATAAAGCTTTGAGATGAAGACAGTGGGGAGAAAATAAGCTCTCACTCTTCAAAGCCGCGTCAGTGTTCCTCAGCCCGATTCATGCCTCCTGAACATGTCTGACACCACATTTCCTAGATCTCCCTGGTTGTTTGGCGTTAGCCAGTTATGAACATAAAGCAGCTGTCACGGTCATCCTTACTTTATAATAAAAACTTTATTTAAAATTTCAGGGAAAAATAAATGTGTCCCAATTAAGTTTTTATCAATATCTATGAATTAAAATAACTAAAAACTATAGACTGCAGTTTAATCACTTTTCATATATTAGAAGGTATTTTACCCAAGGGCACATGGATATATGTTGGCTATTCAAGAGGACAAAAAATAAAAATTGAGAGACTTTGCTTCAGAACTTTTTTTATTATACACACAGTTGACTACCTTTTTAAAGAGAACTGTAACATGGCATTCCCAGCTTTAAGGGAAGAAAGCATAGTCAGGTCACTGGGGTAGGAAGGCAGGAGTGCAGGTACCTTAGTGGTCAACAGTAGGATGAGGGATAAAGCAAAATATTTTGATTGTTGGTGGCTTGAATGCCAACCTAATGCTACCTAATCCAGTCATGATTTAGTCTAAATAAGGTAAGAATTCTCTGGAATCATGCTGTCTGATAGAAATATAATACAACTTACATATATATAATTAAAAATTTTCTAGTAACCACGGTAAAGTAACAGGAAGCAGGTGTAATTGCTTTCAATTGTATATTTGATCGATGTGTAATCAATATTTTTAGAAAGTGTGTATTACACTTAAAGCAGATCTCAATTTAGACTAGCCACATTTCAGGTGCTCAATAGCTACATATGGCCAATGACTGTATTGGACAATGTATATCTAGAACATCTAGGCTTTATGTGCCCATGACATTGAAAAATAGAACTACCCTCACATCTAGTATAAAATATTAAGTTACAGACCTTTAGCAGAGTGTCCAACCTGCAGCCTGTGGGCTACATACAGCTGAGGATGGCTATGGATGCGGCCCAACACAGAATCTTAAATTTACTTAAAACTTTTTTTTTTTTTTTTTTGCTCCTCAGTTTTTGTTAGTTTGTGTATTTAGTGTGTGGCCCAAGACAACTCTTCCAGTGTGGCCCAGAGATGCCAAAAGGTTGGACACCCCTGCTAAAGGATACCTGCATCTACGGTGGCCAAGTAAGCCTCTCATCTAGATTAGTTCTGGGACTGGCCGTTTGCGTGATCAAGAGAAATACTTTTTGTTTAGTCACTGTTTGGTAAAATACTTGTGAATTTCAGTACTTTTTCTGTAGGTGTAATTCTTTTGCCTGTGGTCAAGCATATTCTGCCACATCTAAATTCTATAAATATTTTATATGATATAAAGAAAAACAGCTTTATTTTTATGATCTGTACATTAATTGCTAGAAATCTATGACTTTATATATTCTGAACTTTATTTAGAAAAACGATAATGAACACCTTACTCTTTACAGTATTATTTAAATAATTGGGACTGTCATATCTGATTTTCATTTTCTTTTGTATTTTAAGGATATGGAATATTATCTTGTAAAATGGAAAGGATGGCCAGATTCTACAAATACTTGGGAACCTTTGCAAAATCTCAAGTGCCCATTACTACTCCAACAATTCTCTAATGACAAGCATAATTATTTATCTCGGGTAAAGAAAGGCAGAGCAGTAACTCTAAACAATAACAAAGCTTTGAAACCTGCCATTGCTGAATACATTGTAAAGAAGGCTAAACAAAGGATAGCTCTGCAGAGATGGCAAGAGAACTCAACAGAAGAAAAATCATAAAGGAATGATTTTGTTGAAAATACTGTTGACTTAGAGGGCCCACCTTCAGACTTCTACTACATTAATGAATACAAACCCACTCCTGGAATCAGCTTAGTAAATGAAGCTACCTTTGGTTGTTCATGCACAGATTGCTTCCTGGAGAAATGTTGTCCTGCTGAAGCTGGAGTTCTTTTGGCTTATAATAAAAACCAACAAATTAAAATCCCACCCGGTACTCCCATTTATGAATGCAACTCAAGATGTCAATGTGGACCTGACTGTCCCAATAGGATTGTACAAAAAGGCACACAGTATTCACTTTGCATCTTCGAACTAGCAATGGCTGTGGCTGGGGTGTAAAGACCCTTGTGAAGATTAAAAGAATGAGTTTTGTCATGGAATATGTTGGAGAGGTACGTTCAACTTATGTAGCACATAATGTGCGTGGAAGGATTATGCTTTTGAAAAGTTACCTGTTTACCTCAGTAACAAATAGTTGGTGAATTTTGATATTATCATTTGCAAATATGCAGAAATTTCAGGTTTAAGAGAGGGGCCCATTAGCATAGAAATATAAACTTGAATATAAACAAAAATATGAAAAAAGAAATATGAAAAAATGAGACAGATAGTCATCTCTCAATGAACACCCATTTATAGTCCATAGAACTGGAATTTGTAAATTTTAAATAACAGGTATTTTTACACGAAATTCCTAAGAAGAAAATCAGATCTAAACACATGCTGACTTTGAAACTTTTAAATTGTAATTTACTTCATTCTTTTGACCAAATATTGTGTTAAATGTAGTTGCCAAAACTCAATTTTGTCTCAACTTGAAAACTACTGTATAGTAGACCAGTGCTTCATGAGCAAGAGTTGTAGGACAAACATAAAAGCATTTATTATATTCATAAGAAAATCCAAATTCTTTGTAACTCAGCTACAAAGACTATGTCCTACATAACCAAACATTTTTTTATATATATGTACATATACAAAAGTAGTATTTACCCTGTGCCACATACTATTCTAAGCACCTTATGTAGTAACACATTAATTTTCTCAGCTCTGAGGTAGTAGCATTGTCTCCATTGTTATAGGCAAGGAAACAAGCACAGAGACATTAAGCACCTTGCCCAAGGTCACACAGTAGTCAAGAAGAGCCAGGATTCAAAACCAAGGCTCTAGAATCAGTACATTTCACCACTGTACCACACTTCCTCAAATTGAAGAGTGGGTTTAACTGTGACTAGAAAAGCATGAGTATGAATGTGAATGTCAGGGCTTTAAAATCTGACATTTTAAAAGTTGTTTGAATTGGACCACCTAATTTAAAGATTAAATTGGATCCCTATATTGATCCATCTATTTTTAGATGATGGCAGATTATTATAAATCACTATTTGGGATACTAGATCTACACAATTTTTTCTCTTTTTTGGCTTCATGAATACAGCAACTAAATTTGGTTGACACAATGACTAGACATCTTTGATTTCTTAAGCTGATCATGTGGTAAAGCTTTGTTGTTTAGAACAGAACTGTAAGTGATGGTTTTCAGCTGCCAAATTTCATGAAAACAACCTATTCTATAAAACGAAACTTTGTTATTTGACTGCAAATTTAACATACCTTCTCTCCTGTATTTGTAATAAATTTTCATTTGTAACTGCACACAGATTATAGTTATATGAAAAATATCCATTTAAAGCATATATACTTGTAACTTAGTCCTTTATATTCTGTTACATCCTATGAACTATAGCTTTGTAGCTTTTTTTAACATCTCAGTAAGTTAGAATGAAGCACTACATGGTTTCAACTTTAATGTTGAGTTGTCCTAATTCCTCTTTAAACAGCCATAGTTGTTTTACACCATCATTTCTCCTCCCTGTGTTCTCCCACCTCTTTCTGTCTAGCTCTTCTAGAGTCATTTGTGTGGATGTGTGCTTTTTAAATATATGTAGGCACCAGTATGTTGATTAATTGATTTATGGATGAGAGCTTCTTTAGTTCAGCAATAGCCGTAGAATATACTATAGTTTTTTCTTTTTAGGTGATCACAAGTGAAGAAGCTAGAGAGCGGGGGCAGTTATATGACAACAAAGGAATCACATATCTCTTGATCTGGACTATGAATCTGATGAATTCACAGTGATGCAGCTCGATATGGAAATGTATCTCATTTTGTGAATCACAGTTGTAAGAAATACTTAAGTATAGACAGGACTGATTGACTTAGTACTGTGTTTAATGCTTTTCCATAGTTGAGGATATAATATATTTGAACCACAGACTTTTAGTGTTTTCAGAGTATTTTAGTACAAGGGTCTCTGCTGTTTAAGTCATGACTACTGCTGTATTAGGAAAACTCAAAATGCAAATACCATGCATTTGCAAGTCTTACTTATGTTACTTCATTTAAACTTTTCACAACATTTTAAGATAGGTATTATCCTCATAGAGGAGGAAATTCATGAACAGCGGAGTTATGGGGTTAGAAAGTAGAGTTTTAAGAAACACACTTATATCAGGGTTTCATACAGAATGTGAACACAGCTAAATTTTAAGATATATAACTAAGATAGGTGTTAGTCTCTTAAAATGAAAAACTGTTCAACATCTTTTATAAGATTTAAAAATTTGTAGAGTATTGAAGTATTTAGGGCTCATTTTTCTTTTCTTTTTTTTTTTTTGTTTTTTTAAGATTTTTTAATTCTATTTTTAAACAGAAGGGAAGGGCAGGAGAAAGAGAGGGGAGGAGAAGACACATCAATGTGTGGTTGCCTCCTTCACACACCCCCTATTGGGGTTTTTCTTTTTTTTTTTTTTCTGGCCAATAACCTGGCATGTGCCCTGATGGGAATTGAACTGGTGACCCTTTGCTTTTCAGGCATTTTCACGTTAATTCCCCTAAGTCACACCCAGCCATGGGCTTAGGGCATTTTTTTTTAAATTTAACTTAGCCCTTTTTTTCTTTCTTTTTTTTTTTTTTTTTAAGATTTTATTATTTTTAGAAAGAGGGAAGGGAGGGAGAAAGAAAGAGAAACATCAATGTGTAAAGAGATGCATCATCAGTTGCCTCCATACAACCCCAACTGGGGATCCCGCCTGCTACCCAGCATGTGCTCTAACTGGGAATCGAAACTGGCAGCTTTTGGTTCATAGGCTGGCTGGCACTCAATTCACTGAGCCACAGCCAGGGCAGTGTTCTTTAAAAAGATTTTATTTATTTTTAGAGAGAGGGACGGGAGGGAAAAGGGAGAGAAACATTGATCAGTTGCCTCTCAAACACACCCCAACTGGGGACCAAACCTTCAACTAGGCATGTGCCCTGACCGGGAATCGAGCCAGTGACCTTTCACTTTGCAGGACCATTCCCAACCTGGCCACACCAGTCAGGGCTAAATTATAAATTAATATTCTTAATTTGTGTTGGAAAAAAACTTAGAATACAGCTGGAACCTTAACCCCAGAATCTTATACTGTAAAAACTATTTCCAAAACTAAGGGAAGTTAATAGTTATTGGGCACCTAATGCATGCCATGTAGATAACATAGTATTAGTCCTGTGAGATTGATATTATCTCCATTTTATAGATTAAAAGGAAATGTATTTCAAGGAATAAGTTATATAGCTGGCCATATAAGGTAGTAGATTGTTAAATTTTCGGTGGATTTTATACCTAGACTAATTTATGATTAGTAGTGAAATGCCAGAGACCTTCTGACTCCCTGTTAGCTTTCTGATTTACTTAAACTTTTACTTTAATTTTGTTCTTAATAATAAATTCGAGATACTCTCAAACAGATGTATTTTATTTGAGGACAATTAAATACTTGTTTTGGTTTCTTAGTATTATTGCCTGGATCTTTCTTCTTACATATTCCAGAATTGAGTGTAAAGTTCTCCAAATATCAAACAATTCCAAATACCAATTTAAGCAATGAAGCCCCATGCAATAAGAAGTTTGAGTTCTATATAATTCTAACTTGACTTTTTAAATGCAGTTCTAATTCTTTAAGTATGCCTTACTGATATATTAACAGGTGAACTGATAATGTACCTGGGATTTGCAGTAACATTCTTCAGAAAAATTTAAAAGTCAGAATAGATGAAACAAATTGGCAAAAATGTTAATAACTGTTGAAGCTGCATAGTGGATACATGTGGACTTAATACTTTCTCTAGTTGTATGTACTATCGTATGTATATCTGAAATTTTCTGGTAAGTGAAAACAGTATTTTTAAATGTGCATGTCTCAGAGACCTCTAAATATTCAACTAAATTTCCAGTATATCTTAAAAACAAATCCTCTGGGCAACTGAAAATTTTAAATGGCATGTAGAAGAGCTCACTCATGTCATTTTTACTTAAATGGGTTCTCACGTTTTCTTTTTTAGTGTGACCCAAATCTTCAGGTGTTCAATGTTTTCATTGATAACCTTGATACCGTCTTCCCCGGATAGCGTTATTCTCCACAAGAACCATAAATGCTGGAGAAGAGCTCACTTTTGATATCAAATGAAAGGTATGGCTTTCAAGTACAGTTCCATTGGCGTGTTTTAGTATAAAGAGTCTGCTGCAGAATGGGAGAAGGCCTTAGATCATTTGAACGAAATGATATATTAAAGATGAAAAATGAGGCTATAAGAATGTCTTTTTTTACTCAAGATCTCAAAGCTAATCCATCAGCTAAAACTGGAATCCAGTTCTCCCTGACCTTGAACTGAGTAATGTCATTTCTTCTACATCACTATTACTACTTGCTTATTTCAGAACTTCCATTATGGAAGCTTATTTATTTGAAAACATCTTTTTTCAACACTACTTGTATTTTAAAAATTGTAAACCTACATTACCGAATCTTTACTAAGAGGTGGATATTCAAAATATTTAAAATGTGATTTAAATCACACATGAACTTATTCCATTTCTACTGGAATTTGACTTTTAAAAGAACATTAGTTGTATTTGCTTTATTGTGATACTATAAATATTTTCTTTCCATTGTCTTTCTAAGCATGATGCCTTTTACATATTCTTACTACTTAACTTCACTTTATGCTCTTAAACAGTATAAGAAATAAATGATTGTATATTGGATTTTCCCAGTAACTTCCATCATTTCAGAAATCCATTCTTATAAACATGGGCTAATCACATTCACTTTACCTCTTATTAGCCCACACCATTCTTTCAAGGAAATTCATAATGATTTGTCTCTGAATATTCACATTTACAATATTTAAAGCTGATAGAAAATTTGAAATTCATTCTGAATTGTCTTAACCCTCTTTCTGTTGTATTTCTTCTTCTACATATTCAGGTTCTGGGGATATATCTTCAGATTCTATTGACTACAGCCCAGCCAAAAAGAGAGTGAGAACTGTGTGCAAATGTGGAGCTGTGACTTGCAGAGGTTACCTCAACTGAATTTTCAGGAAATAGAGCTGAGGATAATTGTAGTTTTGTTTTCCAATGTTAACATTTTTAAAATAATATTTGGGACCCTTTTCATATTATGAATATTATACTCTATGTTAATTTACAATGCCTGTTTTAAACCATTGGCCAAAATGCATTACTGATACTTCTGAAGAGAGGAACACAGGGTCACATAGACCAAGTTTGAAATATATGTAATTAGTGGTTAGATATCAAACAAGCAAGGAAAACTAGTACAGGTTAGCATATACATACTTAAGAAGTCTGTGTGAATAGAGAAATGCCTCCTTCAGTCTATTAAGTGTTAATCTGATATGTCACACAATAAGATCAAACGTTCAACTTGCCTACACCTTGAATTAGAAAAATAGTTAATTTAGTTTAGGCAAAAAGTTCTATTTTTGTTATTATGTTGCTATTCCTGTTTACCTATTTATTACTGTAAATATTGTCCTTGTTTTGGAGACATATAGGTGATACTGAATTACACCCTATTTTCTACTTCTTTCATTAAAACATTGAGAGCTTGATACAGAAATTTAAGGTCTAAAATTAAACATGAAAAAATTAATTGCAGCTCAATTTTGTATTTTGAAGCAAGTCAGACCATTATTGAAGGGTATATGTTTGAACCAGCAATTCTTAATGGTTTTTAACCCTGTAGAAGAAAAATCTTCAAAAGGTCTCCAAGAGGCATAACAGCCTCTTGGAAATGACACAGCAGTAGAACCAAAAAGGTGCTTTGGAGTACCAGGCACAGGAAGGGGGCTGCTCCAAAGGCCCCTTTCAAAAGCGCGACGTGGAGACCCACGTTTAGTGCCTCTGGTCTAAACAGTAAAGCAGGATGCCCCTGAGAGTCGCTGTGTTCCACATATCAACACTACGGGTTCTGGAGTCAAGCTATTTTAACATTTCCTTTCCACGAAATTTAACTATTTTTATATTTCCTACAAGCTCTTTAAAATAATTTTCCTGCAAGCTCTTTAAAATGATCTATATTTTGAGCTAGTACTTATTTTATATATGAATTTTTTAAATGTGATAAAGCTAACTTGGCTGGCCAAAGTGTGTGCCTAAATATAAGACCATTTATTACTTGAATTGGGATATATTCATTGTTGGCTTTGTTTGTTTTCCTGCATAGTAAAACCACAATCAGAAAAAACTCTTTTCACCTCTTTCTGATTCTGGGTTTTCTAATCATGGTGGCCAACATAAAGGTAAATGCAGCAAATAAATCCAGCTTTCAGTATTCCTAAGCTCATTGCCCTAGACTTTAATGACCTAAAATAAGCTTGAGTAAAACTGAACTGACTTCACAAATGCATCATTTGAAATATCTTCTTAACCCTTAACCTCTTTTTTTGGGAGAAACTACACTTCACTTCAGTATTATATTGGTATTACTTGACTTTGCTCTTTCATAATATAGGGTAAATTGTTTACATGTTTAGAGCCTCAGAATATATCTACTAACCAAAACCAGCAGAAGGTATCAAGAAAAAATACATATTTTGGTGTCAGGGCAAGACAGCATCATTGATTTTACAGGTTGCTCCCAGTGGCCAAGCACATTTTGAATTATAATTGGTAAGTTTAAAGATACAATTTTCACATTCTTTTTTAAAAAGTCAGTGTTTTACTGTCTAGTAACTTAATCTTGTCTATTTCTTGTTCTATAATGTAAAACTGGAGGGCAAAGGGAAAATGGCTATTTTCAGTCAACTCATTTTGTCCTTATTAAATATAAATTTAATGGGCCTTTGAGACTTTAATTATCTGTGTTAACCTTCTGTTATTAAAAAGCTGAACTTAGGCAGTAAAATAATAGAAACTTTTAAAAAAATGAAGCTGTTAGGAGCATTAACCATTTAAAATCAACATTTATCTTCTTTACATTAGTTTCCTAAATTGTCAGAGTTTTTTCTTTCGGTATAAAGCACATATTCAAGGGCAGTATTTAGATCAAATTTAAACTGCCAGTCCACTCTACAAGTTGTAATAATACTGTTGTTTTCAGTATCTACATATGAGGATTTTGATACACAATTGGTAATCTCAGGGGTTTTTTTCATACATGCAAAATCTCGACAGCACTTATTATAGTACAACAGTTTTTATTTAGCAAATAAATTTAGTTTGGCACTTGATTTTCTATTTATCATGTGTTAGCTTTGTTTCTGATTATCTTACTGTCTTTCCCAGGAAGGCTACAAAAAGGGGGGTGGAAATACTGATGTATTCCTGACTGCCTGCTATTGAGATTAACCAAAGGTTTATATACCATTCCTTTCAAACTTTTTTTGAAAAAGTTTATTGTCACAGTTCATACATTTGGATATTAAAGTATAATTTTACACTTAGCATAATGTGGATGGATATTTCTAAAATTTTTGAGCATTATTTGTCACCATGTATTTAAGCCAATTTTGCTAAGTACTGCCTGGAACTGCAAAGGAATTTTAGAATTAGAGGTAATATTCCTGAGCAAATCTTAGGCCTTTATATATAATCATGTGCTTCTTGTAAATCTATGAAGTAGGTGCCGTCATCCCTATAGTAAACCGGAGGAAGCAGGTTGCAACTGGTTAGGTAACAAGATCATGCAGCTGGGAGGCAATAAACTACACCTACGCCTAATGAATTTAACCAACTTTGGGCAGTTTTTAAAAACCAATTTATACTGTTAGTTTAAACAAACTTCTAAGCCTTGGATTCTTCTCTAAGGCAAATGTGGGTAGCTACTGAGTTTCTTCTCTCATATATCATGGCACTTTGAAACTTTTTTCCTTCCATTTTATACTTTATAGTTCAAGTAAAAATCAAGTAGCCACTGTAATTAATCCTGTCCACTCTTAAGCTCTTCTTGATAGGCCTTATTGCATGGTGATGAAGAGCATGCATGGACTCTGGGGCCTGAGTTGCCTGTATTGGATTCCTGGCTTCACCCTCTACTAGCTATGAACCAACCTCTCTGTGCCTTAGCCTCCTTATCTGTGAATGGGGATAACAAATATATCTACCTCAAAGGGTGCTGTGAGGATTAAAGGAGTTAATATACAGTATGTAAAAGAATTAAGCATTATCACAGAGTAAGCACCATATTAAGCATTAGCTATAATTATTCTGTACTTCAAGTATAGGTTTATAAAGTACCTGTACTTTAACCAGTACAGGTTTATACAATTGACCCTTGAACAATACAAGTTTGAACTTGGGGGTCCATGGATAAGTTTAAACCCATGTTCAAGGGTCAACTGTATGACACTGTACTTACTTAAACATCTTTTGTGACCTAAGTCCATTCTAGTGTTCTTAGCCCTTAAAGTAGTTCAGCCAGCATTTATTATGCTAGATTCTTATATAATTATGAAAATGTGGCAGTATGTAGTATTAAATTAATAGTGTGATCATAAAATGCTAAGAATATATTCAGAAGAATGTTTATAGGCATGTTTTGAACACCACCCCCTCCCTTAGATCATAAGCTATACTATTAAGATGAAATCTTAAGTGTCAGTGTATACAAATATATATTTGATTACATGATTTATGATAATGAACTATAACTAATTTTTAGAGCTATAAATAAAATATGAAGTCTCTGGGTTTCAGTAATGGGCCTGTTGTAGTTGTTACCAGATACTCAACAAATGAATGATTTGCAATCCTCACTGGTTCTCTCTAGAGTCTTTATATTCACTTGGAATTCATGAAGTAGTACTCAAAGGGGAGATGGGCAAAATGGAATGACTACAACTCTAATCCTGCCCCGTACACTAAGTCTGTAGACTGTATTTCATCCAAAGCTCAGAGCAGCAGCTGATCTAGGAAAAAAGGGGCCAGCATTCCCATAAAACTCCTTGTGTCCTTCCTTATACTCCTTTGCTCCAGGTACCTAACTGTGCTCAGACCATTCCCATTGGTGTAGATGTTGATAAAAGTTACTGTTGAGTTATTTAGGGTTGATACTTCCCTAAAATTGTGACCCGACATGTCCTTAAAGACCAATCAGAAATGACCAGGTCCTTCGTCTCAAACCTATCCCGTAATAACGACAACAGTTTCTTCCTCTCATCCCTCCTCTTGTGTCAGTTTCTTGGTTGAATGTGAAGTCGAGGTGCCACTGTCTAGTTTTTCCTCATGTAAATGGACAGAGGCAAATCTGCCTCCAACATTTGGGAATGGAATATTCCCTTCTGGAAAAGTGAGGACTGGCTTCCTGGTCCTCTTGGCTTTGCTTCCTCTGAGTGCCCCTTTTATCTTCCTCTCCCACTAACTGTAAGTCTTGTTCCCTAATTAGTCTTGTGGATCCATTACTTACTGTTGGTCTAATTACCTTGCAGCACAGTGATAACGCATATCGTGTTAGTTGAATTGATGGACATTGTTTTTAGAGACTACTTGAACTAGTTTTAAGAGAAATCTCTGCTTTTGCTACATTAATTTACAAAATATCAGGATACTAAAGTGCTTGTTAATGTGTTAATAAAACTTTATTAAATCCACATACATACTGTGCAAAAGCATATCCTATTGGTGGACTTCAGGAAAGTTGAATGACTCACAGAACACATGTATACTTTGACCATTTAATTATTTTCCTTTATGTCCTAATTTTTGTAGTTTTAATTTTGCCATTGTATTCACACCAACATTCGTAAGTTCTGTAACATCTCTTGAGTTAAGTAGGGGGCTGGCTTTTCCCAAAGCCATTAGTTTACAGTAATAGGTCCAAGTTTTTATTCTTTCAGTTTGAACTATTTTATGACCTAGTATATGATCTATCTTGATGAATGCCCTATGTCCTCTTGAAAAGCATGTTTTTTGTTGTTGGATAGAATATCAATGAGATCCCTTTGGTAGATGGTCTTGCTGACTTCCTGTAAACTAATTGTTACTGTGAGAGGAATGTTGAAGTCCCAACTATAATCGTGCATTAGTTTCTCCTCTTAGTTGTTTGCACTTCGTACAGGCATACCTCATTTTATTGCGCTTCACAGATAGCGCGTTCTCATCAACATCAAGGCAAGACCTTCTACCAGCAAAGGGCTACAACTTGCTGAAGGCTGAGGTGATGGTTAGCATTTTTTAGCAAAGTATTTTTAAATCAAAGCATGCTGGGGTTTTTATACATAATGCTATGCACACTTAATAGACTGTAGTATATTGTAAACATTTATGTGCACTGGGAAACCAAAAATGTCATGTGACCTGCTTTATTGTGGTTTTGCTTTGTGCCAGTGATCTGGAACCCAGTCTGCAATCTCTCTGAGGTGTGTCTCTGTATTTTGAAGCTGCTGTTTGGTACATACACATTTAAAATCATACCTTCTTAGTGAACTGCACCTTTTATTGCCACACCAGCTGTCATGGTATATTTCCCATCCTTTTACTTTTAACCAACCTATATCATGTGAAGTGAGTTGTTTACTGACAGCATATAGTTGGGTTATGTTTTATTTTTCCAGACTATCTTTTCATTGGTGTATTTAGACTATTTTCATTTAATGTAATTATCAATCTATTTGGATTTAGTCCTACCGTATCATATTCATTTTTTTTCCCCCTCCTTTTAGGTTATATAAGCATTTTAATTTATTAAGATTTCAACTGTTACCTCTTTGTATAGGTTTCTTTAGTCACAGCTCTGGAATGAATTCTTAAGTATCTATAAGTGAGCCTTTTCTCTTGTCAAGTACTATACTCTCACCTGCTGCCAGCTTCTCATACAAATACTGTAAATGCTCTCGTTTAGGTAGCTCAGCCTCTGGAGTTGAGGGAATTTCAAAATCAGAGGAGCTCTGTGAGTCTGCATTGGTGCTGAGAGCTGGCAGCCTTCTTTCCTGAGGTATGTGTTTCCCACCGCTTACAGTAGTTGGTTCTCCAACACTAGGAACTGTGGTTACATCTTCAGAGGAAGAGTCCTTTAGGCAAAGTACACTTTGTTCCATCTGAGAGGCAGGAAGATTCTCTTTGATTCTTGGTTTATAGCCACCTTTGTTCAAGGAAGTCATGTCCCCACTGTTTCTCTCTTGGAAAGATAACAAAACAGTGTCAGGTTGGCTGTCCCAGCCTTGACTTCCTTGTTCTGAGATGTGTGTGGACTGGGAGGAGTTCTGAGAGGAGATGTGCGTTGACTCCCCATCAGAGTCAGTGAAAAGTTTTGGTGACTGAGAGCCGCCTCCCTCTGTGGAGGAAGGGAAGTTTTCCAAACCATCATCTGTGATCTCATCATTTCTTTTAAAGAAGACTTCCCACTGTGGTACTTCTGCATCTACCTTTTGTTGGTGATGTGTAACAGGACACGGATCTCCTTGAGATGATGCTGGGATTTGTGATTCTTCCTCACTTTCACTGTTGGATTCTTCACAGTCTATAAAGTTTGCCCAAAGAGAGGTTTGCATGCTCTCTGCTCTGTTGCATCCTGTGCTTTGTCCTAGTTTTTCAGGCTGGTTTTGTGATACTGCAGTCATTTGAAATACCTTAGGGTGAAGAGTTCGCTGGTTTGGAACTTTGCGCCTTAAAGGTACTGGCAGAGGATCATCAAAGAGGTCGTGTTCATCTTCCTCCTCCTCCTCTGGGGGACAAACCAGGTTCATAAGAAACGCACAGTGTAAAGGGAGCCAACTTATGTTTTTAATTAAAAATCCAATTTCTAGCATTTAGCTGTTGTTACTTCACAGAATTACAAATAATAGGGAGTTTACTCTTCCAAGAGAAATTAGAAGGCCCCTATTCTTGGGATATTCTGAACAATTTAAGTACCACCCTTCAATTTATAATATCAGACAGTGAGTTGAGAATATAGACCTGTGTTCACCAAATTAAGTCCACAATACCTATGTTAGTGGTTCTCAAACCTGGTTGATCATTAGCATCATCTGGAGAGCTTTTTAAAAAAACACAGCTTTAGCCCTGGCTGGCGTAGCTCGGTAGATTGAGTGCAGGCTGCGAACCAAAGTGTCGCAGGTTCGATTCCCAGTCAGGGCACATGCCTGGATTGCAGGCCATGGCCCCCAGCAACCACACATTGATGTTTCTCTTTCTCTCTCTTTCTCCCACCCTTCCCTCTCTAAAGATAAATAAATAAAATCTTTAAAAACAAACAAGCAAACAAAAAAACACAGCTTTAGCCCTGGCTGGAGTGGCTCAGTGGATTGAGCACCAGACTGTGACAAACCAAAGGGTCACTGATTTGATTCCTAGTCAGAGCACATGCCTGGGTTGTGGGCCAGATCTCCAGTAAGGGGCACCCTAGAGGCAACCACACATTGATGTTTCTCTTCCTCTCTTTCTCTCTCTCCTTAAAAATAAATAATCTTTAAAGAAAACACCACTTTGTGTAGCTCATTCAAGACTTACTGAATCCCTTAAGGTAGGACCCAGTAATTTGATTTTTGAGGTATTTTAAGTTCTGCAGCTGATTCTGTTCATCGGCCAGGTTTGTGAACCACTCAGACTAGGAGAGAGGTTTGCAAATACTATTTGTTCAAATTGGCTGATTTAATATGACAACAGTTAACTATTTTCTAAAGTTTTCCTTGTAGAAACATTTTACTGATACCTCCTTCATTCTTGTTATGAGCTGAATGTTTGTGTCCTCCCAAAATTCAAAATTTGAAGCTCTAGCCCCAATGTAATAATTGGAGATGAGACCTTCAGAAGACAATAGGTTTAGATGAGCACCTGAGGGTGGGGCCCATGTGACAGGATTAGTGCCCTTGTAAGAAGGGGAAGGCAGATTTCTCAGTGCCCATGCCCAGAGGAAAGGCCTGAGAGCACACAGTGAGAGGGCAGCTGTCCACAAGGCAGACAAAGGGCCTTTACCAAGAACCACATCCACTGGCACCTTGATCCCAGACATCCCGGCCTCCACAACTGTGAGCAGTAAATGTCTGTTGTTCATTTAAGTCATTTGATCTGTGGCATTTGTTATAGCAGCCAGAGCTGAATAGCTCACAAGGCTGTGACAAATACTTAGGGGAACACACAGATTACTCACCTTTAACCAGAATACTAAATAAAACACATCAACATCAAGAACTAAAAGTCAAGAAAATTTAGTCTGCTGATTTTGTACACATTGTGTTAGTATATATATATATATATAGTAAGCCCAGTCCACATAAATTCTTAAAACCTTACTTAAGAGAATGAAATTCTTAAAATTTAATATATGAAATTTATATAAAATAATAAGGTGCAGACTTGGAGAAACACATTTTACTGCCCCATAACAGCACCTACACCAAAGAAATTAAATGCTTATGAGACTTTTTGTTCTAGCGCTGAATCTGATATTAACTTATAATTACCTAGTTCTTTAAATGATAACTATTTTCCCAGTCATAAAGGATGTAGCTCCTTTTTTTCTAATCCTCACCTGAGACATTTTTTTTTCCATTGCTTTCAAAAACAGAGAGAGAAACAATGTAAAAGAGAAACATCATTTGGTTGCCTTCCTGTACACTCCCCAGCTGGGGATTGTTGAACCTGCAACCTGGGCATGTGCCCTGACTGGGAGAATTGAACCCACAAACCCTCATTGTACGAGATGATGCTCCAACCATCTGAGCCATGCCCAGCCAGAGCAAGGCTACATTTTTTTTAAAGCCACTAAAAAGATGGACCACAGAGACCATCATCCAGCTCCCATTTTATCAATGAGGAGGCAGGCCCAGAGAAGGTATATGATAATGCATAGGTCAAAAGATAGAGCCAGGAATCAAACCCAATTCTTCAAGTTCCATGTTCTGTTACGATTAATAATTGTTTAAACAAGCAGCTATTTATCTTAGCCTTCTTTTCTAAAGGACTTAAGGTGACTGAGATGTCTAGCTATGTTATTTTGAATCATCATAGTTTACAAGATACGGATTTGTTTTAGTTCTCCCACTATTGTGTCAGAATTATCTTTTTAGGAAATGTTTGTGTATCCTAAGTTGGACACTTTCATGTTCTTCTGGATCTGTGGCTATACCGGCATCATGGTATGTTCAGCTGTAAAATTCTGCTTTAATCTGTCCAAACATGTTCACTTAACTCACCTGTGTGTATTGAAACAAGTAGTTGATGACACTGACAAAATACCACAAAAAGTGTTGAAATTCTTAATAGTGTTTACAAACTGGTATAGCTAAAACCCAATTTAAAAAGGGACAAATGTCAAAAAACTCACAGGTATCATCCAATATAAATTGGTATAATCATACTGGAAGACAATTTAACGATATGTATCAAGAACTTGAATTTCTAAAATGTAACCCAGTATAATGAGAAAACTGAAATAGACTTAATATACAGTATTGTTCATCACAGTTTTATTTGTAAAATTGAAAAGTTCAAAATAACCTAAATGTGTAATGATAAAGAATACATAAATATACCATTATCTAGTCTTAATGCAAAATATACAGCCATTAAGTTTGGCGTTTTTGAGTAACAAAATTGTTTCAATAAAAAGTTTTTGTGTGTATATATGTGGATGTGTGGATACATTCATGTATATACAGTGCTCCAAGCTGCTTTTCAGCCTGTATACCAGTATATAGTCATATAATAGACTACTTACATACTGTCACACTATTTAGTAAACATGCCTTTCCTTAATCCCCAAGTGTCCTTCCTGTGCCCACCGCTGCCCTGGCACCTACTTCTTGCCCACCTCTCCACACTCCAACAGCTGAGAGGCTTACACAGCTGGAGAACTTTAGGGCACTGCTCCTGCACTACAGTTAATACTGTTCTCATTGGTGCCTACACAATGTTGCTTTTTAATAATTTTCAATCTACCCCTTTGATTTCAGTAGATATTTATATAAATGATAGGGAAAAAATAAAATACATTAAAATGCTAATTTGGAGTTACAGGGTTCTATCTATTTTCTAAATTGTCTACGGTGAGTATATGCTTCTTTTATAAGAACAAACAATTTTTTAAAATTGGTCTATGGGGATAATTATAACAATGGTTCACTTTTACATAAAGATAAATCAGAGAACAAAGAGCTCTACTAAAATGCTTTTTTAAAGAGGCTAAGAGAAGAATGACTTGCACCTCAGATTCTAAAACAATAACAAATCTTAAAACCACTGATAATGCCACACATATTAAAAATGACTTGCATCAAGAAGAAAACCTGACAGACTGGTAACTGCCTGGGTGGAGATCACCACAGCAACCTTAAAGCACACAGGACAGAATAGGAATGGTAGTCAGTGGCGTATGAACGTGATGATACCTATAGCTTACAAAATCGATCTGAAAACATCTACAACAGACTGACACCAAAGGACTGTGGAAAGATCTAGACCTGTTCAAATAATTTAAAAGCTATAAAAGTTGCTATTACATAAGGAATAAGCTAAGGAATCTAGAAGGAACAAAATCAAAGCTTAACAAAACAGAAAAAGCAAGAAAAATTAAAACGGAAGTGGAAAAAAAAAAAACAACCTTACACTAGTGAGTGGCCCAATCCAAAAAACATTGTCAAAAAAAAAAAATCAAGCATCATTTGGTAGGTACATAAGAGATACAAATGGTTAAATTCACTGAAAAATTTAATGATTTCTACTTCCAGCCAAGAAAGTAGCAGGAGTTCGATTGAACCTCTCATCTGAACCAACTAAAAGCAAGCCAAAATGTAAGAAAGGCTCAAAAGAAATTGGACATTAGGCAAGAAAGGACAGTGACACCTGAGAACTCACCCAGAGATTACCCCAGCTTATTGGTTTCCAGGGAAAAGGGGACTCCAAGTTAGAGCTCACCAGCACTCCTGAGTTGAGATATAACTGGAAATCTGAGGAAGCCAAGGTGACTGGAGTTCCCAGAGGAGAAAGCAGTCAGAATTGCTCCCAAGAGCTGCAGCAGGGCCCCTTGAGTATCCAGCATACTGACCATAGTGCATGCTTGTGATGTGGCACATCCCTCAGCTGGAGAAAGGATCACTCAAAAGCATGAGAGGAAAGAATGCCCAGAATGCACACAGTGCTGGGAATTGTGCCTGTTCTCAATAGCCAGAGTGGAACAACAGCTTAGTTATGAGATGTTTTACTGTAAGAATAACCAAGGGCCTCACCTCAGTGGCGGGGAAAGTGAACTCTAGATGAAGTGCTGCTCTGTAAAAAGCAGTACACAAAACAATCAAACTTTCCAAGTCACTTAACCACATGCCATTACAGAGTTGAAGAATATATTTAGAAATTCAAAATTAAACAGAACTTAGTATAAGTTCAGGATGTATGGAATCCAACAAAAAAAAGTTACCCAACATACAGAAAGGTGGGAAAATAAAGTCAAAACTAACCCCCAAAATGATAAAACATGGGGATAAAGCTTCATGATCTTGGATTAAGCAATAGTTTCTTAGATATCACACTAAAAGCACAAGCAATAAATTTATGTTTTTGCCCTTCAAAAGACATCAAGAAAGTAAAAAGTTGTAAACTAGGAGAAAACATTTGCAAATCATCTGATAAAGGACTTATATGCAGATTATATAAATTTACACTCAGATTGTTAATCCAATTTAAAAACAAGCAAAAGAGTTAAATAGACATTGCACCAAAGAAGATCAATAAATGCCCCATAAGCACTGGAGAACAGCTCAACATTAAAAGACATGCAGATTGAAACTATAATGAGATGCCACTTAACACCCACTAGACTGGCTATAATTAAAAAAGATAATAATATCTGAGCTAGGGTGTGAAAAAACTAATCCTGTATTGCTGGCGAGAATGGAAATGATGTGTTGAATTTGGAAAACTCAGTTTCTTAAAATGTTAAGACAGATTTATTACATGTTATGGGCTAAATGTATCTTCCTGTCCCCCCTGCCAAAAAAAAAATGTTGAAGCCCTAAATTTGGAAATGGGGCCTCTAAGGAAGTAAAGTTAGGGGTGGACCCTGATCCGACAGATTACTGTCTTTATAAGGAGACATCACAGAACACTCCCACTATCCCCTGCCCTCAGTCGAGACCATGTGTGCGCACAGCAACATGGCAGCCACCGACAAGCCAAGAGAAGAGGCCTTGGAATGAAACCTTCCCCAGCCCCTTGATCTTGGAATTCCCAGCCTCCAGAACAATGAGAAAGAAGTTAGTTTAAGCTACCCAGTCTGTGGTATTTTGCTATTGCAGCTCAGATACCACATAACCCAGAAATTCTATGTTACACCTAAAATAAAGTATGTGTCCAAATAAAAACTTATTGTATATATAAATATTCATAGCATTACTTGTAACTAAACAGTAGCAAAAATCCAAAATGCCCATCAACTAGCAAATGGTTAAATGTGGTATACTCATGCAAAGAAATAATTATTTGGCAATAAAAAGAAATGAAGAACCAATACATGCTCAAGATGGATGAATATTTGAAAATATTGTCTAAGTGAAAGAAGCCAGGCACAGGAGACCAAATACATGGTTCCACTGATGTGAAATGTCCAGAAGAGGTAAATCTACAGAGACAGACCACAGAGTAAGTGGTTGTGTAAGGCTGGAGGTGGTTAAGGGGAGTGACTTCAAATGGCACAGTTTCTTTTCAGAGTAATGGAAATACCTGAAATTACCATATTTTGCCATGTATAATCACACATTTTTTGCCCCAATTTTTGAGGGAAAAATAAGGGTACGCATTATACATGGGTATAATGATTGCATGCTCTGTGAGTATAATAAATCTGTGTATAATGTGTACAAAAACATGGGTATGCATCATATACAGTAAAAAAATATTGGTAGATACTGGTGATGGTTGCACAACTCTGTTAAAATAACAATAATGGAATTGTTTGCCTAAAAGGGTGAAATTTTGGTATATAAATTATTTCAACAAAGCTTTTAAAAATGCACAACTTAAAGAAAAAAGGTAATGTATTTGTGGAACTTATAACAAGTAAAATGTATGACGGTAATAGTATAGGCTATGGGGGAAGGAATGGAACTAGACTGTTGGAAGCTTCTTATACTTGAAGTAGAATAATAATTCACTTTTCACTTTCATAGGTCAAAAATGTATACTGTTGGGTTGGCCAAAAAGCCCATTACATTTTTCCTGTAAGATGGCTCCAGTAGAGCTTAGTTGTCTTTAACTTCATTCAAAACAATTTTGTTAGATTGTGTTGTGACAGCTGTTATTTCAGTGTGCATTTTTTTAAAACATCAAAATTGGTAAGTTTTTGTGCAGCCATTTTAATATCGAAGATAGAAGAAGGTATGCAACATTTTTGGTGTATCATGCTTTATTATTTCAAGAAAGGTAAAATGCAACTGAAACACAAAAACAGATTTGTGCAGTGTATGGAGAAGGTTTTGTGACTGATAGAGTGTGTCAAAAGTGATTTGTGAAGTTTCTTGGTACTACTGGCATTTTGGAACAATAATTCTTTGCTGTGGGGCTGTCTTATACATTGGAAGATATTGAGCAGCACCCCTGGCCTCTACCCACTAGCAGCCAGTAGTGGGAGACAGCTGGCATACTCCAAATATCCAGATCAATAAAGTTATTGGTGAATATGAAAAATGTGTCTTTTATTTTATGGAAAAAACTAAACAGACTTTTTGGCCAACCCAGTATAAAACACTAAAATAAAACAAAGAATTACAGCTAATAAGCCAATAAGAGATTAAAAGGAATCTATCAGTTTTCAATCCAAAAGAAAGCAGAAGAGAAGAAACAAAGAACAGATGTGACAAATAGCAAGGTAGTAAATGGGAACCTAACCATATCACACCTAAAATGGCCTAAATACTCCAATCAAAAGGCAGAAATGATCAGATTGGCTATAAAAAGCAAGACCCAAAGATACGCTGCCAACAATAAACCCACCTTAAAGACAGTTAAAAATACAGGGACGCTAAAAGATACTTCGCTAACCCCTGTCAGAAGAAAGTGGAGTGGCATGGCTGTGTTAATATCTAATAAAGACCTCAGAGCTAAGACTATTGCCAGGATACACATATTTCCTAAAATTAAAGGAGTCAGTTCCTCAAGAGGACGTAACGGTCTTAAAACATCAGTATACCTAGTAACAGTGCTTCGAATAGATGAGGCAAAAAGTGATAGAGCGGCAAGCAGAAGCACACATTCACAACAATAAATGGAGATTTCAGCAACTTTGACTAACTGATAGAACAAGTAAAACAAGTAGAGCAGTGATGATATAGAAAACAAACATCATCAACTAACTTGACCTAGTTGGCATATACAGAACACCCAACAGCTTTGGTTTCTTCATTGGTAAAATTGGATGAGACCCCTTACAGGTTTGTTTTGAGGTGTAGCTATAATATATGGAAAGGACCTAACACAGTACCTGCCATGCAGTAGGTGTTCAATAAATAGTATCATTTTTATCTGCCATGTTTTTGTCTTGCATTAGCCAGTATTACAGTGACTGGCTCTTCACCAGAACAATGAAAACTCAGAATCCTAACCATGAAATCATGTGAAGCAGCAGAGTTTTGCTGAGAATCTGAAGTTCTGATTTCCACCTCAGAGCTTTCCCTTAATTTGTAATGGGAAATGAAAGCGATGAAAGAAAGTATAGAGAAAGTCCATTTGTATAAGTACAACTGATCGATCTGATCAGAAATGATGGCAAGAAAAGTTCCCGTTGTCAGCATTTTCTAGTATCTTGAAGTATTTAAGGAAAAACACAGTCTCTCCTTACAGCCTAACAAACCAAGGGGCATATTTCCAGAAAGCCGAGAACATTCAATATAGGCACAGTTCTCTTTTTCACTTGTTCTAAACCTGGAGAGGAGATGGAACTTGTGGCTTTATAAGCTGAAGACAGGAAAGCTATGCACTTTCTGAGATCCTGTGACAAGTCTGAGTGATACCAAGTCCCGGGTCCACCTCTGCCCAGTGCACCTTTCATGAGACCAGAGCATCCTGAAAGGCAGTTTTGCAGGAAATCCCACACCTCTGGCCCTGGGTAATCCTTACCAGAGTCTAGGTGAATTGTTCTAGCTCTCTTCAGTTTTCCAAGTGGTTTATACTTTGGCTCAGTGCTTTGGGAAGAACGGCATAAAGGCTTTAAGCTGAAATGAGTATGAATATTTTATTGCTAGGAAAGCTGCTGGAATGTAAGCATCATTTATAGATTATAAAAACTTTACCATAGGGGAAATCATAAATGCTTTTAAAAGCTGAAAAGTATTATTCAATAATTTAAAATTACTTCAATATAATAAAGTGCTGATACAGCCTGGAGGGTATCTAATTGTAGGATCACGAGGGAAAGTAAAACTCTACCTGCTCTTGAACAGCAAAAAAGCAAGTCCCTATTCTTAAAAACTTAATACAGTGACACCTTCTGGCCCACAGGGAATACAACATAGCTAGTTGTTTTCCCTTCCCTGTTTAATGATGTTTACTTATCTCTTGCAAGAATCTCACAAATTTGATCACTTCCTTCTAGAGGCTGGAAACTAAGACCCAGTACGATAAAATATAAAAGGGCACAGAAATAAGATTTGAGGGTGCCCTGCCCTTTTTCAAGGCCCTTATTGCCAACTGCTTTCTTATGCCAGATTCCCAGAAGCCATTAAGATTACATATAACATACCTACTTGAAGAAAGCCATTATGCTCTCAACCTGACACACATCCACAGCCCCATCCACTTAAAGTTCTTGCCCCTGTTCTCAGGCCCAATACCATTCCCAGATCCATCTCATTCAATAACACAAGTACCAACAACTTACATTTCTATAACTTTATCCATAGTTGTGCCCAATGGAATGACATTTGGATATGCATTCACAGGACAGATGTAGCTCAAGAAATCTTTAATCTAGAAGAAAGGAAATAAAAGGGATCAATCATCTCAACAGTGAAAAATCTGGGTACAAGAAGCAAGTAATGAAGGCCAGGGAAAAGCAGCAGGAAAATCATGGCTGTGTTCTCAATGCTTGCTGCATGTGGGTTCAGCTGGGGACACTCAGCCTCGCCCCAGAGATCCTTTTAATGCTAAGCTGCAGTGGGGGCTGGAACTCTTGTATTCTCCAGGTGGTCTGTTCCACAATAAGGACTGAGAGTCACTGGTTAATGGGATTCAAAAATTCTATATTTCTTCATAAGACCTTAATGTCCTCATCGAAAAAGGACAGTCATATTTAACACACCCCCTTCATGTATGTTAGATTTAGTTGAGTACTTAATACACACAAGAAAACAAGGTCTTAGAAGTACACTTCTTTCCACCTACATAATTGTTGGCAATACCAAGGGAATTGCACCTTTGAGGTTGCTTGATTTTTTGTAATAGTTTATTCTAACCCCAACAAGGACAGTTGCCTGCAAAACTTCATGAATACCTTGATTTTGCTTGCAAAGCTCAGAAAGCTAAACAGAGGAACTCTGTCACTAGTCCACAAAACACCTCTACAGACCAGTCAGTCTTCAACTTACTCATCTTGGTGAGCTCATGCTCTCAGGCAAGTTACCTAGAGCCTTTAAGTCTTTGATTCTTCATCTAAAAGTGTAAATGAACAAATGCGTGTAAACTGCTTAGCCCAGGACTGGGTCTGGTCAACTATTTAGTAAACTTATCTATTGCAAAGCTGATGATGACAGCACAAAGATTTTTATTCCCTTCTTCAAATGATGATATTGAAGCATAAAGCAGTTATTAGTACCTGACTTTCTCAAGTAAAGGAGGTTAACCCAGGAATTACCAATAACTTCACTTTACAATAAAATGGCTACCTTAAAATGGGAAAAGACAGGAAGATCCATTCTTCAGATATTTTTCATAAACAATTTCCTTTATACTTGCAGAGCAGACATGCAAATAGAAACCATTATTTACGTGCCTACAACCTGTATGATTTTGCATAATCAGACCAAAGTTGAGGCTGGTAGAAAGTGGAAGCTTTTTGAAGGAAACAAGGATTTAAAAAGTAAGTCCAAGCTTGTACCATAACTGAGTCACTTACTCTACTCAGCGACAAAGTGGCCACAGGAGACAAGAAACACCCAGTAGAAGGGCACCCTCTCTCTCACTTGTACAGCTTGATGGCCTTTTGCCAGATGCCTGCCTTACAACAGTTCATTAACAGTCAGTTTTCGCTATTCACAGTAGTCACGTTCTGCATAAAGTCCCTGTGAACACTGAACCAGCACACACGGAACTACTTCTGGGGGAAATGCAGGGGTAGGTTCCTGTAAACCTCTGCTCAGTGTTTTTGTTAACCGATCAATAGCATCACCTTGTTTTAGTGTGATTTTGCTGTAAAAATACAGCAAATTTAATGTATATATTGTTTATTTTGTGTATATATTGTTTATACAGCTTATTTAATGTATATATTGTTGACTCATTAACATTGAACTAATGGCCAACAGCAGCACTATAACTCATGCTGGCACGAAGCTTATCAAACATTTTCTCCATAAGGCACACGCCAGCAGTCCTGCATTAGGAACACCAGACAGCACTTCAGCACTATGCTCAGGGGCTGCTTCAAACAGTGAAATCAAAAGAGGCAGACTAAATAGACTGCAAAAAGGACAGTTGTTCACTCTCTTGAGAGCTGAAGCAAGAAGGCACAATGCCAGCTTGTCGACCTGAGGTGGGAACGTGCACACTGGGTGACCCACGTTTTCCCCACTCCACTGTGCATGTCTGCAGTGACCACAAAGCATTGCTTATATTGATTTGCGACTTACAAAGAAATTTTCCTGAGGAGGCAGTTTGTAAGTAAGGAATCCATAAATACAGGAGATCAACTGTATTTAGGAAAAACTGAAAGGAAATATTTATATCTATTTATATTTTTAAATACAGTTCATGTTCTACATATAGGATACAGGCAAATTAATTAAACCAACATTCAGAAAAGCCCATCTCTCAGCAATACCGGGAAAGAAGATGACTACGCAGAGCTCAGAGTGCTCCTACCCTGTGCGTGCTCACTGGCTCTGACCTACGGAGGATGGGAGAGAAGTAGGTCTGCTTCATCTCTACTTGAGTCGCAGGGAAATATATCCTTAACGGGGGGTGATTTCATAAAGTCCCGTGAAGGCTTATGCTTCCCAACTTGGCTACTAACTATACTGAGGAAGAGAAATAAGACAGGAGTAGATTTGATTGAAAAAGGAAGGCCTCCCCTTTCCCCAGATTAGATGCCCTCCCTGTGGCTGAGACAGAAAGGATATTCTGTCAATCAAGAGGAAGGGCCCCTGATGCGAAGCCAGATGCCACACCAAGGACAACACCAGGAAGGGGCTTTGACAACAATCTAAGATTCAGGAGAAACTGGTGAAGAAAACAAATTATAGCACCAAAATGAATTATTTCCAAGCTACTCTCAGATAACCTGTTTGCACATGAAAGTTAAGGTTGGTTATTTAATAGAGATGTCATGGTGATATTTAGAGAATATGATGAAGAATCGTTTACGTTATTATGGCTGACTTGATAAGGATACCGCTACTTGGAGTTCTGGAAAAATCTACCTGTTCAAATAATTAACACGTCTGCGGCTCACTGCTCCAGCACTGTAGCCATGTATCCCAAATACAAAAATAACAGTTGTCAGAGAAATGGGTTTTTAAGTGCAGAAATGGCAAAACTAAAATTACGTATGTCTTAAAGTGTCATCAAAAGCCTGCTTTTATATTGCTTTTTCTCCAGTATGAGAAATTACTGAATCTCTGGACTTGTTAGTTGCTAGCATTTACTTTGGAAATGCAGGAGTTTTTGCAAATAAATTACATATATCAAGTTCCCATTTTGGCAGGTCAGTTTCCTACATAAAAAGTACCATAACTGAACCATTTTAACTCCTCTTAAAACTGGGTAATTCTAGTATACTACGTCCTTATAGGACAAGGTCCTATAGTGCAGTCATTTTGTTCTTCCCCAATGCTGGATACACAGGACTATTTTTTAAGTGGCTTAAATACAAACAAATTTTGGAGGAGGCCAAGAATCTGGACATATAAGGTTGTTTTACCTGTAGTACTCCTTCAAATAATATTTATGATTCTTTTATGATAAGTGAACAATACAACCAAAGTGGGAAAGTTAAATTAATTCAGGAAGCAAGAAAACCTTAATCATAAATACACCCTTCAATGTTTGGGCTGAAAACAGGTAATAATAGCAATTTCTTTTGGACTTAGTAACATAGCTCATCCACTGAGATGTTCCCCCTGCAATTCCTTTAGGAAAAGCCACAACAAATCTTCAGCAGTAGGAAAAGAGGTGCCACTGGAAGTCAAGGAGACTGGCACTCAGCCGCGAAGGCTGCGGAGCAGTCAGCAACAGGGTCCTGTGTGTATGGGATCCTCTTACCTCACTGTAGGAGGAATGGAAAGAAAAACAGGCTCTGTATGAACTCTCTCCGGTCCTAAAGGGAAATGAAAACACAAAATTAAAAGGTCACTTTTCAAAACTAAGCTGAGTTCTAAATTTTGAGCCTTTCCATTTAGGCTATTCCAGTAAAAATTCCCTACATTCATGAATTTCTTCCTGGAACATGAGGGAATTCTTTCCATAAATATAAATATCTGTAAACATTCCAAAGAACCGACACTAAGGAAATGTTCCCCTAAAATGATGATCATTATGCTACACCTCTACTTCAGTAAGGGCTCTATTCCCTTCCACATCAATCCATAACCCCCTGCCAAGCAAGACTCAGTCTCCAGCCATCTTACCCACCCAACTAGATAGGCCTCAGGAAGTACTGACTGGTGGAACTGGCCTTGAGATAGGTTTGGAAGCAGCTTGTCTTCAGTTTAAATAGACTTTAAATGTCAAAAGTTATTTTCCACAATTATAATATATCCTCTTCTTGGGCTTAGGCTAGATTGCATTTAAACTACCCGAAAGATCACCGATTCGATTCCCAGTTAGGACACATGCCTGGGTTGCAAGCTGGGTTCCCAGTTGGGGGCGTGCGAGAGGCAAATGATTGATATCTCTCACATATCGGTGTTTCCCTCCCTCTCTCTTCCTCCCTTCCCCTGTCTCTAAAAATAAAAAAAAACAAACTCAAATAAACTAAACTAAACTAAATCAGATCATCTACCTCAAAGCAGGGTTTCCCTGAGAAAACCTGTGACATTGCTTTCTTACCTCACGATTACATTCGTTTTTCTGGTTCTTTCTCCAAACCACATTGTGGATGGCTTAATGCTGATTGTGTGGAGTGGAATTCTATTTCTGGAAGTAATTCCACAGGGTAACCTATTCCACTGAAAATATTCCTCTGCCTAAAAAAAGAGATTTAAACATATAGTGAAGCAGTTTAACATTTTCAACAAATATATGTGTAGGCAGGATCTCAGTAACAAAAGAAGTAAATACATTTTCAGACATGAAAAGAAATGGAGACGTGAGGAAACAATCAGATAATTTCAAAGTGAGAAACTAACTACAAAACAACTGGCCCAGACTCTCCAAAAGTATCAACGTGATGGAAGAAAAGCAAAAACTGGAGATGGGATCTACGTGAAAACGTGGGACTATGTGGGACTAAAGAGGACTGGGTGGATGCAACACGTGATTCGTCGTTAAATCCCCTCCACAAGCTACAGAGGACACTAATGGCACAACTGAGGAAAACCGAATACGGGCTATATTATACCCAACAGTATCATATCCGTGTTAAATTTCCTGAGTGTGGGAATCGTATTGTAGTAATACAGGAGAAGGTCCTTTCTCCAGTGATACATGTGAGGGTTTAGGGTGAAGTGCCACGAAGTCTGTGACTGAGTCGCAAATGGGTTGGAGGTGGACCTGGGGGAGCTAGTTACACGGAGACAGAGGGGCAAGAGCGCAAATGTGGCAAAAGGTTAACTAACTAGGGGATCCAGTCTCATAATTTTACTGTTTTTAAATTTTTCAAAATAAAGTTGGAGAAAATAAGTGTTTCTAGAAGGTTGAAAAACAATGGGACTGTTTTCCCAAAGACACGTTTAGATCAGGATCCTTCAAAACCACATGCACTCTGCTAAGGTCACATGTCATCCAGGCCTTTGCTGCTCTTTCCTCCACTCAGTGGTGTTAAGGCGATGTGACTTAAGAAATCTCTTAAGCCATTGGAACTAGTGGCTCAAGCTATGAGGGAAATGACAGGAGTAGCGGTTACAAATTATGCTACTTTGTGGGATGTCAGAAAACTCAGAGCAAAAAAAAAAAATGGCCAATTGTGAGATTTATGGGATGTAGGGGAAACCAAAGACTACAAGTCCAACAGAAAAAGGACAGTTTCATTTTGTATCTACATCATTTTTGTCCATCCACGAATTCACTGGCTGTGTGTACGTATGTGTATACACACAAATGAAAGGATGAAATAGATTCATGAATAAAAACTATAATATGCAGCTTACTGATCTTCAAAGTAATTTCTTACCTTGTAGCTCCCCTACAGTGGTACTCCATGCTGTGGATAAGAATTCTTTTTTTTTTAAATTATGCTTTATTTTAGGGTTGAGCAACTTTAGGTTTTTAGCCAATGAAACCAATATTACTACCATGGTAATTATCTAAATGCATAAAGGCAGTGTTCACTAAAATTAAAAGTACTCAGCATTTGAATGCTAAGAAACTTTAAATCTAGAGGAAAATTATGATCATGCGTACTAGTACATTTGAAGATCACTACTTAGTGTTATAGAATTATTACATAAATTAAAATTTTTTTAAATGTGAAAGGCAAATTCAAAACTTAATACCTGGGATTTGATAACAGAAGGTCATTTAATAAGAGTGAGTTCTATGGAGGCATTAAAAAAACAATTATAGCCCTGGCTGGTGTGGCTCAGTGGATTGAGTGCCGGCCTGTGAACCAAAGGGTTGCTGGTTCAAATCCCGGTCAGGGCACATGCTTGGGTTCAAGGCTGGGTCCCAGTGGGGGGCGTGCAAGAGGCAACCACACATTGATGTTTCTCTCTCTTTCTCTTTCCCTTCCCCTCTCTCTAAAAATAAATAACTAAAATCTTAAAAAAATGATTACAAGTGAGTTGCAAAGATATGAGAAACATCCACTTGAAATCAGACCTGCAAAACATGTAACTATTTCAAAATTTAAAGCAAAATTATATCTAGATACTTATCTCAAATGAAAAGAAAATACAGTTTCCAAATGCATACGTATCGAGTCTCAAAAATAGCAATGGATTGTGAATCTTTTCTTAAATTATGAGTTCTAATATTTTACTAATTTCATTACAGATAAATTATTAATTACATAATGCATTAGGTAAACATGTATCAAATGAGTATGGATACATATTAAAAAATCATAAGTATTTGTATCTACTTACTAATTATGAAGTTTATGGTCATGTAATCAACAATGTACAGTTGCATGACCTTGGGCTAATAACATAAGATCTCAGCCTCAGTTTTGTTTGTTTGTTTGTTTGTTTTTTTAAAGAAGAAGGAGCTCACCTCTTTTTTTTTTTTTTTTTAAAGGCGTGCTTTTTTTTTTTTTAACATTGTATTTATTTATTTTTAGGGAGGGGAGGGAGGGGGAGGGAGGGAGAGAGAGAGAGAGAGAGAGAGAGAGAAACATCAATGTGCGGTTGCTGGGGGTTATGGCCTGCAACCCAGGAATGTACCCTGGCTGGGAATCGAACCTGGGACACTTTGGTTCCCAGCCCGCGCTCAATCCACTGAGCTACGCCAGCCAGGGCTCAGCCTCAGTTTTTAACTTTGTAAATTGAAGAGCCTAGAAAATGGAATTTCTGAGGTTCTTTCTGGACCTGAAAATCTGTTTCTCATGGATCCCACACACAATGCAGAAAGTGATTGACTCGGTACCTTTGGGTGGCGACATGCATGGATCTGAGTGCTGCGGTCTGTGGTGAGATGATGAAGAATGTCAGGCATGTTTCGAAACATGTCTAGCTTATCCACATGAACCTGAGGAAAATTACAGGTAAAAAATTATTTTAATTGTACTCAAGAGTAATTACTCAAGAGTAATTATACAGGGGTAAATCATCCAGTTAGGGAGTTAACTCTTCTTTCTTGAAACCTAGTTTTTAGCATTTCAGTGCACATTAGTATTCTGTCAGGATGTCAACAGGCAAAGGGCAAAGATCATATTCCTACCAGTCATGTTACCACCTACGGTTGGTGGTTAAGAAAAATCCAGAGACTCAGCTGGTAGATTGCACTGGATCATGCTAGTACTGTCTTTCAGTCCATTAAGTCATTCAATTAGCCCTGGTTGGTGTAGCTCAGTGGATTGAGCACCAGACTACAAACCAAAGCATCGCTGGTTTGATTCCCAGTCAGGGCATGTGCCTGGGTTGTGGGCCAGGTCCCCAGAAGGGGGCACTGAAGAGGCAACAACACATCAATGTTTTTCTCCCTCTCTTTCTCCCTCCCTTCCCCTCTCTAAAAATAAATAAAATCTTTTAAAAAATGTTTAAAAAGTCATTCAATTAATATCTACTGTGCACCTATATATCAAACTTTAGTCTAAATATTGGGCATGCAGCAGTGAATGCAGCAGACAAGAGCAATCAAGAATCACTCATGAGCACACTCGTGAACACACACACAACATGCCACCAGAGGGCAGATGGCAGGGAGAAGAGAGCTGGACGAGGAAGTGGAGACCCGTCCTCCCTTACCACACTCCTCTTTACTAGGGGGAAAGGGGGAGTGCAGATGCAGGTAAACAAATAAACAAATAAATAAAAATTAAAACCTTGGTCACCTTTAGAATTTTAAGGCTAATGCAGTTTGAAGAATAAAACTAATGTGTCAGTTTTACCTAAAGCTTCTCTTCTAGTTACTTCAAAGTAAATAACATGTACATACAGTAAGTCCTTACTTTATGTCATCGGCAGGTTCTTGGAACTGCTCAGAATGACACATAGCAAAACCAATTTTATCACAGACTACTTGATACAAGCAAGACTTAAGTTCCTAGTCCTGACCAGGTAGCACCGTTGGTTAGAGCCTAGCCCCAATACTCCAAGGTTGCAGGTTCAATCCCCAGTCAGTGCACATACAAGAATCAACCAATGAATGCATGAATAAGTGAAACCACAAATTGATGTCTGTCTCTCTGTCTGTCTCTCTCCCCCCACTCCCCAAATCAATGAATAAAAAATAAAAAAGAGTTAAATTCCTATGGCAGGGGTGTCAAACTCATTTTCACAGGGGGCCACATCAGTCTCTCAGTTGCCTTCAAAGGGCTGAACGTAATTTCAACTCCTTAAAAGTTAAGGAGTAGTTACATTTACACAGTCCTAAAATTATTTCAGCCCTTTGAAGGCAACTGTGAGGCTGATGTGGCCCCTGGTGAAAATGAGTTTGACACCCCTGTCCTAGGGCATCTCACAGATGATCTAATGAAATGACGTTCAGTGAAACGTTATTCAAGGACCTGCTGTACCTAATATGAGAACTATGAAATGGCACTAAAAAAAGTATTCTCACTTTGAACCAAAGAGATTAGAATAATGTCAAATTGCTGTGGCAATTAATACCAAGACAGGTATAAAAAGAATCCCAGCATAATCACTTACTTAGCCTGTGGCCTGTTCTACTCACTATCTTAAGGACTAAGTTTAATTTAAGTTTAAATTTATTAAGGACTAAGAAGTAACAATGAATTTGCTTTTCTGGTCTCTCTAAGGCGATTTTTAAAAGGGGTAAATTCTGAGATGTATAGAGGCAGTAAGGAAACTCCTCATGAAAATAAGAAGCCTGAAAAAGTGGCCATAGATCATGGTTGAGGTCCCTTAATCAAAAACCTCAGTCTCCCTTTTTAAATTCCTGATCTGAGATTGTGTCTATCCCCTAAATGAGATTAAGAGAGGGCTCCCTGCAGGGTGACTGAGTCACCCCCCAAGACCTGCTCCCCGGCATCCCCAGCCCCTCCTCAGCACGAGGTTGCTCCCGCCCAGGGCCTGTAGAGCAGGAGCTTCCAGTCTGCTCAGTTTCACACACCACTAAAACCTGCAAAACAAACCTGGGACTGGGATATAGTTATTACCTCTATCTTCTGCCAAGAGAGGACATGAGGGAAAAAATGGTGGAGAGTATTGTAGATAACTGTGTGTGTGTGTGTGTGTGTGTGTGTGTGTGTGTGTGGACAACCTATTATCATTGTGATTTTAATTTAAAAGGCCATTTTAACACCAAAATCTCAGAATGAAAGCAAATTCTTCCTAAAATGGAGAACTGGCAACTTCATGCCAACATATTTGGACAGGATTTAAGGAAGAAAGGAATTAAAGAAGGAAGGACCTAGGAAGTAAAGATTTATAAAGGCAGGGAGGGAGGGAAGAATTTTTCAATTTCAAATGCAAAAAAAAATACTAGATCATTTTATTGTACTAAATTATATTGTATATACTCCTTAACTTGTACAAGTTTGTTAGCTAGGGGAGCTATATTAAAAGATAGGAAATGAGGTAGGACTCCAATGTCCAGTTAGTCCCAGCACTTTGTTTTGCTCAACACTGTTACCAAAACCCATCCTGTCTCCCGGGACAAGAGCAGAAGCCCCAGGCCCCCGTGGGCGCAGCAGGCAGGGGCTCCCTGCTCAGCGGACACGCTCACACACACTGGGCTCTGCTGCTCCGGGTCCTGAGAGCCCAGCACAGAACCATCGGCAAGGGACAGGAAAGCTCTGTCCAGCCGGGTCGGACACGGATCCATAAAGGCTCAGTGCTCTAAGACAAGGTTTTTGAGACGTTCTGACCACGATCCACAGTAAGAAATATGTTTTCCCTGGCTACCCAGGACACACACGTACATATCTGATTCCGCCATAAATTTTCACAAAACAATAATTACTCTGCAAGGAATATACTTGAGTATTCTCTAGCTCAAACTTATTTTCAATGCTGATCACAATCACTAAATTTATTTCATATTTTTTTGAAAAAACACCTCCTCTAGGGGACATTTCACCAAAGGGCCACTGTCAAGTCCTCCCATGAGGATGGAATGAACAAAGCTGACATGTTACTTCAGAGGGGCTGCCAAGCTGTACCCCGCCCCCCACCCTACACACTTGGATAGGTTGTTTGCACCTTTATTGTTTT
This sequence comes from Phyllostomus discolor, assembly GCF_004126475.2. Taxonomy (NCBI): domain Eukaryota; kingdom Metazoa; phylum Chordata; class Mammalia; order Chiroptera; family Phyllostomidae; genus Phyllostomus; species Phyllostomus discolor. The sequence goes on from NC_040903.2 coordinate 66,809,058, forward strand.
CAGGTTTGAGGGGAGGGGGAGGAGAGGTGAAGTGTGGAGGATGGAAGGGAGCAGCAGAAAAGAAAGAGCCGCCACCATACCTGGAGTCCAAATTCTTCACTGAGGTTGGTGAACAGATACTCATACCCGTAAGCTGCTTTGCAGTTCAGCCACACCACGTGGTACGGGCTCCGGGTGATCCAGCTCCGAACCAGCTCCACCACTCCACTCAGACACTCTCCCTGGCGGGGTTTCAAAGGCACTTAACGCTCCCATTCCTAGCGTTCACAGGTAGTAATGCAATGGGAGCACTTGTGATCGGATTTGGTAGCTCGGACTTTCTACTACAAACATGCCATGCCCGGGTTCTCACCCAACTTTTCCAGAGAGACTTACCCGACTAGGAATTTGATGAAATTTTGGATCGCAGAAAGTAGTATCTAAGTACACACTTTGGATGTCTTTCACTCTGGGGGGAAAAACAGTTGGTGTTACTCTAATGTGAAATAAAATATGTAGAAAGTTTACAAACTCTCCGTTATTTTACATAATATTTCATTCCATTTGGAGTTTTTTTGTTAAAACAACTTCATTAGGAAATGATTTCTATACAATAAAATACATACATTTTGCATGTGTGGTTCAGTGAACTCTGACAAATACATGTAACTATTACCTCAATCAATACCCTGTTTCAAGAAGAAAAATTAGTTTACTGTTACAAATATTACAATCAAGGTTGGTTTCTAAGAGAAGTAAGGCTTGTATTCAGGGAAAGCTGAGCAACAACACTCTCTGAACGATGCGGTCTTACACTCAGAGTCACACAAAGCTCCGCACCTGCCCCCATAGTGCAGAAGCTCCATCCGGGCAGCTTCTCCTTTGGCCAGTCTGAAGTCTCCCGTGTACAAGACGGTTCCCTGGTCACCCTGAAATAGAAACCTGTGAAGAACACATATATCAGTGACTTCTCAGTCTCATACGAAACCCTAATAAGCAAATATATACTAATGCCATAGTGAGTGTGTCCTGCCAAACGCAGCTGCTATGACCCAGTGTTAATGGAGTTTCAGTAGCTCTAAACCACACCAGGCATTCAGCCGCCACCTCTTCCCTGGGGGTGGGGGTGGGGAATGGCACAACGGAGATGCCAGAGTTTGTGACAGATGTCCCCTGAAATAGGTTAACACGCTTGACTATATATTGAGATCGTTCCTGCTTGTGGAGAGAAGAATCTATGTGACAGGAAAATGCAAAGCCAATGGGCGAACAGCTACTGAAAACTGCCATGATGAGAAATCCACATTTCAAACCTGATCTTCACTTCAGCACCCCCCCCGACAAGTCCAATTTGGAAATAAAGATTACAGAAAGTGCCAAAAAAAAATCAAATCTCCCTATTCATATTATTTTCTAGACCCTAAAAATGTAATATTTCTACAAATATTATACATATCTAGACAGACAAAATGGCAAAATAGATGAGCCCCCTTACATAACTGATCCTGGGCAATGACCAGCTGGTAAGAGAGTCACAACAATCTCTTCCTTCTAAAAAGAAAATAAAGAAAAAATAATAAGTTATCATTAGGACCCAGCTACACAAAGTCCTGTTTAATAAAACATATTAGAGTACTTCTCAGGAATGTGCCTTTTCTCCTCACTTCCTCTCTCTCCAAACCCTGGAAACAAGTGGAGTTCTTGCCCACAAAACAAACGGTTAAATGCCGAGTCACGACATGACACAGCAATTCCACGCGGACACACGCACACAAGAGAAACGAGCACCTAGAGACACCTGCACGGCAAAGCTCACAGAAGCATTACTCGTACCAGCCAAGGGAAGAAACAGCCCAAAAGTCTATTAAATGGTTAATGAACCAACAAAATGTGATCTCTCCATACAATGGAATATTATTTGGTCATAAAAAGAAATAAAATACTGATACACACTAAAACATGGATAAACCTTGAAAACATTTTAGGTAAACTGAAAGAAGTCAGTCACAAAAGTGCACATCTGCATGATTCCGTTTCTATGAAGTTTCCAGGATAAGCAAACCTATAGAGACTTCAAGGAAAGTGGTAGTTGCCAGGGGCTGGGGGGAGGGAGAAAGAGGGTAACTGCTAATGGGTACAGTTTCTTTCTGAATGATGAAAATATTCTAAAATCGATTGTGGTGATGGATATACAACTGTAAATATACTAAAAGTCATTAAACTGTGTACCTTAAAAGGGGTGAATTATATGGTGGTATGTGAATATCTCAATAAAGCTGTGTGTGTGTGTGAAAGGCATGATGTAGTCTGGCCCCAAGTCACCATACTGCACCCTGTCCTGTTGGGGCTGAGCCTGATGGGCAATAATGCCTCTCAGCCCTCAGGACAGGGGTAGGGGTACGGGGTGCAGGGCGCAGAGCTCTGGACACACTAGCTCCTTCCACAAGCCGAACATTCATTCCAAAGCCCCCTTTAAAACAGGGTATCCCACTGGTTGGAGCTTGAGACACAACACACAAAGCCACAGAGCACAAGAAGAAACGTAAAGAACCACAGTGGGACAGCAAGACTGTTCAGTGACAGCTGCCTGCTGTCAGGGGCCCAATTTTGAGAAAGCCTCCCACCAACACAGGCTGCAAGACAGAAAGGCAATGAAAGTAAGGCTCAAAACAAGTCAGCAAACGGAGTCCAGGATGGACTCCAAGAAAGGTTCAGGCCGTCCCTTGTCAGCCCCTCCTGAACTGGCCATGCAGTCCTCCCTCAGGACAATAATTTGATGAGGAGCACTTTGAAGGCCTATGTTCTCCAAAGAGGAAATGGGGAAAGTCAGCCCCTGACTGTCCGATCACAGCCTCACAGCAAAGGACACCCTCAGAGTTCACCCTGTCAACAAAGCAGGTTATTATCGGACTGGAGAACAAATATTCACTAGATTCTCAAAAAACAGGAAAATATCTCCTAGCCGTAGATATAATCTGAGGCAATAAATAAATAAAAGGTAGTCCACAGTCCTACTATTATTATAACAATATACCCACAACACAAAAACACCTGCTTCTAAATTTTTTAAATTGATTTTAGAGAGAGGAAAGAAGAGAGGGAAGGAAGAACAGAAGAAGAGAAGGAGAGAGACAGACAGACAGACAGAGACATCAATTTGTTATTCCACTTAGCTATGCATAAATTGGTCGATTCTTGTAAGGGCCCTGACTGGGGATCAAACCCACAACCTAGGTGTATCAGGACAAGGCTCTAACCAACTGCGCTACCTGGCCAGGGCAACTTGCTTTTAAATTTAAAGACAACATATTGGACCCACTTGGACAGGGTCTGTTTCTTGAATAAAAAAAAAAAAAACTTCAGAAAAAAAAGCACAATGTACATAAATTTCCTGCAAAAAGATTAAGGACTATTTTATATCCTGAACATTATAATAAGCTTATTGAATGTGACAATGACATCACGTACTATCAACAACTGGCATCCCCATCACCAGCATGTCATACTAAACAGGAGCCATTCTGACAGAAGTCATAGCCAAGCCCTTGGAGGAAGCAAATAAATATGTTACACATGGTGTTTTTCCCCGCAAACTCACTCAATTCCAGTAATTTTCATTTATGGTTAAATGAGCATTCAAAATCAAGGATAAAGATAAATAATCACCTTAGCAATAAATAATAATTTTCAAAAGCATGAAAATTTTAATATTTAGTTACCTCGCCCGATGCTTCGTCAACTAAAGATATCTGGGTAGGAGTTTCAATTTCAATTGATATCTATTAAAATAAAATAAGAGGTCATGTGTACATCATAGTAGATACTGTCACAGTTTTTCATGGCTTTACAGGTCTTTGCCATCTCAAACACAGAAAGGGGGCTACAAGAAGTTACAGGCTGTCTGTCTAACAATTTCTAATTTCACTACAATAAATGTTTTAAACAGCTTGAAAACATGATGAAGCTAAAATAATACCTTTCTCAAGGCTCATGTGACAAAGTATATTAACTGCCTTATAAACTGATATCTACAGCAATTCTATTTCGACAAATTCAATCTTCCTCCTTTCACCTTCCCACCCCTTTGAACTTGAGTCTGTGTAAAACATGCAGTCCTGTGTTCTGTGTGTTTAGGTTTTGTGCTGCAGAGCAGTCTGGATCCGTCCGTGACAAGTTGGCCTGATTCACTGACTTGAGCTGCTGCAGAGTGCTCCGAGGTAGATAGGCACATTTATTAGCACAGCAGCTAACATGGAGGGGCACTCAATAAGTAGATGATGAATGAATGAATGAATGAATGAATGAACATAGTTTTTCATCTTTTATGTTCACACATGAAATGGCCTTTTCCTCTTGTGTACTATTATTAACTATTTTGCCAGCAGGTTTTATCTTTTTATTATCTCCTACAATAATTCTTCTAGTATAGGGATTATTTGTTCTCTGACATTTGGCAAAATGCACCTATAAAACCATCAGGGCCTGGGGCTTTATTGAAGAAGAGATCATTAAAAATTGTTTTAGGCTTCTCTCCCTTTTCCTCCTCCCTGTCCCCTCTCCACCTCCCTCCTTCTCGGCTTCCGTCCCCTACCCCGTTGATTCTGCCCTCCCTGCCCCTTACAAATAAATAAATAAATAGTTTTAATTTCTTGGATGGTTACTGATTTAATCAAGTTTTCCATTTTTCTTGCCTCAATTTTATATTTTCCCACTTTTCCAGATATTTATCTACTTTGTCTAGATTATCAAATACACTACCATAGTAATTGTCAAAAATGCTTTGCTGTTAATAATAGTTATTTTCCTTTTGTCATTCTGTACTTTTACATGAATCTTTTTTAAATCAATATTCACAGAAATTTTTCTCTGGTTCTGTGTAAACCGGCTTTTAGTTTTGTTCCTATTCCTTTTTCTGTGGTAGTTTTTAGTCTCCATATCACTATCTTGTCCTTTTTTCTTTATTATTTTGTGGAAGTAAAAAGGGGCCACACACTAATCTCGTAAGCTCAAGGGAGGCCTGTATGGCAGCCTTAAAAACTCAGAGACCTAAAGTAACCACAAAGATGGGCTGAAATTAAAACTTATTACCTAACTAAAAGCAGTTTATGGCAGGTAGCCATGTCCTAGGCTCTTCCCTGACAAAAGTAAATCTTTACCTTAACTAAGCCTGCCTATTGTCCTTTTACACCTAGAATAACAAACCTGTGGAATGCAGAGTAATTCCCCTTTTCCCAACCCCTCAAGCACAGGAACCGCACCAGAGCACCGAAGATCACAAACCCCCTCATTTTTATTATTATTGAGTTAATTGTTGACTGTTAACTATCCTGTACCCACCTATGTAAAAGAAGTACGAGTCTATCATTTGGCTTTTTATACAACCCCAAAGTTTTCCATGCTTTGCTTTCTTCTGCCTCCCTAATCTATCACCTAATCTATCACCAGTGGACTTCCTGTACCCCACCGACATCTTCTGACTATAACGTATGAGGCAGGGTGCAGAACTGACATTCTGTGGAGCATGTCCTCGATCCACTGAGGTTTTGCTTCCAGGCATCTGTCATCGGTTTGGCTCAAATAAACTCACAAAAATTTTCTCCAGGTTTGAATGTTCCTTACATTGACAATTTCCTTCTTTCACATATCCTTAGATTTGCTTTGTTGCTCTTTTTCCTTAGTGAGTTGAAGATACTGCATTTAATTCTAGTCTTCCTTCCCTAAATAATATATTTAGTGCTACCAATTTCCCTTCAAGTACTAATGTAGCTGTCCCACACATTTGGACACGTTCTGCTTTCATTGCCCCTCAGTTCTATGCCGTGTGTGTGTTTTTCTTTACAATTTCATCTTTAACCTAAGAGTTGTTTATCGTACACATTTAGTTCCCAGATGCAACAACAGGATACTTTAGCTCTGCTTTTATTTCTGATTTCCAACATCATTGCATTATGGTTAGAGAACAGATCACTAGGATTTCTTAAAACTTCTTTTGTGACATAGTACATAGACAATTTAATAAAAGGTCTTGTTTTCTCGGTTTGGGTTTGAAGGTCTGGATTTCTCTTAGTTCACTTTTATCAATTATGTCATTCAAATCTTCTATATTTTCACTTATTTCCTGCTTCCTTCATCTTTTAGCTTCTGAGAGTGGTATAGGAAGCATGCCAGCAATAATTGTTGAGTTCCCGTTTCCCCCTTTGATTGTGAGGTGGCCTGTACTACCCCAACTTAGCTGAGCTGAAACAGTCCTAGAAGTCCCTGCCATGTAAACTTCCAACTCAGGGTTGAGATTGAGAAGGCAGAGGTAAACCAACAGGCATGTTTAATGCCGAGAAGGATGCCAGAAATTGTAACAACTCATGTGTGCTGCTGATCTGCTGGCTCAACTCACACACACGAGGCAGGACGGCAGCCACCCCGTCCTCTGCGGGATCTCTGTCCTCCTTCAGCCTCTCAGGGCGCTGGGCCAGGTGAGCGGAGCTCAGTGGCAAAGGGAGTGGCAACACTACTGGGGTTGGGAGGAGGGAAGGACAGACACAGTTTCCAGTTTGTCCTTGTGCATTCCAGCCTGTCTCTGCTCTTCTCCATTTCTTTCTCAGCTTTTCTTCCTGACTGGTGACCAGGCTGACCCATAGCAACTCAGGCCTAATACCAAGGCCAAGGTGACAGTCTTGCTATTGTGTCCCTTTGTGGAAGGAGGGTGGACCCCACCCCAATTGATAGGCTGGAGGTGGAGACAAGAGAGGCGACACGTGCACCAAAGGGGCATGAAAACACTGCACTAGTCACAACTCGGGGCTTTCTGGGAAAAGGAGGGCAGCACCAGGTTGGAAGTGGCTCATGTGGTCAGAGAGAGAGCAGGAGTGAGTGGCCCTGGTTCTCACTGTGGTTGGAGGTGGGGCTGAGCTTGCCTGGTTTGAACTGCCAAGTGGGTGCCCCAGGAGGGGTAGGCTTTTGAATCAGCTTGCCCAGGTGTGAGGCAGAAGCAGAGAGAGGAAGTGGAAGTTGAAAGTTGTCAGCAAACAACAGACAGACTATGACACCTGTTCAGACTTCTGTGCCAGTTTCCACATTATTTAGGGCTTAACCCACATAATAAACCCTAATTCTATTCATTTACTGTGGTTCGAGTTCTGTGGTCAAACATGGGCCATCAGTTATTACTTTATCCAGTTTGAGGGTACTCTGTTAATTCATACATTCATATCTACTTGATCAATTGTTCCTTTTAACAGTAAATAGCATCCTCTTTGAAACTTAGTGCCTTTTTTTTTGCCTTCAATTCTACTTTGTATGATAAAAAAATTGCCACTCTGGCATTTTTACCTTCTAATTGTTTAGTATATGTTTTTCCATTTCAACTTGCATGTATCCTTTTGTTTTAACTATGTCTCCTGTAGACTAAGACAAGTGGATCTTTCTTATTTTTTTAACCTAAACTGAGAATTTGTCTCTTGATCAATAATTAAGTCCATTGATATTTATAGTAATTACTGTTATAACAGAACTTTTCTTGCCATCTTCACATACTTCTGTTTTTCTCCCCTCTATCTTCCTTCTACTACTTAGATCCATTTTATTCTGCCAGATTCAAAACTACTCATTCTATTTTTATTTTGGTTATTAGCCCTTTCTTATTATAACCCCTAAGTTTTATTTATTTTTCCCATGGTCTAAATAAAGGATTTATTAATTATGTTAATAACCATTTAACACTTAGAGTATTAAAATGCAACTTAGCAAGAGAGTTAATGAGATAAAACAAGACTAAGAACCAAGATCAAACTGTTGAGGGATAAGAAAAGTAAATTAAAAAAAATAAAATGTTGACCTCTTCTGAACTGCTGAACTACAAAGACTACCAATATTGTAATAAACACAGTGTGTGAGTAAGTGGGCATGGAATAATTCCAACACTTTGTTCGATCCATCTCAAAAAATACTTCCCAGTCACAAAAGAAGAATTAGCATCATTCAAAAAAATAAAACTTACAATTCTTGTCTCCCAAAATCTGTACTTCGGGCTAGTTAACAACAACTCTTTAGTAACGGGCGAACAGTATAAGTAAACCTTCAAGCTGAAAGAGAAAGGAAAAAGAACTATTTCAGTCTGATCCAAAATGAGCCACCTTGGTGACCAGGAAGCACATTTCATCATATGTCAGTTCATCCTGAATAAGTGAACTGGCACAAGGGGTGTTAGAGAGTCCCCAGTATGCCGACACCCCAGTGATTCTCTCGGTCCCATTGAGAGTGTAAAGGAACAGGGAAGAAACAGATGGAAAAAAAGTGTCCTCTGACCTCCTCACCAATTTTATGTTAAAGATGCATATTTGTACATGATCGGCTATGTCTGGAAAGATACCACCAAATTCTAAGCTACCTCTGGGCATGGAAGGGGGTGTGGAGGGGAGGACAGAAGGCTTCTGTGTTTTGCTTCATATAAACCTACTCTGTTTTTTTAAGTGAGCAGAGATCAATTTCATGATAAATTTTAAAAATTCAACAGTATAGATTGAAGGTTAGGAATATAGTCTGTGGCAAACTGTATTTTCCAAAGGCAGCCACACTAATATATATCCCATCCATACATACTCTTCTTACAAAATGGACATGGAAATCCCTCCACTGACCAGAGGTCTCTATGTTAAACTCCCCCTGAACCTGGGTAGAACTTTGTAACGGTGTTAACCAACAAAGTATGATGGAAGTGACACTACAAAATTTGTGAAGCTAGATCTCCAGGCATATATCTGCCTGCTAGCTTTCTTCTGGGACATAACACTTTTTTTTTTCAGTTTCTATTTAAGAAGTCCAGCTATCCTGAAACCACCATGGTAAGAGATTTTTTAGAGATAGGCCCAAGGTGCCCCAGCTGTTTGAGTCTTCTCCCAGGGGTCACACATGGCAAGAATGAGCCCTGAGATAAGGTCAGCCCCCACAGGATGCCCCAGTCAGGGAGAAACCAGCTACCCCCACTGTGCCCCAGCAGAATCCTGACCCACAGAGACTGAGAGAGAGAGAATACATTATTAGTTGACTTAAGTCACTACATTGTAGGGTCAGTTGTTACGCAGCAATAGGTAACTAATATACAGGCTCTAAAATCAGACAGACCTGGTTGAAATCCTGGTCCTGCCACCTACTGGCTGTGTGACCTTGGGCAACTAATTTAACCTCTCTGGTTCCTCAGTTTCCTCATCTGTAAAATAGAAATAATATCTATAATAATAATACCTAAATAATATCTATTCAAACAGTTATGAAAAGACAGGGATTTTCATCCGGGTTGCTCACTATGGTATCCTCAACACTCATCACTGGCACTCAAAGAAGCTACTGAACTAATAAGTATGTAGTGCCTACTATACTTAAAATATAACAATCATTATCAAGAACATGGACTACTGATATCCCTTAGCAGAGAGCGTTAAGCCTGACATCCAGTGGTTCAAAAGTCAAAAAGTCAGTGGGGCCCTTTCCCAAGATGTATCTTGGGAATTTGGAGTTTAAATTTAGGTAATGGCTGCAGGAAAAGAATACAACAGTTCAGCTTTAAGGAACAATCTGCCCTGACTAGTGTGACTCAGGGGGTTGGGTATCATCCTGCAAACCAAAACATCTCAAGTTCAATTCCCGATCAGGGCACATGCCTGGCTTGCAGGCCAGGCCCCCAGTTGGGGGCATATGAAAGGCAACTGATTGATGTTGCTTTCACACATTGATGTTGCTCTCCCTCCCTCCCCCTCTCTCTAAAAGTAAATAAATAAAATCTTTTTTTTAAAGCCCAACAATATTTTATGATTCTTTAGAGTAAGACAACCATTCACACACACACATACTCTCTCTTACAGAAATGAAAGCAAACGGGCTGCTGCCACCGCACCCAATAGCATGGGTGAATCACACAAAGGTGTTAAGTGAAACAGAAAAGTCCATTCAGTGTGACTCTATTTAGACATGAAGGTCAAAAGCCAGATCTAAACCATGATGACAAAAGTCAGAACGGAGGTGACCTTAGAGAGAGGGGGGCTGACTGGGAGGAGGAAGAGGAATACTAGCTTGTTCTATTTCTTGATTTGGATGGAAGCTTCAGAATGTGTTCAACTGTGAAAGTTCATCAGATTGTAACATTATGGTGAATGTACTCTTCTGTACAGGTAGTACAACTCAGTGGAAATGGTGACTTAAAGACAGACACACACAAATAAGTAGCAAAATACGTTACCTGCACTCCAACCTTCTTTTCAAGGCCGGGGCTCTTAATCCTTTCATGTGATCTAAAAATAAAATAATCAAAAATCATAAACACACTATTTTTTTTTCAGATGCTCACTTAGCCCAATGGAAGTCAGTCATCTGCTCTTTTTAAAATTCCTTTTAAGAGAAAATACATGACAGGTTCACTTTTATAAGAGAGGTGGCTCATATGGGGTATGGACTCTTTCTTCTGCAGGTGAAGAATCCGTCTGAAAATAGGTCAGAAACTACTAAGAGTTGGACATTTCTTCCTTGGAACCACCAGAAGCCATTTAAAAGGAGAATGGTCCCCTGAATCTTAGGGGTGAGTCTAAATCACTCTGAGTAGCCAGAGAAGAGTGAATGACCAGTGCCTCATTCATTCAGAACTGCTTTCAGCAATTTCCTTTACCCCCTTCTTTCATTTCAGTCCAACCACCCCTCAGTCCTTCCTCTCTGTGACCCATTCAATGCCAGGCACTTAAGTTAGTCCATCTTGAAATTCAATCTTGCTTTCATGGAATCCTCTAGGAAATCCTTCAGGCTGAGGGCAGAATAAGAAGAGGTTTGTTTTCTTCGTGCCTACTGTGACTGCTGGGTTGAAAGTGGGACATTTCCATCCACACAGGCTTGCTCCAGAGCCTTCCAAATTAACAGACACAAAATGACATTTAAAGAAAAGTAACATTTAAACCAAACAGCACATTAAATATACAGTGCATGCTAAATACATTCTGAATCTTGAGCATACAAAGGCCTAAATAACAATGACCAAACACTTCTAAATTATTTCATTAAATCAAACCAATTCTAATTATTCTAATTACCACCTACACACACACGCCTCAGCTTATCTGTGGTGATCCTTGACTCCAGTGAACACAAGGCGGTCACCGCACAGCATGTGGCAGGCCTTCACTGGACAGGTGCCTCCGCCAGACAGTCCAGCTGCCCCTTAGAGGGTGGATCTCCTCAGGTCACTCGTAGCCCAGGCCCTTAGAGCCTATAGGTACACCAGAGGGTGGGACTCTCAGTAATTGGGGTTTCTGGAGAGTTGGTGCTGTGGCAAAAAGGAGACAGGCTCAGGACTCTGCTCTATGCTCTGAAACTAAGGCAGCAGGCAGCACCCTAGAGCTGTTTGATCAAGACCCCCCCAACCCTCCACTCCTGACTGGTTGCCAAGAGAGCCTGAGTGAGTTTGCTAGAAGTGCACCCAGACTCCTTTCCAGGGCCCTTTTCCTCTTCCTTGACCAGGGTCAATCCTCCCCAGCACAGGGTGACCACTTCAGGCCATGCATCCCCTCTCATCCTCCCACTGATGGCTAGTGGCGCCCACCCCACTCCAAACACAGCATGGGGCTCCAGATGGCCCATAAACTAGCATCAGGTGGGTCCACGGCCTGCCAAATTGTATCAAAATATTACATTAACATATTTATGTGCACTTTTTCTAGCAAAAGAGTCCATGGATTTTATCAGATAGTATGCATTAGTTTGCTAGGGCTGTCATAACAGAATACCATAGAGTGGGGTGGGGGCGGGAGGCTTAAACAACAGAAATTTATCCTTTACAGGTCTAGAGACTGAAGTCCAAAGCTGAATTCTGGTAAGACCTCTCTTCCTGGCCTGCAGGCAGGCAGTCACCTTCTTGCTGTCTGCTCACTTGACTTCTCCTAGGTGTGTGTGAAGAGAGAGAGAGCTCTTCCTCTTCCAGTAAACCCTATCAAATTAGAACCCCACCATTATCACCTCATTTCACCTTATTACTTCCTAAATGCCCTATTTCCAAACACAGTTTCATTGGGGTTAGAGCTTCAACACTTGAATTTTTGGGGTTCAAAACAAAACAAACAAAAAAGTCAGGCAACAGAGGAAACCACCAAAAGCAGAAGTTGGGTGCTTTCACTTGAAGAGTTTACACCCTGGTGGGGTAAGCAGACCCACATGTGATTCCAGAACAGGAAGCATTATAAACTTCTTGAAAGTCAATTTCTTGCTCAATATACAAACTAATGATTTGACTTCACAGATTCCTTGAGATGAATTCTTTCTCCAAACTCATTACTCCTAAATATGAAGGCAAACCCCTCTGCCAAACTTTAATCATGGCTAACACAATCAGAAATGCCAGAGAGACTTAACATAAAAGGTAAAAAAAAACACAAAAAAACAAAACAAACAAAAACAAACAAACAAACAAACAAACAAACAGGGGCATCCACATCCAGCGGCAGATTCTCAATGAAAAACAAAAACAAAATAATGTTATTCTTAAGAATATGCAGAAAAACCCTCAAAGAGGCTCACAGTGCTGTTTAGCAAATGGAGAGAAGAGCTTCAAATTTTCCTCATTAAAGAGAGATAATTGGTGGCTTAGAGCAAGAAAAGTACAGGATCTGTCACAAATGATGTCCTTTTTATTACAAAATCATAAGCATGTAATTCTGTAACATAACAATATCACACTCAAGCACACCATATGACATTTTAGATGAAAAGTTCAAATTAAGACTATACATTATTACACCCACATTATTTCCCTACCAACCACACTCAAGCACACATTACTTCTGAGGGACCCTGTGTTCACCCAAAGCAGTTAACACCAACAATTTATAGCAAATTAAAGTGATCGATTCCACACAACAGTTGGCCTACACACCAACCCCGTGAAGAAGGGCAGGGTTTGATATCAGTAATTTATTTTAAAATCACACCGTGTGACATGTATGTGCATATGTTTGCTGTGCTCTAACCCACTCCAAGAACGGTGGGAGAATCCCACTAGCAGCTACTAGAGTGCTTCGGCTTATCTTCGCCTCTCATCAGTGCCAAAGGCTGTGATAATTAACATAACGATATTCTATGGTGAAGTTAGAGACACATTAATCGGCATAATGGATATTTTAAAAGGACAATGGCTGTGAAATTCGTGGTGTTTCATTTCTGGAGGTTGGCTGAAATGTTTTAGAGACACTGGAGCCTTGTCGGGAGCATCTAGCCTGGAGGCCCTATCATTAGGGGTGAAGCTTCGGGCTTCATCCCTAACAGTATCCACCTGTGAAATCTTAAGTCTTACGGTTGCCTGACCTGGCCATCTACGTATATATGGTAAACCATATCCTGCCTCGAGACTAAAATGAACCTTTTCTGTTGGATGTGATCAAATTAGCTAAAGCGGGGCAGGGGTGGGGGGAGAGCTTGCCGCTTGTTGAGCTTACAGACAGGATGTTTGATTTCCTAGTGTGAGAGTGCCTTCATGCTAATAAATGTCTACGACTATTGGCCGCTAGGAGAGCTTCCAGAACATAATCACTGTCCCTGATCACACTGTGCCGGTTCAGCCGCAACTGACAATTGTATAGATTTAAAAAAAAAAAAAAAAATGAAGCCTCAGAGGCTGAAGAGCCAAACTGGGATAAGGTATAGGTGCTGGTCTCTCTTCTAACCTCCCACAGCCCGCAGTCCCTCGCTCCAGGACCCCGACTCCCTACTTTCCTCCACTCCAGGCCGCAGGCGGTATCCCCGCAGGGCCAGAACCCGCGCAGCCGGGGTGCCCGGGTGCAGGGGAGCGGACGGCACGCCGCGCTCACTCACCCTTGTGGCAGTGGGACAGGAAGTAGGCACGGGCCTTCAGATTTTCTCTGTCGAAGCGGTCTATGGAGATGTTTGGATACTCAGCCATCTGTCCCTGAAAGCAACTCATAGCGCCAGTCAACCCCGGCGGATTAGCCTCCCCACCAAGCCCGCCGCCCGGAATCCCAGGAATGCTTTGACCCATGCAGACACTTCCGGGAAGGTGCTTCCGCCTCACCATTGGCCGGTTGAGCTCAGCCATATCCAATCATAGGAGTCCTGTGTGAGGGGGCGGGGCCGGGGAGCGTTTTCTCCGCCCGCGACCGTGGGGGTTTAAACTTCAGAGACGTGCTGCTGTGAAATGAGGCCTCTGCTGAGCCTAGGGCCGGGGCAGCCAGGTTAGATCTAGGGTGCAGCGTGAGGAGTGTGGCTCCTGCCAGAAACCTTGGCGCAGCACGGTATGGGGTTGGTGAAGAGCTGTCCATACCTATGCAGGAACAGTAAGCGCGAAAGGAAACAACCGCGGTAGAAGGGAAACAACACCCAAGAATGCAAGGTGGGTGCGGAGCTTTTCTTGAAATCAGGACTGTGTTCCTCTTCCTGCTTGTCCACTGACAGCTTGAAAGCCGAACTCAGTTTCCCCTGTCTTCCCACTTTCTGCCTTACGGGATAACCATGAGGATGATATGAGAAAAAAATTGTATCTGACTCATGGTAACTATTAGTTCCTGTTTCCATTTATAACTCCAAACCGAATAAATACACAATTCCTGATGATCACAACTCAGATGCATTGTTCCTAGCGGCAGATTTGTGAAGATCCCAAGGTTGGATTAGCTGCTAACCTCCCTCCCCCCTCCACTGCCCTTTTGAGTTGTATTTTTTGAGAATTCCATAAAACAAAAAAAAGTGGTAGGATGATGGGGCAATGGTTTGGAAATTTTTAAGCACCAAAGCAACTTTAGGAAAAAATTTGTTAAAGTATTAAGATTCACCAAATAATCACAATGGGCATTTGTCGCCCTCTTCCTAGTAATTCTGACACCAAAATATTAATAAACACAAACAACCCACTTTTAACGCTTTGTGCATAGCACAGTGACAAGCCTTGCAGTGGTTACATAGGTAACTAAGGTGTGCATTCAAGTAGTTATCAGAGACAAGTTTGCAGAACATTCTAAATGAATGTTTCCACAGGGACACAAAGTAATATAGGAATAAATCTGGGAACAACTGAGTTCTAATCAGGGGAATCAAGAATCAGAATGCCACCTCTGAGAATATCAACATGTTGCTGCAGCAATGCTACTTAGAGTTCCATTCAAATACAGATTCTTAGGAAATGTCTTTTTAAAAAGGAGGAAGTGGTGGCAGACAGAAAGGAAAAGAAAATAATGGTGGTGGTGGTAGAGAGGCATAGATACCACGATCACTAATTTGAGTAGAGCACTCTGCTGATATACTATTGCTAACACCTTTGATTCAGTATAAGATGGTTTGTCTTAAAACAAAGGAGGACTATCGCATTGGCTAGGTTGTTTATACCTAAAGACAAATTCTGCAGTGAGCCTGGTAGCTGAGCTCACAGACAGGGTGGCTTAAACAACAGAAATTTATTTTCTCACAGCTCTGGGAGCTAGAAGTCAGAGATCAAGATGTTATCAAGTTTGGTTTCTCTCTCCTTAGCTTCAGCTATCCAGCTCCTTGCTGTGTCCTCAAAACGGTCTTTTCCCCTGGATGCTCACACTGCTGTATCGCTCCCTCTCATAAGGACATCAGTCCTATTGGATTAGGGCCCTGCCCTTATGACATTATTTAATCTTAATTATCTCTTTAAAGGACCTATATCCAAACACAGTCGTACCGAGGGTGAGAGCTTTAACATATAAATGATAGGGGAACACCATTCAGTCTATAACAGTGTCTGTGTCCAAATTTCCCCTTATTATAGACATAGTCCTTATAATAAGGATTAGGGGCCCACCCTACTTCAATATGACACATCTGAACTAATTACATCTGCAACAACCCTATTTCCAAGTACGGTCATATTCTGAGGTATTGAGGGTTAGGATTTTAATGCATGAGTGGGCAAGAGGGAGCACAATTTAAGTCATAACAAAAAGCAATGTAAAATAATGTACATAATATGTATTTTATTAAGTTTTTAATATAAAAATAAGGTACTATGCTTACCACTTAGGATGAACAATTTTAAGTTTCAAGATGTACTATGTGAATTATAAGATTTAACTGCAGATAGCGTGTCTTCAGTTTTGTGATTTTCCCCTGTGTTCTGATTTCTGTTTTGGAAGATGTTGAGAGGATATTTGGCTTAGAACCAGCAGAGAAATGTCTGGATTCATTCCAGTTAACATTTCAAAACAGATAGCTCAGAGACTAGGAGTCTAGTCACTGGATTTTGGAAGCCCAGTTAGAGCCACTACAATTTGTGAGATCTTGGTTAAGTTAAACTCCTTTAACTCAGTTTTCTCATTTGTAAAATAGAGGTAATAGATAAAGTCTCCCAGAGATAGATTGGTGCCAATGGGGGTGAGACAGGCCAGTAAGCCAGCACAAGCAGAATAGGGAAACTGAGGCAGATAGTTAAACAAGCAGTTTGCAACCAGCTAATAAATCCTATCTTCCCTAAACCATGGACACTTAAGAGTGAATGGTTTACACTTCTCCCCAACCAGAGGGTAAATAACTTAAACCACCCTACTTAGGGAGATTGATAGCAGAAATCCAATTACTGCCATTTGTCAACCATACCTAAGGACAGATGAATTTAAGGGAATAAATCTCATTTTTGTACATCAGCATAAAGCTGAGGAATATACTATTGAAGTGCTCCCTAGGATCTTACCTAAGGTCTCCACCCTGAAAAGCTTTTAGAAGGAATCTCAGCTCACCCTCCCCTCCCAGGAGCACACCTACAACTTTCCCTCCCCCACTTCTTCCTCCACAGACGTTCGTGTCCTAAACTCTAAGGGACCCCGTGAGTCTTGCAATCAGGGAGTGGTGGGCAGCAGCAGCAGCTCATCCTGAGCTAACCCCCTGGTGCTGTGCCCAAGGCTCCCTTTTCTCTGACTTCTTAGTGAGCTAAAGCAGCCCCGCCAAGGTTCATTTCCCCACTTAGTCCCTCTCCTGTTGCTTCTTTTATCCTAGGCCCTTCCTTCCTTGCTTCATCATCCCGAGTTTTAATAAACATTCTCTAAAAATCACCTGGACTCCTGTTGTGAAATGTTTCCTGCACGAAGGCAAGAACCCAGCCCTAGGCAGACCTGCTCAGGGCCAAGCCCCCTTTCTGGTAGCAGGGGTTGGAGGAATGGGTGGAGGTGGTTGAAAAGTACTGATTTCCACTTATAAAGTGAATGAGTTTTGGAGATAAAATGCACAGCCTGGTGGCAATGGTTGACAACAGTGAATTGTGTCTGTGTATTTGACAGTTGCTGAGAGAGTAGGTCTTAAATGTTCTCATCTCAAGAAAACAAAATTGGAACTATATGAGGTGATGGATGTTAACTAATTGTGGTAATCATTTGGAGATAGATATAGATATATAGATATCTCAAGTCATTAGTTGTATACCTTAAACTGATATAATATTATGTGACAATTGTATTTCAAAACTAGGGGCAAAGAATGAGTTAGTGATACAACCAAAACAACATGGATGTATCTCGAAATAACTATGCTGAGTGAAAGAAGCCAGCTAAAAGAAGAGTATGTATGGTATTATTCCATTTATATAACATTATAGAAAATGGGAGCTGATCAAAAGGACATAAAGCAGATCAGCAGTTATCTGAAGGAACAAGGAAACAAGTTCATTAACTTGATTATGATGATGGTTTCACAGGTGTATTCATATGTCAAAACTTACAAAATTATATGCTGTTAAATATGTGCTGTTTTTCGCATTTCAATTATAGATCAATAGGTTTGTAAAAAATGTTTGTAGCAGTGTATAGGAGAATGGCAACAAAGTAAACAAGATCGTCAAGGATATTCTTTCTCTAGAGGAGCTGATAGATTAAGAAGACATATGTGGCTAACTCACATAATAGAAGGTGGTTTCTTAAAATCACAGTGTATTTTTATTTTATATTAGTTACATATACCTCTCCACCACCTTTACCTCTTCTCACCTTCTACCCTCAACACTCTGACTGATTAAAAAACATTATTATTCAACTGGAAAAAAGGAAGGAAGGAAGGAGAACTAACTAAAGCCCTGGAAGATAATAAGTATTCAATAAATATTAGCTGTTATCATTTACTGGTCATTTACTAAGTGTCAGGTACTGTGCTTGAACCTGGAAGTACATAAAGCAATTAGCTATGGCATACTAAGAGCTCACAGTCTGGCAGGAAGAGAAACCCATAGATAAAAAGGTTTTACAGTAATCTTAACGGAAGTGTGCTCAAGATGTAGTGCGAGACCAAGAAGAGAACTCAATTCTGCAAGAAGAAAGGGCCATTAGAAAAACTGAACAAAGAAGGTAAATTTCAGTCCAGCATCCAGGCCCTCGAACAGTGGAAGTCCCTGCAATGAGCTTTCATTCACTCTGGGCACTGAAAATAATTCTTTTTAACTAAAGTATTGGGCTCAAAAGAGTTGAAATAATAGGAACTTAACAAGGGTAGTCAAGGCTAAACCAGATAAGAAGGAACCAGACTGTGAGGGCCTGTCCAGCAAGCCAAAAATTTTAAACTTTAACTTGAGTGGAAGTGGGCAGCCTGGGTAGTTTGAAACAAGGGAGTGACATGTTAGATTAGAACAATATTTGTCAAAATGTGGACTCTGGAAGAGCACCCGCAACAATATTGGAGAAATTGTTAGAAATTAAAATTTTTCTACTCCAGCCCAGACCTACTAAATCAGAAAGTCTGTGTGTGGAGCCCGGTAGCCTGTTTAACATACACTCCAGGAGATTGTGACAGATCTCAAAATTTGAGAACCACTGGAATCAAGTTTAGAAAGAACGCCCAGACAGTCAGAGGCAGGGAGCCTGGGTAGGATGCTGCCACAAAATTCCAGGAAATGTAATGTTGTGGATCCACTGATTCACTCAACAAATAGTCCCAGATCACCTCCAGCGTATCAGATACTGTTCTAGACACTGAAGACACAGCAGTGCGCAAAGCAGAGACAAACCCATGTGGTAATGAGTGCATGTCCTAGTGGAACTAATAATACCTGTCATTTATGCATAATAGTTCCAGATGCTATCATAAACGATCTGTATTTATTAGTTCACCCTCAGAATAACTCCATCAGATAGATACAATTTTTGTCTTCACTTTACAGATAAGGTAACTGCAGTTAAGTAACTAGCACAAAGTTATATTGCTAATACTAGAACCCAAGTTCAAATCTAAGGTCATGCCTCAGACTCCATGCTAGTAGCCGCTATGGTATACTGCTTCCACGGTGTCATAGTGGCACTGGTGGTGGTGGTAGTGGTGGTAAAAGATACTCATCCAATATGTATTGCTTTAGCACCAACTGTGTGCTAGGCATTGTTTTGGGAGTTTTGTTAATAACATTTCTGTCTTTATGGAATTACATTCTAGCAGAAAAGAAACAAAACAATAAAATTAGAAAAATAAGCAATTTAAATAGTATATCAGCTGACAAGTGCTGTAGAAAACAAACAAACAAACAAACACAGTTTGTTTGTTATCTCAACACAGTAAGGAGAACAGAGAGCATGATGAAGAGTGAAATGGAGAAATAGGGAGGGGCAAGTTGAGATATTAAAGAAGACTTGAAGATGAGGAACTCAGCCAAAGAGATAACAGGAGGAAGACCACTCCAGGCAGAGGGAGCAGCTACAAATAAGGGCCCAGTGTGGGAACTACTCCAAGCACAACCAGGAGGCCAGTGTGGCTAGAGAGGAGTGATCCAGGGCTACAGAGCGAGGAAGGTGTGCCAATCTTGTAGGGCTTTGATGGCCTTGTTGAGACTCTGTTTTTTAGTCTAAGATGGAGAGCCATTGCAGGATTGTGAGCAGAAGAGAAGGTTGACTTACATTTTAAACAAATCTCACTGATTGTTGTATTGAGAATAGACAGTCTATGGGGATTGAGAGAGACATGTTGAGGGCTATTGTAATAACCAGAGGGGATAAAATGATGGTGGCTTGGACTTGGGTGGCAGCAGTAAAGCCAACAGGTTTTGCTGAAGGATGGATGTGGAGGGTTAAGAGAAAGTGTGAACTCCGGGAGCCATCTATTGAAAGGGGAAGATTGTGTTAAGAGCAGATGCGGGGGCGGAGGCTCTGGAGGGTATTGTTTTGGACAACCAAGCGGATGGATATTGGTAATACAAGTCTAGAGTCCAGAGAGAGATCTGAAAATCTGAGGAAATAAATTTGAAAGATGTTAAGTGAACAGGTTATTTCAAATATAAAAATGAAGGTAATATCAGAAAAAACAAAGCCGTAGATGTCTTTTATTATAGGTGTACTAATTGTCAGGCATTATTCAGGATCCTGTAGATCGATTCAATTAATCCCAACAAAATGAGAAAGGAGGTAAGACAAACCAGAAGTATTTACTATCAGGGATCCGAATCGCCAGTAGTCTCTGTTCTCTAATCCACTGTTTCAAGGAATTCTGTCCAGGTTTTAAGATGCAGCCAAAAAACACCTATGCCTCTCCAACTCTTCTTAGGGATGAGACATTTCAAGAGTCCCTCCCACTTTGGGACCGACTTGAATTCCTCCTCCCCTAACGCCAAAGCCCCGTCCAATCCTCGCGCTTGCGTACCCAGACTAGTTTGTGGGGGGCGGGGCTTGAATGAGTAGGGCGCTACAGCAGGTTGCTAGGAGACAGAAGGGTTTCCAAAGCCACGACTGTAGGACTCTCGCTGCCCAGCCCTCTGATCCCGAGTGGGGAACAAAAGCACCTCTGCGCTCTCCTGTGAGCTCCAGGCGGGGTGACCCATCCTCTCCAGGTCGGCTAAACGCGGATAACCACGAAGAGCTGGACCAGGGGTGGGTGGATGCGTTGCTGAGGGAACTGTCCTTAACTGCCCCGCTCCTGAGCACACAAGGTACAGCCCCTAAGCCCAGGCTCCGCCCCTTTCACGTATGTGCTCCTAATTGGTTCAGAGACTCGTCCTGCTCGCTGCTGTGTTGGCGTTACCTTCCCCGTCCTTAATGAGGATCTTTATTTGGTCTCCTGAGTTTCGGATTCCGATACTCCAGTAGTTTCCCAGCCACCCCTCGGCCCCTTGGGCTTTAGGGGCCGCGATTCTGGGGCTTCCTCCGAGAGTTCCTGCCGCGGGCCAATCACTGGATCCCCAGGTTTTTTTTTTTAACTGTATTTTTATTGTTTACAGTATTGCAGTTGTCCCCATTTTTTCTGCCTTTGTCTACCTCCACCCAGCCTTCGCTCCCCCTTCCCTCAGGCTATATCACCACACTGTTGTCTCTGTCTATGGGTGATGCATCTGTGATCGCATGTGGAATCTAAGGGACAAAATTGACTAACGAACAAAATAGAAACAGAGGCATGGACACATGGAACAAGCTGGCAGCTGGCAGAGGGGAGGGATGACTGGATGAAAGGTGAAAGGATTAGCTGAAGAATATACATGGATCCCCAGTTTGTAGAATACCTCTTCAATGTCAGCCTTTCCTAGGCAGATTTTTTTAAATCCCCACCTGAAGATGTTTTTCCATTGCATTCAGAGAGAGAGGAACATTGATGTGAGAGAAAAACATTGATTGGTTGCCTCCTCTTTGGGCCTCCATCAGGGATGGAACTTAAAAGATAGGGATGTGCCCTGGCTGGAATTGAACCCGTGACCTTTTGGTTTTCGGGATGACGCTACAACCAACTGAAAACACTGACCAGGGCCAGGCAGATTTTATCTTACACACATAACTGGTGATTTCTGGCAAAAAAAAAAAAAAAAAGTGAAGCACCGGAGAAGGCAAGTTAATCATTTGTGTGGGTGTGTGGGCAGGAATGGAGTGGCTTTGTGCTGACAAATGCAGGTTAGCACACCTGTACCGTGAACCACAAAGGCCTATTTTGTGAACCAATTTTGTTTTTCAGCTGAACACCCAAAAACTCTGGGAAGGGAAGTGTGAGGACTTTAGAGACTGTCCAATGAGACTTTTTCACAGTTCATGAAACTGAGGTCCAGGGATGTTGCTTGACTTGGCTGAGGTTACATGCTAGTTAACAGACCCTGTGCCATATCCTGCTGTGTCTAGGAACAGAAAAAAATATAAAATGTGGAAAGAAATGGAAGATTAGGGATACTAATGCTCTTGAAGTTTTAATACCACTAAAAGTAAAAGTGCTTTTCAGAGCAAAAAACAGGTGAAAAGGGGTTTTGCAGAGAAGGGAGTTTGAGGTGACTGGTGACATCAAAGTCTTCTGTTAGATTAAATAAGAGCCTTTGATTGTCATGAATTTGATGTTGGTACCCATGTAAATCCTAATACTGTTTAATTAAATTTGATTTTCAAAAACTGGAAAGTCAGGCATTGCCATTTCCTGTTTCTGCAGGTACAATAGTATCATAGAGATCAAATATATTTTATATCAAATATTTTTTGCAAAGACTGTCAGCAGAGAAACCGTTAAATTTCAAAGTGCTGAATATTACTAGCAAAATTAGTACTGCCACTGGATTTTCCAGAATCAATGAAACATTTAATCAAGAAGTTGTAAGTTGATCTTTGAAGTTTCATTCTGTGTTTTAGTAAGTAGAAAGTTATGAGAGACAAAAAAAAGAGAAAGAAATTTCTTTCTTTCTTTTTGCACCACAACTATAGTACTACAGTATAGTTACAGTAGCCACTAGGGTTCCTGTTGTGATGAAATGTGTTCATGATTCCTTTAGCTATTTGGGGAAAACAAAGTTTTAAGATGCCTGATATGTCTACAAGAGGTATATTTCTCTTGAGAAAAATGGCATTTTTTCTCAAACTGTGGTTGAATGCCCTAGTCATTCAACTAAATGCAGCATATTTACTGCTCTACTAGTAAATATAGCTTTTTCTCCACATCTAATGAGTTGCCAGATCCTTTCAACTCTTCATGATATATCTTGTGTTTGTTTTTCTGTTTCCAATCTGCCCCCCCCCCCTTATTTGCTCTTGTCTGGACATGTCCATGATTTTACAATTGATCTCTTCACGTGTACTTTCTGAGTTTGAGCTTTTGAGAAACAATTTGAGATTACACATCCATGCGAATTGCTTGCTCCCAAGGCACAAAAGATTTAGGGAGTACCAGATGGTTAATGACAATGAAATATAAGAGTGGCTTAGGAAGGTGTGTATTCTTGATTATCCACTGAAAATAGAGATCCCTTTGCCCTTTTAGGTGGCCTGCAAGTAGACACATATGTTTTACATCATGCTGTTAGTCTGTAACTCACCTATACCCACTCTCTCCAGCCTTGGCTTTTATTTAAGTTTTATTTTTTTTTCTAAAGATTTTATTTATTTTTAGAGATGGGAAAGGAGGGAGAAAGAGAGAGAGAGAAACATCAATGCGTGGTTGCCTCTTGAGTGGCCCCCACTGGGGACCTGGCCCGCAGCCCAGGCATGTGCCCTGACTGGGAATCGAACCTGCAACCCTTTGGTTCACAGCCCGCGCCCAATCCACTGAGCTATGCCACCAGAGCAAGTTTTATTTTTCAATTACAGTTTATATTCAATAATTTTTACTAGTTTCAGGTATATAGCTGTCCCCCCAACACTTCCGGTACCCACTTGGAACCATACACAGTTATTACAATATAATTTACTATATTCCCTATGTGTACTTCACATCCTCATGACTATTTTGTAATCACCAATTTGTACTACTTCTCAATCCTTTCATCTTTTTTTACTCAGTCCCCCAATCTTCCTCCCCTCTGGCAACCATTAGTCTGTTTGAAACAGAAAAGTCTGTGTTCGTGCTGCCTGTCACTGCTAGAACCAATAAGTAGAGACAAGGATTGAATCTTTATGGGCGCTTCATTTAGATGCCAGTGATCGGAGAAGATGGTGGGTCATGTACCTAAAAACCATCTTAATATCTCATCTCAAGCCAACATTTTTATAAAGAGAAGAAAGGTTAGAGACTTTCAGCCAAGATGGAGGCACAGGTAGACACACTGTACCTCCTCACACAACCAAAAGGACAATAACAATTTAAAAACAAAAGACAACCAGAACTGACAGAAAATCGAACTTTATGGAAGTCCAACAACCAATAAGTTAAAGAAGACACACTCATCCAGACGAGTAAAAGGGGCGGAGTCAGGTAGCAGGGTGGAGAGGACTGGCGGAAGGCAGCAGTAGGTGGACTGGAGCTCTCAAGGCTGCAGCTGGCTGGTGAGGTGGTGGCTGGTGGAATGGGTGGTTCCACATTTGAGTGCAGATAAACCAGGAAAAACTGGGGAGCGGGACAGACTGCACAACTCAGGGCCCCAGCGCTGGGAAGTAAGCCTCAAATCACTGATTGAAAACACCTGTGGGGGTTGAGGTGGCAGTGGGAGAAACTCCCAGCCTCACAGGAAAGTTTGTTGGAGACATCAACAGGGTCCTAGAATGTACACAAATCCACCCATCCAGGAATCAGCACCAGAAGGGCCCAATTTGCTTGTGGGAAGTGGGGGAAGTGACTGAAATATGGCAGAGAGCAGAGCAAGCGCCATTGTTCCCTCTCAGACCCCACCCCACATATAGTGTCACAATGCAGCAATGTGGGTTGCCCCACCCTGGTGAACACCTAAGGCCCTGCCCCCTTATATGTAACAGGCTTGTCACGACAAAAACAAATGGCCCAAATGAAAGATCAAAGCTCTAGAGAAAATACAACTAAGTGACAAAGAGGTAGCTAACCTATCAGATGCACAGTTCAAAACACTGGTGATCAGGATGCTCACAGAATTGGTTGAATTTGGTCACAAATTAGATGAAAAAATGAAGGCTACACTAAGTGAAATAAAGGAAAATGTACAGGGAACCAATAGTGATGGGAAGGGAACTGGGACTCAAATCAATGGAGTGGACCAGAAGGAAGAAAGATACATCCAATAAGAAGAGAACAAAGAAACAAGAATTTAAAAAAAAAAAAAAAAACGAGGAAAAGCTTAGGAACCTCCAGGACATCTTTAAACATTCCAACATCCAAATTATAGGGGTACCAGAAGGAGAAGAGGAAGAGCAATAAGTGGGAAAGTTATTTGAACAAATAATAAAGGAGAACTTCCCCAATCTAGCAAAGCAAATAGACTTCCAGGAAGTCCAGGAAGCTCAGAGTCTCCCAAAGAAATTGGACCCAAGGAGGAACACACTGAGGCACATCATAATCACATTAGCCAAGATTAAAGACGAGGAGAGAATCTTAAAGGCAGCAAGACAAAAGGAAAGAGTTATCTACAAAAGAGTGCCCATAAGGCTGTCAGCTGATTTCTCAAAAGAGACCTTATGGGCAAGGAGGGGCTGGAAAGAAGTATTCCAAGTCATGAGAGGCAAGGACCTAAATCCAAGATTGCTCTATCCAGTAAAGCTTTCATTTAGAATGGAAGGGCAGATAAAGTGCTTCTCAGATAAGGTCAAGTTAAAGGAGTTCGTCATCACCAAGTCCTTATTATATGGAATGTTAAAGGGATTTATCTAAGAAAAAGAAGAAAAAAATGTATACAGCAAAATGACAGCAAACTCACAACTATTATCAACCACACCTAAAACAAAAACAAAAGCAAATTAAGCAAACAACTAG
This sequence comes from Phyllostomus discolor, assembly GCF_004126475.2. Lineage (NCBI taxonomy): Eukaryota > Metazoa > Chordata > Mammalia > Chiroptera > Phyllostomidae > Phyllostomus > Phyllostomus discolor. The sequence goes on from NC_040903.2 coordinate 66,834,603, forward strand.
AACAGGAACAGAACCACAGAATTCGAGATCACATGGAGGGTTAGCAACAGGGGAGTGGGAGGAGAGAGGGGGAAAAGGTACAGGGAAAAAGTAGCATAGATGGTAGGTAGAAAATGAGGGTAAGAATAGTATGGGAAAAGTAGAAGCTAAAGAATGTATAAGTATGACACATGGACATGAACTAAAGGAGGGGAATGTGGGTGGGAGGAGGTGTGCAGGGTGGAGGGGAGTGAAGGGGGAAATGGGACAACTATAATGGTATAATCAATAAAATATATTTAAAAAGAAAAGAAAAAAGTTAGGTAAGGGTTTGGAAAAAATGTTTAATCAGATAAGAGAGTCTGGCATGATTTTTCTAGTATTTCATTATATGCTTTTCAATAGTTGTTTATCTGCGTAAAGTATGTTCCCTCCCTGGAACACAGTGGCATGCAGACTCCCTGGGGCACAAAGGTGGAACTTTTTGTCCACCTCCTAGAGTTGCACAGATCCTTGTAGTTTTGGAATAATAGCTTTCCATATGCATTTATTACTTAAGCCTATCAGCTTTAACTACAGCTAAAATTTTTAACTCGTGCGTTCCTCTAGTATCTTCTCTGTATCTATGAATCTGTTTCTATTTTGTTTATTTTGCTATTTAGATCTCACATATAAGTGAAGAGTTATTTCACTTAGCATAATATCCTCCAGACTTTACTTTTATTTTTTTAAGATCTTATTTATTGGTCTTTAAAGAGAGGGGAGGGGTGAGAGAAAGAGAGGGAGACAAACAGTGATATAAGAGAAAAACATTGATCGGTTCCTCTTGTATGCACCCTGATATGGACTAAACCTGCAACTCAGGCCTGTGACCTGACCTGCCATCAAACTGTCAACCTTTCACTTTGTGGGATGTCAGGGCCAGCTATTACTTTTAAATGCAGCTATTTATAACTCTTAGAAATTACAGCATAAATGTAAACAGTTGTACTATAGATGCACACAAGATTTAGATACACAAATAAGACTTGCCTTATTTGTGGTATAGGCTGAAAAGATATTTGTGCCTCTTAAGGTTGCTCCTTAGAAATTAATCTTTGGGCCTCTGCTTTTAAATATATACAATCTTCATAGGCAATCATTCTACACTTTGCTAAAAGATGGAAATTTCTCAAACACAGTTCTTACTGACACTCTTCATTCTTCATGGAATAATAAATTCTATGTCCTAAAATGCAAGGTCCTATACAAGTTGATCTAAATCTAATATTTCAATAATCTTCCACAAATCCTTTTTGGAACAAGACAAGATATACATACATCAATGAACAAGTAATTTCTCAACCTTTCTTTGCAAAGGCCTCCTTCCTATATGTAGAACATTGTAAGCTCTCTTCTATTTCTGCAACTCTTTTTTTCTCATAATGCCCTCTACCAATACCCACTCATATTTTTATGTCTTTGCTTTAAAAATTAGGTTGAGCCCTGGCTGGGTGACTGAGTTGGTTGGAGTGTTGTCCCATACACCAAAAGGTTGCAGGTGTGATGCCCAGTCAGGGCATGTGTAGGAGGCAACCGACTGATGTTACCCTCCCCGCCTCCCTCCCTTCCTTCCTCCCTCCCTCTTTAAAATCAATAAACATATCCTCGGGTGAGGATTTAAAAAGAAGGAACTAGGTTCAAACTCACCTTTTCCTTCAAGTATTTTTTTACTGTCCCAACCCATCATATAACTCTCATTGTGGTTCAAATCTCTATACTGATTGTCACCTTTGTTCTTTGTCTCTCCTTCCTATCACTCCCCAAGTTTTAAAAAGTACCTCATTACTGTGTCCAAGAATTACTCAGCCATTGGAAGTTTTTTTAAAGATTTTATTTATTTTTAGAGAGGGGAGAGAGGAGGCAGAAAGAGAGGGAGAGAAACACTGATGTGTGAGAGAAACATGGGTTGGTTGCCTCCTGCACGACCCCAACCAGGGCCCAAAACCCAGTCATGCACCCTGACCAGGAATCGAACCTGAGGCCTTTCTGTTTGTGGGATGACACCCAACCCACTGAGTAACAACAATCATGGCTGGGAGTTTTTATTATTATTTTTTTATTCAGATGGCCAGACCTTTGAACTTTAATGGCACATTACTCAGTCTTCACTGAAAAATTGTCCCTTACATCACTTGCATTAAGGTCATAATCATCTCAAATCATAGAGGGACAGCAAAGCAGCTAGGCATCACCCTTTTATTTCCCTGCCCTCCATCATCCCAGAACTTTCTCCTTAGAATGTAGCCATGATAGGTCTCAGAGGGGTGTTTTTTGCATCGGTTTCACTGTTGCCATCAATCTGAATAGCCACCATATTGAAAATGTTAATAACAGGCTTAGATTGCTGAAAGGAGCCATACTCAGATACCACTTGGGTAGATCAAACAAGATTTATCTAAATAAGCACAAGGAAGTTGGCCCAGTTAGAGTACATAATAGAGAAACTGCTTGATAATATTAGATGTATGAGATTATAGCACCATCATATGCGGTTTTCCTGTGGACACATGGCAAGTCTGAGTGGGCAAGGGTCCCATCAGATCTCATAAGTTTCAGAGTTGCACCATGTACTGTGCAAAGGTGCATGTAGTTCTGAACATCTTATCTATCATTCTCAATTTCATCAGTTATCCTAGCTTGTGCCAAACACATTCATAAGTTAATTCCCATGAGCTATAACAAAAGTTGTCTGTCGATATGGCTTTGGGAATGTGAAATCTGCCAAACCTTTACAGCTGACCCAAGGCCCATCCTGTGTAAGATTTATGGTCCTGGAGCAATGTCTGTCTGCACTTTTTCCTGTGTCACCCAGGGTTTGTTACCTAGTAGTGTCATGTATATTTTTATATGATTTATATAATCAAACAGGTAATACGTTGTATACATTTTGCATCTATAATGCCTAACTTACCATGCTGCATTTACGAATGTTATTTCAAAACCCTGGCTGGGTAGCTCGGTTGGTTAGAACATCGTCCCAATACAACCAAGTTTGCAGGTTTGTTCCTGGTTGGGCTCATACAAGAAGCAACCAATGAATGCATAAATAAGTGGAACAACAAAATGATGTTTCTCTCTCTCCCTTCCTCTCTCTCTCTCAAAAAAAATAAAATAAGTACCTTTTAAAAAATAAAAATGTCATTTTATCAAGCATTTGTTGAACAGTTACTGAGTTTCAGGCACTCTAGTAAATGTTGGAAATACAAATAGGCTATGACTGCACCTGTGGCCTGGAAGATTGAGCATTTTAGCAAATCAGACTGTAGCAGCCATGACACTGCACTTCTCAGCACTCCCTACAAGAGAGAACCTGCTGCTCCCTGCAGTGACCTGACTACCCCCTTGCCTTTGGGATGTAATGCAGCATTTGAGCTGAGGTCAAGCTCTCTTCCGGTAGCTCCTGGTCAGTGATTGGAAATGGTGGTGGGACTAGGCCTGACCATCTTTTCCTAAAGCAAGAGTCCTCCATAGGAATTCTTTGTGCTGCATTTCCCCATCGGCTGAACCAACATTTTCTTAGGGCTGTCCCAATGTCTGAAGCTCTTCCCACCCAATTCTACTTCCTTTTCTTTTTCCATTCACAAGTATCAGGGTGCATCTTGAATGTAAAAGCTTTTCCTGCAGACTCCTGCTCCTTTCCTTATGTTTCATAAACTGTACCCCTGATAAATTTCTTTTCAGAGTACCTGAACTGATAACACACAGACACACAAAATAATTACAGCTATCCCCCTTTAACTAGAGTTTTGCTTTCTGTGTTTTCAGCTACCCACAGTCAACCATGGTCTGGAAATAGGAGATGGAAAATTCCAGAACAAACCATAAGTTTTCAATTGCATGCTATCTGACTAGCATCATAAAATCTCATGATGACCCATGACTGGTATGGCTCAGTTGGCTGAGTATTGTCCTGCAAAGTGAAACTTAACAGGTTCAATTCCTGGTCAGGGCACAGGCCTGGGTTGTAGGCCGAGTCCCCTGTTGGGGCACCTATGAGAGGCAACTAACCTATGTTTCTCTCTCACATCAATGTTTCTCTCCCTCTCCTTCTCCCTCCCTTCCTTTCTCTCTAAAAATAAGTAATAAATAAAATCTTTTTAAAAATCACATAATAAAATCTCTCACTCACCTGCTCCACCCTACCCAGTATGCAAATCATCTCTTTGACTAATGTCACCACACTGTAGATGCTCCCTCCCCCTTAGTCACCTGGTAGCCACATGGGTTATTAGCAGTAATCAGAGAGAGAGAGAGGTCACACTTATGTAACTTTGATCACAGTATATTGTTATAATTGTTCTATTTTATTATTAGTTATTATCCATTTCTCACTAGGCCTAATTTATAAATTAAACATTATCATAGGTATGTATGTATAGGAAAAAGCATAGTATGTATAGGGTTTGGTATGTCCAGTTTTCAGCCATCCGCCGGGAGTCTGGGAAGCCTCCCCCATGGATTAGGGGGGACAACTATATAAAAACTATGATAACTATTTTTTTCTGGTGTTGCTCACAAATGCATCATATTTATTTATTCTTTTGTACTTTTTGAGACCCTCTTCACCCATTACATAAAAATGTAGCATTTTAATATGTATAGTTGACATGATTTTTTGTTTGAAAATGACAAAAGGTTACTCAGGCACTTTAGGAAAGTGCTTTTTGAATGAATATGAATAAAGCAAAAATGACTTGGGTATGACAAAATTAAGATTATACCACTATTTTTAAGAGTCTCGTGCTCTGCCAACTGAGCTAGCTGGGTGCCTTATACCACTATGTCTAGAAAATGTGCTTCATCTGTAAAAGAAACATAAGTAATAGAGCTACTGAATTCATATAAAAACATGACTAGTTTTTGAAAATGTATTTAACAGTGAATTAGCACCTTTTCCCCTTTCACATTTTTAGTGCCTTTTTCCCTATGGAATGCATATTTATATAGTCATGTATATTAATGGGTTGTTGGGCTGTAGCACACGTCCAGCCCACTTGCCCGTCTTATCTACCTAGCATGGTGTGCAGTGATGAAACCATGAACCTCCCACCCAAATGAATAGAATTGAAGGACAAGGGTTTCATTGAAATACGGTTTATCTATTGTTTTGTCAGGTATTCCAAATTGTACATAAACTTATACAATGACATAACAATGTATTGCTTTAAAATGCAACATGAACCTGAACCTAAATTAATAAATAAAGATCAAATTTTTGAAAAATGTCAAATATTACCAATACCTTAATTTTGTTTGGTCTAGTCAATATATATGTTGGTATGCACATTGCAAAAAATGCAAAAAAATGCAAAACAATACTAAAAATATATCCACTTAGGTAAGAACTATGTGACCCAGGTAACTTCGTTTCAGTTCATTTAAATTGTTTGGAGCTAAGTCCAAACAACTTTAGAATCTTCAATAAGTAATGTAATAAAAATCTAGATGAAGTAGGAGGAAACATAAGACCAATTAACTTTTATTAAGTTTATTGGGGTGACATTAGTTAATAAATTATACAGATTCAAGTATACAGTTCTATAATACATCATCTATATATCGCATTTTACATTCACCACCCAAAGTCAAGTTTCCTTTGGTCACCATTTATCTCCCTTTACCCTCTTCTTTCTCTCCCTGGCCCCCTTTCCCTCTGGCAGTTACCATACCATTGTCTGTGGGACTCTCAACTCTGTTAATTATCTTTAAATACTAATTTTGTTTATTCTTAAAGAAACTTTCACATTATTGCTGTTATGTCATCTATTAATTTTGTTTTAATATCTTTCAGAATTAATCAGTAATAAGACCTTTGCAGCCATGGCGAGTTCTGACGTGAAACCAAAATCAATAAGTCGTGCCAAAAAATGGTCAGAAGAGATAGAAAATCTGTACAGATTTCAACAAGCAGGATATCGGGATGAAATTGAATATAAGCAAGTGAAACAAGTATCTATGGTAAGTTTTATGCCTCTGTAAACCTGAGCTCAAAATGAGTTCGTTATGTGGTAAAAGCATGAAAACAAAACAAAGAACTGAAAGGGAGAATAACTGAAAGGGAATTCTTCTTCAACTCTCTCATTTTATTGAACAGGAGACCAAGCTCGGAAGAGTCACTTTGAGGCAGATCGGGGAAAGAGGTGCTTCCGCAGCATGCAAATAGCTGATTTTCTAGCTTTTATTGAACAACTGTGCTCTGCTAAACACCAGTTTCTTTTCCATTCTGACCATGAGTTGTAAAGGGGTTAAATTCTGTTTGTTATGGCTATTACAGGTGACAAAAAAACCACAAAAACATTAGAGGACAACCCCTGACACCGGTTGTGCTTCCCAGGCTTTCCTGAGAGATTAAAGATGTGACTTCGCTGTACAAAGACTAGATCAGAATGCAGACACGGCACCAGTTCATAGTGGGCTTTGTAAATAGTTCATTGACCAAATACTAGGAGACAGGGTTTTTAAGAATATTATAGAATGTGATATGTAGTATTCATAAATATGTTTTCATGCTCAGATTTAGGTTACAACAAAATTTATTATTAACTTATTTATTTAGTATTTACTCTCCATTTTTTAAAAAGTCCTTACCTGGGGACATCCTTATTGATTTTTTGAGAGAAAGGAAGAGAGGGAAAAAGAGAGGGAGAAAAGAGAAATATGGATGTGTGAGAGAAACATCGATTGGTTGCCTCTCGTAGGCGTCCCTAAGTAGGAACTAAATCTACAACCTAGGCTTGTGCCATGACCAGGAACCGAAATGTGACCTTTTGGTTTGTGGGACTGTTACAGAACACAACAAGGGGGGGCCTGGGATGATATACTATTATTGAAAGAGGGCCCCGGGTCCGTTATGTCCGCCACCAGAGGAAAGACATCAATACCAGAGATTCGTGAAAAGGAAAGGAAACGTTTATTTAATGCTATACAAACTTAAAGTAGTGACCTAATGTCTTCACCAAAATCCCAAAGTCCCTTAAAACACCCACAAACACACAGTCCTTCCTTCCTTCCCCCTTTGCCCAGTCCATAGTACTGTATCTCAGGGAAGGAAATAGAAGTCCATGGCTTAGGTAGTCCTCTGGTTCTTCCCAGTTAGTACTCCCTCTCGACTGGGAGACCTCCCTGGGTTCCCGGCACCCTCAGCTGAGTCACCGGGATCTCTGCTAAAACCAGGTGGTGGTTCCCCCTTCTAAAGCTGTGGGGGTCCCCACTCTGCCAGGCCACATGGTTCTCCTTCTCCTCTCAATGGCCGCCAAGTCTGGGTTTTAAATCCCCACGGCCAATCTTCCTCTGCAGCCTCATTTCCGACTCCTCCCACACTTGGCTTCACATGCCAGAACTCGTATCCTTCCAGCTTTACTGGGCTGCCATCTTGAATCTGGGCAGGTGTGGCCCCATGTCCTGGAGCCAATCCTCTCTGAGCTCCCACGCAGGGGCTGTAATGCAGGGGACCCGCCCCCAGTTACATCTAGATGGGGAAGTTACTTCTGGGTGGGGAAGTTACTTCTATTCCCCTGTCTTAGAGCTGATCACAGCTACTTAACATATCTATGCAACCAGCCAAAGGCTATAGATATGTTAAATGACCACACCAGAGCTTAGCTGCAAGACTTTTGCTATGCTAAACAGCTCTCAATGGCCCTGCTCCATTTGTCCCTTCCCCCAACCCACACCCTGGGGTGGGGTATGGAGACATCCCAAAATCTCCTGAACACCTTAAGTTCTGGACCCCATTTCAAATGCCTATTTGGGGGCCCCCCTCTTGGCTGTACCCTGTAACAGGACGATGCTACAACCAACTGAGCCACGCTGACCAGGGCTATCCTCCATTTTTTTGAGACTAACTCCCATGTGGATTTTTCAGATCTCTATATTCTTTTCCTTCAATCTACTCTTTGATCTCTACTTAGTATGGATGGAATGGGAAAGCATTATGCCAAGTGAAATAAGCCAAGTGGTGAAAGACAAATACTATATGACCTCACCTATAAGTGCAACCTAATCAGCAAATCACACAAATGAGCAAAGTAGAACCAGAGACTTGGAGATAAAGAACAAACTGACAGTGACCAGGGGGAAGTGGGGGAGGGATAACAGGGAAAGGAAGGGGAGGGGTGAACAAAGGAATGCAAATAGAGGACTCATGGGCACAGACACTGAGGGGATGACTGTGGGAGTGGGGGTGACAGGGTAGGGGAGAGCAATGGGGAAAAAGATGGAACAACTGTAACTGAACAACAATAAAAAAAAATAGATAGGAAAAGGAATTGGAGGCATTTCAGAGCTAAAATGTAATAGACTCTTTAATTTAATGGACATTAATTTGACACACATTAGGAGGGCTGGTGAGGAATGAAGTTATAAATATAGATCAAATGAAGATTTGATGACTATGATTTTCATGTATAGTCATCCCTCTGCGTCCCAGGGGTTGGTTTCAGGACCCCTCAGGATACCAAAACTCATGGATGCTCAAGTCCCTATATAAAATGGTATTCGCATATGCCTATATTTTCTGATAGGCTACAGCAGCATCTACCTATATATCACTTTACCTGAGTGGATTCAGTGCAGTGCTTGGCATATGGCAAATTCAAGTTTTGCTTTTTGGAACTTTTTGAGATTTTTTTTCCAAATATTTTCAATGAGTGGCTGGTTGAATCTGCAGATCCAAAGCCGGCAGATACAGAGAGCCAGCGGTGCCCGTCTTCTGACATCTAACATTCTCCTCTGTCCCTGTGACCAAAAGATGTTCTTCATTATTGTTGCATCTATGGCTTTTAAACACATGCAACACAAGCATGAACATTTTGATTCTGTTCAAAAATAGGCTTCATACCCTGCCTTAAGATTGGGATGCCCCTAAAAGGTATAGAAGATCCAGGATCACAATGATAATGTGATCATGCAGGCACAGTTGCACCTGTACCTCCACAGCCAATACTGTTATAAATGAGGTAAAATCAGGTCTAAGAGGAAAATAAGGACATCCTTAAAGTGGAGCCCCAAAAAGCACCTAAGAAGGGTGTGTGTGTGTGTGTGAGAGAGAGAGAGAGGGAGAGAGAGAGAGACAAAGACAGACAGAGACAGAGAGAGGCAGAGAGAGAAGAAAGAAACAACAACCTATTCACTCTATGACTTGCCAGCTCTGGAGAGGTTCTGCATTTTGCCTCAGTAGTGTATGTTTATTAGGCACCTACCATGTGCAAATTTCTGTGCCAAGCACTTTTGGAAATAAAAATATAAGCACATGCCTTACCTCAAGAAATTTAGCAGGGCAGTGGGACGAGTACAGGATCTGCAATCAGTTTGTCCAAGGGTTGCACCCTGGCTCTCCCCCTGGCTAGCGGGGTGATCCCAAACAACGTTCTTTGATTTCACTGAGCCCGATTGCAAAATAGTTATGACGGTGCCTCCGTGAGACTGTTGTCACAGCAACGAAATGGAAGCATGGGTTTCAGGTGCCTGACATGTAGTGCTCAGTGATCATTTGTTGAGTGAATGAACAGAAAGTGTTTAATGAATAATAATTTTTATTATTCCTATATCTTGAAGAAGATTGGGAATGACAAGAACAAGAAAACCTTACACAAGCCAAATGATAGGCCTTAAAAAAAGAAGCACAGGAATTCAGAGGAAGATCAGTATCACTTCCTTTGGGGATCATCCTTGGAAAAGGCTTCATGCCCCTGGAGGCATTTGCAGTGGGCCTTAAAGGATGGAGAGGGCGGGGCTGAAGGCTTGCCTTGAGTGGCACATGCCAGCAGTCTGAAGGGTGGGAGTGCAGTTCTCTGTCCTGACCTGAGGCACTCACCCTCATGGGCAATAATAGTGTCGCTGCTCTCCCTGCCTCAAGGGAATTGGACCTAGCCACTCATGCCTATATTCTCTCAGGAGTGAAGGTTTCCTAGATTGAATGGGAGTGATTAAATGAAAAGCCAAGAAGAAAAAAATTATGAAATAGCGAAGATGTTGATGAGTGCAGAACCAAGTAGCTGTTTGGAGGCTGTGTCCCATGGGAGGTGGCTGTGTGTGTCCTGTGGAAGCGGCAGCGTACGTACTGTCTCCTCACTGCATGACATGCTGCTCAGGACCCTAGCAGATGGAAAGGAACCTGCTACTGGCCCCAGGAGGAAGAGAACTGTGAGGGTGCCTTGAGAACACCTTCCTTTCTCTGCGGAGAGCAATGGGAGCTTCCAAAGGCAGGCTTGATCTAAGTGACAGAATTTATGACTTTTCTTATACTGTATATGTCAGGGAGCCTGCCACGGTTTATCAGATATGCCGCCACCTACTTCTGCTGCTTTCTAAATAAATGAGACAATAGAAGAAAATGAAAACACGCTGTTGGAAATAAAGGATATGTGTTCCTTCATATTAATATTCCCCTTGAAAATTACGATTTATAAGAGGGGACTATGACAAGTGAAGCTGCCTGTACAGATGGTGTTGAAGGACAGGATTTGGTTTTCCTAGACCGTCAAACCTAAATAACAGGGTTTTGACAATGACAGTACATCTCACAAAGTCCAGGAAAAAAAAATATCCAAGAAACACATTGGCCTGATTAAGAGGCCATAACATGAGTCTGAGAGGAATAGGAGAAAAGTGTCCAAACTAGATCAGGCCAAACAATAAAGTAAGCCAACCAATAAGACGTATGAGAAAGAATTATGGTGGGAGGTAAGAAAAAGGTGGCTGAGGACTATATCATGACCTCGAATTTCTATCAAAAGTTGAGTGTCAAGGTAAACGTGAAATGCAGGTGTGAGGAAACGCCTGTGGCCCATAGATACAGCGAGTCGGGCTGCTTCCTTCAGTCACTCCTGCACCCCAACAGGCGGCTGCAGGTGCTTTCAGAACCCCTTCTGGGCTTCACACTAATTCCTTCTGGGATATTGCTTTTCAAAGTTAGGAAGTAAAAACATTTGAAATCATCTGTAAACATAAGAATAAAGGTTAGACTATTTTAAAAATAAAGTTTAGAGCATTGTAAACAGAAGAATAAAGTTTAGAGTATCTTGGCCACTGAGTAAAAATTTAAATCTAAAAATTGGAATCTAGAGAAAAGCACCAAATTATTTGTTTTGCTGTAAAAGGATGCAACTTACAGTGATGTGTTTTGGGGGGGGGTGTAATACTCTCTAAGAGCTCGAGTATTTTAATGTTATACTTTAACTTTTTGATGTGAGTTATACCTTTAACTATTTGATAGCAAAATATTATATAAAATAAAACCACATGACAATGTTTGTGTTTTGGTTTTTGACATGTAGGTAGATCGCTGGCCAGAGACAGGATACGTGAAGAAACTCCAGAGAAGGGACAACACCTTCTACTACTACAACAAACAGAGGGAATGCGAGGACAAGGAAGTCCACAAAGTGAAAATTTATGCTTACTAGGCCTTTGTTCTTTGTGTTGTCATTACCTTTAAGATTCCATTGCCATTTCTACATCATGTAAATGTCATTTTACAAAATAATTCAAGGTGCAGACTTCAATGGAATGTTCTGAAACACAGAAGCCATGAAACTTGGTATCTATTAACCATTCTGTTCTATTCAAAAATGTAACAGCAGAAGCATTAAAGCTGCACCTGTCTTGGTCCTGTTCTTTTGATGATTTTAACTGTGGTAAAATACCATCATGCGCAGGGAAGAGCCCCACTGGAAACCTTTCCCCCATCAGGAAGGTTGTGAATAGGCTATCGCTCTACCCGCACATCCCTCAGCCGTCACCCACCGCTTTACAAGCCTGTCACTTTGCACTGTTAGGTCTGCATTTTGCAGCCTGAGGGCTTCTCTTGCCCTTAGGAGTCCTTTGCCTCTTGCTGAGTAGACCCAAATTCCCAAGTTATCATGCCCCTCTGGGAGCAGCCTTCAGCCACTGATCGACCAAAGGGGAGAAGGTAGATAAATGCCCAGCAACCTGGCACCTGGGGGGAATCCGTCCCAGGTGTATGTTTACACCTACATGCAGTTTCCCCAGCAGAACTAAGCTTCAGTCACCTGCAGCTGTATCTGACCTGGCAACATCAACCATCGGTTGCCTCCCTTCCCTGCCAGTGCCCCCATGCCTGCCAGGGGTTCTTACTCTCCTGACTCACCGCCTTATACTCAACATCTTATCCCAGGGTCGGCTCCTGGGCCCCCCACCTGGACAACTCATGCTCCAGTGCTGCCGCGAATTGCTGCAAAAGCAGCTTAAGTGCTAATGCGTGGGGAAGGCAATAATTAACCTGTAAGACGTGAAGGGTCTCCCCAAACTAGTGACTCCTGAGTAATTTCAGATTAAATGGTTAAAATATATCCTTTTTACTTAATTCTTTTGTCACTGATTTTTTTTTATTTGTTGCCATGTACAAGTTATGACCTTTCATAGATTTTTTTTGTAGAGGGGACTCATATCCATTGATTTATTCAGCTTTGGCTCCAGAACTATGGCCACATGAAGATTAGTTTTCCCAATTCAAAGTTGTCCTCCTTCAGCACTTTTTCTCTTTGAACAAACAAATCAGTAGGAGAAGATAAATAAGTTGGCAAGCCTCTCTTGCACCTTCTCCAATGTTGCTTGGGATCATCTCCAAAGACATTCACATCCTTACCCTAGGAACCTGTGGATGTGGTACCTTAACATGGCAAAACAAACATGCAGACGTAATTAAGTTAAAGAACCTGAGAGGGGAAGACTGTCCTGGAGTATCTGGGCGGGGCCAATATAATCACTTCCATTGGTGATGGAACCAGAGGTCTGAGGGATGCAAGGAAGGAGCCAAGTGCCAAAGAATGCATCAAGCCTCCAGAAGCTGGAAAAGGCAAGAAAATGGACTTTTTCCTAGATCACAAGAAGGAAGACAGCCCTAACAATACCTTATTTTGCAGGTTTCTGGCCTCAGGAACTGAGAGAGAATAAATTCATACTGTTTCACAGTGTTCCGTTTGTGGCAGTGTGTTACAGCAGCAGTAGGAAGCATACACAGATGGAGCAGACAACCGTCTATAGTCTTGGAATCGACAAGGAGCTTGCATCATCGTCCAGCATTTTTGACCCTGGAACACAATTGATTACAGATAAAGAAGTGGTACATATATACAATGGAATGTTACTCAGACGTAAAGAAGGATGAAATCTTGTCATTTGTGACAGCATGGATGGACCTAGAGGGTATCATGCTATGTGAAATAAGTTCAACAGAAAAAGGCAAATACCACATGATTTCACTTCTATGTGGAATCTAGTAAACAACATAAATACACGAGCAAAACAGAAGTAAACTCATAGATGGAATAATTTGATGGTTGCCAGATGGAAGTGGGATTGGGGGGAAGTAATGAAAAAGGTGAAGGGATTAAAAAGTACACATTGCCTGTTTTAAAAGTAGTCACAGGGATGTAAAGTACAGCATAGGGAATATAGTCAATAGTATTTTAATAAATCTGTATGGTGTCAGGGGGGTACTAGACTGTTCAGGGTGACCACTTTATAAGTTATATAAATTTCTAAGCATTATGTTGTACACCTGAAACTAATGTAATATTGTATGTCAACTGTAATTGTAAGGTTAAAAAAAAGAAGTGAGCATCAAGTCATGAAAAGACATGGAGGGAACATAGATGCATATTACTAAGTGAAAGAAGCCACAGAGAAACTATACAGTCAGTAAAAGAGTCAGTGGTTGCCAGGAGCTGGGGAGGATGGAAGGAAAAAGAGGCAGGGTATAGAGGATTTTTTTTAAGGCAGTGACACCACTCTGTATGGAGCTGTAATGGTGGGTACATGTTATTATACGTTTGTCATAACCCATTGAATGTGCGACACCAAGAGTGACCCCTAATATAAACTATGAATTTTGGGTGACAATGATGTGTCAATATAGGCTCGCTGATTGTAAGACTGAGCACCACTGTGTTGAGAGATACTGATGGTGGGAGGAGCTGTGCCTGTGTGGGGGCAGGGCGTGTATGCACACTCTGTACCTTCTGCTCAATGTCGTTATAACATAAAACTGCTCTAAAAATAGTCAGCTAAGAAAACCGTGTACCTAAAACGAAAGAAACGGGCAAGTGCTCGCTAACTGTGCACTCGTCCAAGGTGAATGGTTTTCAGACCTGGTTGCACATTGAAATAGCACAAGGAACTTTCAGTGTTAACGCTGATGCCTGAGCCCCCATTGCATTCCAGTTCAACTAAAATCTCTGGGAATGGGACACAAGCATTGGTTTTCATTTTTCAAAAGCCGGAGTGAAGACTCCCCAGGTGATTTTACCATGTGATCAAGGTTGAAAACTATTGCCCTAGATTCTTGCTTTCTATATAGTTCAGGCCCAACATTCAAGCGTCTCCTGACTGCCAGTGTCAAGCCTGGATCCCAGACAAGCACTTAGCACGCAGGGGTAGTTTCAGGTGCAACTGTAGAGAAGCTTCTGTGACATGTGAGGCTGTGCAATCCATGTTGAGCAACATTTCATTGCCAGAAGGACAAATCAAAGCGGGGCTCACCAGGGCACCAAAGTAACAACATATTCACTCTTTGAGACCAGGCCAGTCAGAGGGAACACTTGGAACCCTTAAACACTGTGGCTTTGCCCAGGCCAGTAAGCTCAGTTCTCAACAGATTTTTCTTCTTAAAATTTCTTTTGCAGGTATTTATTGTATATATTTTATAAAGTACATAATTTTCAGTACAGTAGTATGTGCATATAGTTTACAAAATAATATATACTTTTATATATGAGGAATAGTGCTCAGAAATTTTTTAATGAGTTTATGATAAGAAATTGTGGAGGCAACTGGTACTAAAACATATTACTCATGATATAGAAACCACACCCACTTACCCCATTTCCCATCATTTGATACATCCTCAATATGATGTTTTTTAAATAAATGAATGCAGCTGACTTATCATTTATTGAGCACATATATTCTCTAGGCATTAACTAAGCTCTTATAATATATTTTCTTCTTTAATAATTTTTTAATTTTAAAAGTACAGTTGACATACAATATTATATTAGCTTCAGATGTATAACAAAGTAATTAGAAATTTATATAACATGTGAAGTGATCACCCTAATAAGTCTAGTACCCATCTGACACCAGACACGGTTACTACAATATTATTGACTCTATTCCCTATGTTGTTCTTCACATCTCCGTGACTGTCTTTATAACTGGCAATTTGCACATCTTAACTCCTCCCCCTTTCCCACTCATCCCCACCAGCCCCCCTCCCACCTGGCAACCATCAAAACGTTCTCTGTATCTATAATTTTATTTCTATTTTGTCTGCTCATTTATTAAACTTTTTAGATTCCACATGTAAGTGAAATCAAGTGGTACTTGTCTTTCTCTAACACATTTTTGTTGAATGAGAAAAATGATCACCCCCTCTGCACAGATCCTCCTCCCTGTTTCACCCAGTGCTCTGTCTGGTACCCCATGGCAGCCCCCCTCAGCTCGCAGTGGAGTGCCTGACTGTATGGCAGGAGAGGGGCTATGAGCTCTTCACCATCTGGCTCCCTAAAAATGCTCTCAGCAAATAGAGCTATTGTAAGAAGCTCCCATCCACCCCCTGAGTGGGTCAGGTGCCATTAGTGCCCACTTCCAGCATGCTCTGTGACCGTTGGGCCCCCTTGTCAGGGGACAGAATTTAGAGCTAGGAGAAGATACCAGGTTCAGGCTGGTGACTTTAGGAGCCCCTACCTAACTCTACCAAGAGCAGAAACATATCATACACTCCCCAGATCTGGGAATTTCTTCTGGCTCTACTCCTACTCTTTGCTTTGCATTGTTTCCCTCTCCCTTAGGTTTGATCCCACATTCTTCATCTCACTCTGATGACTTTTTGGACTGTGGGTCTGGCTCTTTTACTCAGAGTATCTTTTTTCCCTTCACAATATTGCTTTTCAGAGTGCCCCATGGTTCCATGCACTGCAGCCTGAGAGCTGAGACAGTCCCAAACCCTGAACATTACCAGGTTCTCTGATACCATGATGGAGCCTAGGCCTTACCTGTCCAGGGGGAAGAAGGGGGTCTAGACCCTAAGCCCATGGCATGTGAGGTCATGCTGCTAAAGAAAGGGGAAACACTGGTAGACCCTGTCATGGCTAATTTTATGGTCAGCTATGGGTGCCCAAGTATTTGGGCAAACTTTTTCTGGTGTGTCTGAGAAGATGTTTTTGGATGACATTAACATATAAAATGGTAGACTGAGTAAAGCAGATTGCCCTCCCTAATGTGGGTGAGCCTCATCCAATCACTTGGAGGCTTAAATAAAAAGGCTGCCCTCCTGTGAGGAAGAAGGAACCCTTCCACCTGACTTCTTGAGCTGGCACATCAGTGTCTTCCTTTATTCAGGATGGAACTAGACCTTCAGCTCTCCCAGCTTTGCCATCTGCACATTGTGGGACCTGTCAGCTGCCATAAAGGCCTGAGACAATTCCTTGTATCTCCTGTTGGTTCTTTTCTCTGGAGAACTCTAATACAGCCCTCCCAGGACCACAGCCCAGTTAAGAAGACAACAAAATAAACTCATGTTGAACTGAGTAAAGAGCTCTGCAGCACAAATGAAAAAAAAACACATGAATTTTATAGGCTGGAGAAATTAGGGTAAACTTTTTGGAAAGTTTTGAACATGAGCTGAATCTTGAAGTACAAAATCTGAGCAGATTAAAACTAGTCATAGATGCAGAACTTCCTAGGTCTTACCAAGTAAATCTTCAACTGGGCTGCATGGTCCCTTGGAGGGCAGGTAGCATGGTTCAGCCATCTTTGTGTCCAGTGCCCGACACAGTGCCTAATGTGGGTGGGCCTCATACACACAGTAAGTGCCCAGTAAATGTTTGTTGAATGAATCAAGGAAGGAAGACACTGACTTTGCTGCCACATTGAAAAATGCCACAGATAGCTTTAGACTGACAAAATATTTTGTAGCTAAATCAAACAGGGCCTATTAATCTACAGGAGAACATGCAACTAGGTTGAACAATAGCCATATCGGTGATACATATGCAAGACTGACAAAGAGAAACTTTTCTGAGTCAAAGGCTGTTCCAACAGTCACTCAGCTGTGGATGATACAAGTTGTAGATTACCACTGAGTTCCTAGAAGTGTCATTGCCTCCTTCTATCTCCAGCCTAAGTCTTCTGGAGCATTTCTGCATGTACTCTGTAGATAGTGCTGGCAACCACCTCACCTGGACCAGGTGTGCGTCTTTCACTTATAGTCTCTGCACATCCATACAACCTCAGCCCTACCCAAGGTCATTGCTGAACTCATAGCTGAGAGTGTGGCCCTTTCCTTGTACAGTAACTCTAGGTGTGCTGTCGAGCTCTAAGACAAGCTCTAAGTTGAGCTCTAAGATGACCTCATGAAATCACCTCAAAGCTTTATCAAGGGCACAAGAAAAATCCTAATGACAAACAGAAAGGATCTTTGAGAACCCAGGGAGTCTTCTTATTGTTTAGTTACAGAAGAACCTACTTATTATTATCTTAATTGAAAAGGAATAAAAAACAAGGTCAAGTTCTTTTGCTTTGGTATGAGTAGCTCTTTAAGGGCTTGTTAATACATCGTTTGAATGCTACCTCAAATATGTTTCCTCTTTCCCCTCAGAAACATTCAGTTGCTCAGGCCCTGAGTCTGGAGGTCAGTTTGAATTCTGTACTCTTCCTTGTTCCCCAAGTCCTGGAAGTGGGTATCTATCTCTCCAAGCTCCCCACAGTCTCCATCCCCACTACTGCCACCCCAGGCCAGGCTGTATCTCTTGCTTTCTGCACAATCACACTACTGGCCATGCTGGTTCTCCCAGCCTCCACTCCTTTCCCTTCCAGTCCATTGTCCTCACTGCAGCCAGAATGAGCTTTCCAAAGTACAATTCTGAAATTTGACCCATTTAAAACACTCTTCAGAAGACCCCATCATTCTTAAAATGAAGCTTAAGTGCCATCCAGATGTCTTGTGTGGTTCTTTGTGACCTTGTCCCTGTTTTTTGCCTTGGGTGTCTTTCTGAGAGCCTCTTACCCCAGATGATGCAAGGATTTCAGATTCTTATACCATCTGGCTTTCTCTCAGCAAACACCTTTCTCATTGGCTAGCTGCCACTCTTTCCATAAAGTCTGTTCTTTTCCAGGATAGGTCCCACTCTTGCTTCTCTGCTTCACCTGGAGTTACCTCAGAAAAGCCTTTCCTCATTTTCTCCAAATCATGTCGTCATGTTCCCCTGACATGTTGTCAGAGCATTTTTATTTCAGCATTTATCACACTCTTGTAAAAATCTGTTTTCTTATGTTCCCTGCCCCCTCCCCACCACACGTCTATGAGTTCGTGGAGGCAAAAACCTTCAGTGTTTGTCTGCCTGTATCTCTTGGCACTGTAGTTCTAGCATGGATGGGTGGATAGACAAATGAATGACGGGAATGCTAACAAAGAAGTAATAATATCACTAATGACTAACAAAATGTGGTTCTATTATAAAAACTTTGATAGGGCCCTATGTTATAAAGGTAGGGGATAATTTATTACTGGGACAAATCGGGTACATCAGAAAATGGAATCAAAGTAGATTCCAAAAGGGAAACATTGGATAACTGTCTTTTTTCATTTGAAAATGATACACACTTTTAAAAGAACATTTAGGAAATTATCCTGAGTAGAAAAATTTTAAATCGCCTATGGTTCCATGCCCAACACAAAATGTATTACAATTTTGGTACATATTTTTCCTGATCAAAGTGACTATGGCTAAAATTTGAGACTCACAAATTCTCATAGTAACCCACTGGGGTTCAGCACCTGGCTTCAGGTCACAGAACCGGCTTGACATTAGAGACAGGTTATGGGCCAGACGTCCTGGGTTCAAAGCCCTCACTATGCCCTTCCTGTTTGTTCTAAATGATAGCCAACTACACATTTTGTGTGGAGGAAATGTATTTTAATAATGCTTAATTAATGTTATTATGTCTTTTACAGAATGATTTTTAGCAGTTTACCAAATTTCCTTTTATTATTGCACATAATTAATGAAAACCCTCTGACAGAGCCATCCGGAGACCCATTGCTGACAGCTGCCCTTTGGCCTTATTGCCTTGCAGGTAATTGGCAGCTGGGGAGTGTCCTAGTATGAGACTTCTTGACCAGGCACAAATAAAACACACAAATGAAATCCACCCCACAGAGAATTTTGTGACTTGCTGTTCAAAGTGCTAGACGCACAGAGTTTCTCAAAATTGCCATTTCTGGCACAGGAAGTGATTTCTGAAGTGGTTCTCAGAGGGCATGAAAATCAACATGTTTTTAAATTCAGACAGGTGGCAACTAAATCTTGCCCTTCATTTCCACCTCTTGGAAAAAAAGTTTCCTTCCTTCTTACCTCCATCAAGGAAGGTAAGTATTGAACTCAGCAGTTTTACATACTGTGATATTATATATGTAGCAGGAATATTGCTAGAAATCAGTGGTTTTCTCATTTTTAAGACTTATAAATTTGGATTTCTGGGCCAATTTAATCCAGATTATGGGTGACTGTGAAGGTCAAATCCTTTTGTAACTTTGAATTTAAGCATATAAGCATGACTGATTCCTTTGTTTCTTTATCGTTATTAGCATATGAATAGTAACAAAGGGGTAGGGAGTGAGGAAAAAAGGGAGGGAAAAGGAAGAGAAGAGAAAGAGAAAGAGGAGGAGGAAGAGGAGATAGGAAAGGAGAACGAGAGGGAGAGATACAGAGAGGGAGACACACACACAGAATAGCAAGGTGGAACTTCAGAAGTTCCTAAAGTGCCTGAAGTTAAGGTATGAGCCAGTTGGCTGTTTGATGAGAACCTGAATGTCTCCAACTGCTTAAGTCAGGTGGAGGCAGAGAGACACCCATGGCCCTAAGGAGCACATAGACCTTTCATAACTCAAGCAAGGCTGGCTTTCCCAATTAGCCCTCAGTATGTGTAACTACTAGCAGAGAAAGAGGTGTTGAAATTTTTATATGACCCTAGGAGATTCTCAGAAGGAAAGGGCAGACTCTGTATTTCTGAAGTTCAACATTAGCATTTTCCTGATGGGCAAGAAAGGACACAAAGGAACTCCAAGAGGAAATACAGTGTTGGGGGAAGTGCAGAGCAATACTGGGGCCTAAGAATGGTGAGGGAAGACCAGCCCATCTCAGAGTGTGCAGAGGGGGAGTAGCCTGTGGGCCCCGCAGTCTTAGTCTTGCAGCTGTGCTCCACAATGAACTGATGAGTCATCATCTTGGGAGCCTGCACTGGGCACCACTGTGGCCTTGGCTGAAATCCCAGGGTGTCTCAGACTGCAGGGGCAGTTTTCCAAAGTGAAGTACTGATTATTAAAAAGCAGGGGTGGCCCTGGCTGATGTGGCTCAGTGGATTAAGTGCTGGCCTGCAAACTAAAGGGTCACTGGTTCAATTCCCAGTTGGGACACATGCCTGGGTTTTGGGCCAGGCCCCCAGTTAGGGGATGTGCAAGAGGCAACCACACATTGATGTTTCTCTCCCTCTTTTTCTCCCTCCCTTGCCCTCTCTCTAAAAAGTAAATAAATAAAATCTTGAAAAAAAAACAAAGCATGAATATTTATTAAAGCCTACCTTTAATAAAACCTCTAAGATAATAATATAAGGATCTTTCTTTACTTGCTCCTAGCATATATTATTTCTGTCAGGTATTTGAATTCTATATATATTTAAAAGCCTGTGAGTCATTACTATTTCATGCAATCAATGTGATTTATTTACACTTGTTCAAATATTTACTGCTGTCTTCATTTTTCATTCCTCTGACATCTCAAATCTTCCATCTGGGATCATTTATTTTCTGCCCAAAGTATTATCTTTAAAATTGCATTTAGACAGTATCTTCTGGTGACAAACTTCATGTTTACTTATCTGAAAATGTCTTTAGTTTACCCTGTATCTTAGAAGTTGTTCTGAAGCCTGGCTGGGTGGGTCAGTTGGTTGGAGCGTTGTCCTGTATACCATGAGGTTGTGGGTTCAATCCCCAGTCAGGGGGATAGGGGAGGCAACCAATCAATGTTTCCCTCTCACATTGATATTTCTCTCTCTCTCTAAAATCAATTTTTAAAAAATCCTTGGGTGAGCATAAAAAAAAAGTTGGGAATTCTAATTTAGCAATTTTCCTTTTAACACTTGAAGATGCCATTATACACTCTTGTAGCTTTTCACATTTCTGTCTAACTGCTATTCTTTCCTAGATAACAGTCCATCCCCACTTCCTCACTGCCTGGCTGCCTTGAATATTTTTTGTCTTTACTCTTTCTTTGTTTTGCAGTTTTATTATAATGCATCTATATGTAGATTACTTTTTTAAAAAGTATTCTTCTTGGAATTCACTGGGCATCTTTTATCTTTGGACTGGTATCATGCTGCAGTTCTGAAAAAATCTTAGCCATTGCCTCTTGAAGATTGCTTCTCCTTGATTCCCTCTCTTCTTGCCTCTGGGACTCCAATCAAATAAATGCCTCTAGCAGTTTTCTCTTGAGGGGAGAGTTAATATTATTTTTACATGAAGATGCTTCCAATGTTGAGAAATAACCCAGGATCATAGGTCCTCAGGAAATGACTGTGAAATAAATTTGAACAATGGGTAGCATTGTAATCTTCCTAGGTATAATTAATCACAAAGTGTACCAGGAAAATATAAGCTGACATCAGAGAAACAGGTTTTATGGGTTTTACCTATTTCAGCTGGAAAGAATGGGAGGTGTTCAGCCTAATTTTATTGAAGCCTTGTGGCTCAGTAAGAGCCCTCCGTTGAAAATGCTGTGAGTGTATCGCTGCTGACTGCCTACTTTCCTTGCTAGAGGGGTAGACACCTTTCTCTGTATTTTGGATCATTCCCTAAGAAGGACATGTATCCAAAGTCAGTGAGGTCAGTGAAGTCAGAAAGTCACCCAGGTCATTCTAGGCCATTATTATATAAGTTTCTGCCAGATAGATTCCCCGCCTTCTGTGCATCCTCTTTCTGTATTTAAGCAAATCTTCCTTTCACTCCCAGTGTCCTGCACTGTGCCCTAAGGACTGTGGTAGGTTGAGGGATCTGCCTGGGCTCTTAGGCACAGCTGTGAGATTCACAGCTATGTGCTGAGACATGATTACTTCTTGGGATTTAGGGAGCTCCGAGGGCATAAAGAGCTAAAAGCCTTTACAAATAGTAGAACTTCGTAAGTATTTTCTTCTCTTTTCTGAATATTTGCAGCTCACAAAATTGGAAATCTGGCACAGTAGTGAAATCTCTCTTAGACTTGCTAGCTCTTCCTTAAAATTAAAATATATATGTAAATATTTAGGAAACTAAAACATTCATATTTTAAAAACAAACTTCCCCCTCCTAGTGCAATTTTCTTGCCTGCAGCATTGCTTAGTTGCCAGTGTTTAGATGTATTGCACCATTTCTTTCAATATGTTAGCTGGAGGTTCGGTTAATGGAAGCCCTTACTGGTAATCGAATGTAACTGAGGCAGGAGGCTTCTCATGCTTAGATGACATCACTTACCCACTTCTTTCTCTTTTTAAAATAGGGGTGGGAGCAGTAAATGCAGTCAACAGATTTAAAAGGAAATCTGGTCACTCTTCTGTGTGCACAGACTGATCTGAGGCTTTCCTCCACAGAGGTACTGAATTTGGCATTGGCCAACAAGTCACCGAGACCAGCGGACCAGCACATCTGCACCATCTCCTGACAGCATGGAAAACATAGGCAAAGCTGGGACAGCCAGGTACGTTGTTCTGTGTGACACCTAGTTCTTCCCAACCCCAGGCACTCTGACACCCTGCTTTTTTAAGGTCACCTTGTTAGACTCAAAGGCATTTCACCCAGAAGGCTCATTTGGTGTCTATTGCCCCTAGTGCAAAGCATTGTAAATGTCAGTAATCACTTACTTTGTAAAATGCTATTGCATTGTTAGTGACTTTAAAGTGAACTTGTAAATCCACAACTTGGCCGAGGCCCTTGTGCGGTTGAGGAGAGGAGAAGGTGAGATCAGTTTACTCACCAAAGTGGAGAAGAGGTTCTTCTCCCTGACTCTTAATGCTCAGCTCTGCAGATGCGCTCTCCACATCCTGTCACTTAGTGGTCCAACTGCATACTGATGCTGAGAATATGGGAAAGGGGTGAAGTAGGGAAGTAGCTTTTAGGATCCACAGGATTTGTGTTCCAATGCCTGATTGTCACCAACTGGCTGGGTGACCTTGGGCCAGGAACTGCATGTCTCTGCATCTCAGTCTCTTCAACTGTCAAATCAGTTATAATAGGTAACATGTATTTTGCTTGTTGGTACCTAAAACTGTGCTAAGCATCTTTGATACGTTTACTCCAGTTGTAGGGAAGACACTATTATTATCTTCATCTTACAGGTGAGGACATCAAGACTCAAGTAAAGCACTTGAGTCATTTGCCTAGTGTTACACTGACAGGATGTAGCTGGGAATTGAACCTGGGTGTCTCGATTTCCATATTCTTTCTCACTCTGTTGTGATAGTGCATTAAATGATTTCTCTGCTCACTTTCCACTCTCAAGTTTAGAATGCTACTACTTACCCCTAAAAATAAAGAGAAGATAAAGAAAAAGCAAGTTCAGGCAGAAGGCTTCTACCCTGAAGACTGGTTGCCCTAGGCATGGCAGGTTTTATTGGTCTTTGATTCTTTCTCTCAGTGGAGAGAAGAGGTTGGGTGGATGGGGAGATAGGGAAGAACCTGAAAGTGAGAGCAGTTCTACAAACTGCCTAGACTCCGCAGCAATGGACATTGCCTCCCAAGGCTCTGCCTTTGCATGCAGTTTTCACCACGGGTTCACCCTGTGGTATAAGCATCCCATTAGGATGGGTCCTGAGGATCCACTGAGACTGACACCACTCTGAACAAGTGAAAGGCAGCTCCTACCCCCATCTCCAGCCCAAAGGAAGACGGTTTTACCTTGAAACTAAGGATCAAAAGTTCTTCGCCTAATTTTGTATTTAAAACTTTGTGTATGCTTCCACTCCTACAAATTGCATGGGCTTCAGGTCCTGCAACACCTGTACCCGCTCTTGTTCTCACACATTTTGGATTATTAGAATGCAAATAATTTACATACATTGAAGTATGGCTTCTTACTTTGAAAATATGGATTGTTTGAATAAATATTGAATTCCAATAATTATTCTAGATTCTTTAGTAGTCAAAAAAATTGAAATTCAGAAAAGTCATCCATTTGCTATGTGGGTTTTACCAAATTGTGGTGGCCTCTATGGAAGGTGTTTTGCTCTTTGAAAAATGACTCTAGCATTTTTTCAAGAAAATGGTAAGAGAAATTTTCATTTAGGGCTGATTGATGAGTTTTTTCAAAGTAGGGTTGGATTGATGGCAACATAGTGCCAAGTATGAATATTCTTCTTCAAAGAAAAAGTTAAAATTAGTCCTTTTTCCTTTAAACTTTAAATTAGCTATTATTAATGTAAGTGTCCAACTAGAAAGCAAGGAGTTTTCTTCAAAAATTATCATTCCCTCACAGAAATGTTAACTTGTGCTTATGTTTGTGTAGTCTCTCATATTACTAGTGTTCTCTAAATTATTGATTATGAAAAACCAAGTCTCTTTAGAGAAAAGATGTTAACCTGAAAAGATCTCAATCAGCATCAGTTTCGAATGCTTACAGAGATCATTTCACAGAATGGTACTTTAAAAAAAAGAGGCAAAACATTTCATCATTATACTAGGGTTGATGATCTCACATTTGGAAAGATTATATATTTTTGTAAGCAATTTAATTATTGATTTGAAAACTTTATAGAAGTATTTAAATCATAGAGAACAAAGTATGTTCATACAGGATTCATCTTTAAAACGGAAATGACCTAATACTAGGTGAGTATGTACTTGGGCCTTTGGGGTGAAATTTTCAGCAGCAACATTTGTGCAAATGCAAAAAGTTCCATTCACCTAATATTGCAAAGGGAGGGAGTGAAAGTTACCTACTCTGCAGATGACAACCTGCAGATGACTTGAAAATGGCTCAGTGGTCGTGAAGACACTGAGATAAACTGTTTAGATAAAACTATTCCCTGCATCGTGAAAAAAGGCAATTTCTGAATTAGTATTTTTATCACTTTAAGTGTGCATATTAAATGTACTTACTAAATGTTATATAGACATTCTTGACTATTTCACCTACATCCCTAAAAGTTTACATAGTCAGTTGTCAAAAACAAATCATAAAACCCTTTTGGGGGCCTTTCTTATTGGAAAAATTGGCAATCACTTTATAGTTGAATATATTCTCCTTATAACTAATAAGAGTTTTCATTAAAACATATATAATTCAGATTGAACAAATTAATGAATATACGAATCTTAAATATGTTTTTATTTTTCCCCAGGGATGAAAAAGTTGTGAACGCTTATACCCAAAGCCTGATGCAATTTTTAGGCTGATTTGCTTTCCCTGGGCAGGAGGTGGCTCCTTTTATTTTGCCAAATGGGGCGAAAAGATGCCTGACTCAGTGGAAGGTATGTTAACTTTTATCACCATCAAGGTGATTTACAATGTCAGATGATACACACAGAGGAATTTGAAACATGGTAAAGATTTTCCATATTGGAAGGTAAATAACAATAGGTCATTCAAGATTGCACTCTAGCCCTAGCTGGTGTGCCTCAGTTGTCAGAGCGTCATCCTGTAACTGAAAGGTTGTGAGTTCAATTCCTGGTCAGGGCACATATCTAGGATGCAGGTTCGACCCCCAGTCAGGGCAGGTGCTGCTCCCAGGTGCAGGTGCACAGGGAAGGAAACCAATCAATGTTTCTCTTTCACATTAATGTTTCCTTTTTCTCTAAACGCAATAAGAATGTCATTGGGTGAGGATTTTTAAAAAAAGATTGCATTCCAATAATATGACTTTATATTTCTAAAATAAGAAATTTGGCTACCTTTATTCTGTTATTATTAGAGCTAGAAGAACTTTTTAGGAAATGGCATTCTAACCTGCACTTGTTTTTAATGTGCTTACTGATATGGTTATACTTAATACACATCTTACAAGTGTTTTCAATTTGTCCCGTCTGTGATTTGTTCCATTTTCCCTGTTGACTCCTTTTCTTTTGAATGGATGTAACATTAAAAAACAATTGTCTGTGCACCTCCTCTATTACCTTATTGACCATGTTTCTCTCTAATTGTTTTAGTGGTGGCTCCAGAATTCACAATATAAATCTTTTACTTCTCACTGTCCCGTCTTCAAATAACATTATTCTTGGTTAAACTTACTCCTAAGCATTTAATTGTTTTTGATGCTATTGTAAATGGAATTGTTTTCTTAATGTCTTTTTGGATATACATTGTTAGCCTGTAGAAACACAACTCATTTTAGTACATTAAATTTTGTATCTTGCACTTTACTCAATTTGTTTATTAGTTCTAACCATTTTTTTGGTGGGTTCTTTAGGGATTCTCTATATAAAATCATGTTGTCTACAAACAGAAACATTTTTACTTCTTTCTTTCTAATTTCAATGCCTTTTATTTCTTTATCCTGCCTAATTGCTCTGGCTAGGGCTCCAGCACTGTGCTGAATAGAAGTGGTGACAGGGGACATCCTTGTCTGCTCTTGATCTTAGAAGAAAAGCTTTCAGCTTTTTACCATTGAGTGTGATGTTAGCTGTGCCTTGTCATTTACGGCCTTTATCACATGAAGTACATTCTTCTATGTATACCAAATTTGTAGAGAGTCCTTTATCAGGAAAGGAAGTCACACACTTTGATTCATCTATTGAAATGATCATATGAATGTTTATCCTTCATTCTGTTACATCGATGTACCACATTTGGCTGATTCCTGTATGCAGAACCATCATTGCAGTCCAGGGATGGTGTCTTTGGCCTGGCGCATGACTCTTTTAGGCATGCTGTTGTGTTTCATGTAACATTTAAGAACCTTAAAATCCACACTCCCATTCTCATTCCTGTCCTTTTGCCATTACTGTTATACATTTTACCTTTACAGGAAATTTTTATTATTTTTTACTTTGAAACAGTTTTATTTGTTTGTTTGTTTGTTTGTTTAGAATTCTATTTATTTAAAAAATAAATTTGAAAAAAGAGAGGGGAACAGAAGGAGGAAGAGAGGGAGAGAAACATCAGTGTGTGGTTGCCTCTCTCACATGCCCCCCACTGGGGACCTGGCCTGCAACCAGGAATGTGCCCTGACTGGGAATCAGCTGGAGACCCTTTGGTTCACAGGCCTGCACTCAATCCACTGAGCCACACCAGCCAGGGCTGAATAGTTATATTTTTATATGTTCAAATGAGAAAAAAAAATCTTTTATATTTATTCACATTTCTATCATTTTTGGCATTTTTCTTCCTTTGTATAGTTTGAGTTTTTATCTGAAGTCATTTTCCTTCAGTTTGAAGGAAACATTTTTGTAGCATGTCTGCTGGCAACAAATTCTCTCAGGAGACTGAAATTTTCTGTATTTTGCTCTCACATTTGAAAGCTATATAATTTGGATATTCCATTCTAGGTTGGCATTTTCATCACTCAGAAGATGACATATATTGTCCTCTGACCTGCGTTATTTTGCTAGGAGAAGTCAGCAATGTTGATTATCTTTATATGCAATTGTCTTCTTTTCTCTAGCTGATTTTAATGCTGTCTCTTTTACTGCTCAAAAAAGTTTATTATGTGCCTGTTGAGTTTTGGGGCAGAGATCTGTGGATTTATAATTGTTTTAAATTTGGAAAATTTTCCAGCCATTATATCTTGGAAAATCGCTTTTCTACATCTCCCCTTTCTGAATTTATTGGAATCTGTTTAAATATATGTTATACCACTTGGTTTTGCCCAACAGCACACTGAAACTCTGTTGATTTCTTTAAGCCACTTTTCTTTCTGTGCTTCCCTTTGAATCTATTGCCCTGTCCTTCCTAGGATCTTTCTTGTTTGTGGGTTGTAAACTTGAATTTTTTCTCATAGCATTGTGAAATTCAGTTAAACACCATTCTTCTTTTCAATAATTTTCTGTTTATATTTTCTTAGTCACTTGCTATACCTAATTTAAGAATAAACCAAATGCCTTGAGGGAGAATGCACAGGACTTCTTTGTCTGAGATCATGGGCTCTTACTTTCTCGCTGCTTTTACATCACTGTATTTCCATTTTTGTCCCGCTAGCGCTGTGAGAATGCAAAAAGCTCTGTTGGCTTCTTGGTTTCTCAGAAGTAGCCTGGAGCCTAGAACTCTTGACCTGTGCCAAATATTGACACAGCTCCAGAATGAAAAATCTGGAGGAATCTATTCACCCCTCGAGAACTCTCTTCTCCCCAGGCAAGTCCTGGGTGCATCAGTAGTTTACAGATGCTTTCAAACAGGTGTGTGTGTGTGTGTGTGTGTGTGTTTCATTCAGTTTTCCATTTGTTCAGTAAGAGTGCTGGTCTGCTATGAGCTACTTTTGAATAACCAAAAGTGAAAAACTGGTTATATAGAGTAATATAACAAAGCATAGTGTACCAACTACCTGCCTTTCAATATTACCATTTTCACATATCTGCTTCAATTTTTTTGTTTCCAATTAAATAAGGTTTCTATTTATTTTATTTTAAATACAATTTTTATTTACGTTTTTTTGTTTTCCCCATTTACTTTTTTTCAATGACAGTTGACATTCCATATTATTTTATATTATTTTCAGGTACACAGCATAGTGGTTGGATAATCAGACACTTTACAGATTGGTTCCCTCATAGGCCTGGTGCCCACCTGGCACGATTACATAGTCATTACAATATTATTGACTGTCTTCCCTGTGCTGTACTCTACATCCCCATGGCTATTTTGTGACTACCACATTGTACTTCTTAATAAAACACAATTTTTAAAAATGATTTTAGATGTACAAGAAAGTTGCAAAGACAGTACAGAGCCTCATGTACTCACCCCCCAGTTTCCCCTGTTGTTGACATCTCATGTTGTTACGGAGCATTTGTCACAACTAAGAACCACATCGGCAATGGCTATTAACTGAACTCCACAGTGGATTCAGACTTCACTCCTATTTCCCTACTGTCTGCTTCCTGTCCCATTTAGGGCACCACATTGTTCCGTTGTCCTCCTGTCTCCTTTGCCTCCTCTAGTGTTTGGGTTTCTCAGACTTGCCTGTTTTCGGTGCCTTGACAGTTTTGAGTAGTACAGGTCAGGGGCTGTGTAGCATGTCTCTCCATTTGGATTTTCCTCATGTTTTTCTCACAGTTAGACTAAGATTATTGGTCTCGGGGAGAAAGACCACAGAGGTAAAGTGCCATCTTCATGACGTCTGTCAGGGCTGGGCACTATTACCCCGACGTATCACAGACGGTGGTAAACTTGATCATCTGGCTGAGCTGTGTTTGCCAGGTTTCTCCACTGTTAGGCGATGTTTCTCCTCCCTTCATAACCTGCTGTTTAGAAGCAAGCCTCTTAAGCGATAAGGAGTTAACAACTGTGACTAAACAACAATAAAAAAAAAAAGAAAGTGGCAAAGAACAGCCTATACACATAACCCTGCAAATGTATGTGAGTTTATGAAATAAATTCAAAAAGTAAAACAAAACAACAACAAAAGAGAGATAAGGAGTTAAGCTCCAATATCCTGAGGAGGAAGTAGACACATACATCATTTGGAGCTTTGTTTCAGATATTTCTAGGAAAGAAGCTTTGAAATTCTTATGTGCCCTTTCTACTCCCATTCCTTTCTTTTCAGTTAGAAGATATGTGCAATACAAGGCATTTATTTCTTTGCTTATATTTTGCAGCTTAAATAGAGTAAAAAAACAAATGGGAGGCAGGTTCTTTGCCTTTATAACACTGTGACTGGTCCAAAGTCACACTTACTAGCTCTTAGAAGCTAGGAAGTCTTATACAATTACACATTTACTTTTAGTCTTAGTCATGATAGCTTTCTCTGTTGTAAAGTGAAATATTTGGACTGAGCCCATTTCCGAAGCTTCTACCAGCTCCAACCTCCTCTAGTCTTCAGGAGCCAATAGCCTTTGTTTGACTTGTTTGAAACTCAGCTGTAGAAATAGCACCTCCAGTGATATTTCCCAAAGTCTGTGAACATGTGGGAACAGAACTCTTAACCATAGTATCATTTTTAGTGACAAAACAAATACACCATAACCTCCCTCCCAAAGCCCTGGAAAACCATCAACATCTATGAATAGAAAATTAGTTACTTACAGAACAAAGCTACGAATGGATATGATGCCACTTAAGAAGAATGAGTCAAGCCTGCATGTGTAGATATGGAAAACACTTCATTATAAAATTAAGTGAGGAAAAAAGCTAGTTGTAGAACAGTGTTATGGTATTCTCCCATTTGTGTAAATCCCTAAAAAGACACACACACACAGATTAATACAATGAGGAATATGCAGATAATAGTATGGGAAATACACAGAGACATGGCAGAATGCACAAAACCGGTAACAGTGGTTTCCTTTGAGGTGATGAAGCAGGACTGAGGAAGTACAAACATTTTGCTTTGTATTTAATCCATTTTTATATTGTGGGGATTTTTTTTCTTGTCACACGTCTGCTTTACTTGGAAATGGAAACATTATTTTCTAAACTTCTATTGTGAAGAGGTAAGAACAGGAGGATTTCCTCCAGGTCCCAGCACTACGCAGGACTACTTGAAAGAATTCTGGGAAAGGTAACTCCCTGGTCAATGGGAACCATTGTTGTTGTCAGCACAGCAAAGCCTGGCCTTCGTGAGAGGCGGCGCACTAGGGCGCAGTCACACACAGGCACTCTCTGAGGCTTCCTTTCCGCAACACCGTTTTACGCCCGCCCCTGCATCCACTGTCATTTCTCAGAAAGGTAGTCCTATGGTTTCTCACGGGGTTTTTCCGTCTTTTCATATAATTGTGCTATATATATACACATACACACACACACACCATATATATATATATATATATTATACAATTATATATACAATTACAATTATATATTATATAAAATAACAACTATATGTAATATATATATAACTTTTCCAGTCTTTTTATATAATTGTTATATATAAATATATAATATACATTAAATATATAAATATATAGATGTATAATATATATATAATATAGATTTAAACTATACATTAATATATATTATAACTATATTTTAAATGTATATTACATATTTATCCTCCTCTCTTTTCCCTGCCTCCCTTCCTCTACTCTCTTTTCTCCCTCTCTCCCTGTGTCCTTCTCCCTCTCCTTCCCTCTCTCTTTCTCTGTTTGTGCCTGTTTTCTCCTCTCTCCCTCCTCTCCCCCCTCTCTCCTCCCTTTCTCTGTTCTCTCTTCTCTCTTTCTCTTGTCTCTTTCCTCTGTTATAATATAGACTGGGAATGACATATAATTATATATATTTTATATATAATTATATATTTGTTATAGCTATTTTGGAAAAAATTTGAACACTTTCCTTCTTTTTCTAAACTCTGGAGAGTTTATGTAACATTATGTCCTGTGAATGTTTAGAAGATTTTCCTAGACAATTATCTAGGCCTAGTGCCTTTTTATTTTCTTAATCCTCATCCAAGGACATGCTCATTCATTTTAGAGAAAGGGGAAGGGAGGAAGAGAAACATCAATAGGCTGCCTCTTGAATGGGACCAAGCCTGTAACCTAGACATGTGCCCTGACTGGGAATCAGGCCTGGGACCTTTCAGTTTCCAGGAAGATGCTCCAACCAACTGAGCCACACTGGCTAGGGCTAGTGCTTTTTTCGCAAGAATACATGAACAACTTTTATTTCTTCTATGAAAATGATCTATTTAAATTTTCTATTTTTCCAGGGATCAGTTTTGGTAAACTATATTTTTTAAAGTATACAAATTACATGTAAATTTCCAAATATGTTGTGTAGAGTATTGCCCTGTAGTCTCTTTTGATTTTCAAAAGTTTCCTTGAGTTTAAGGGTTACTTCCTTTTATTTTGTGTATTTTCACTTTCTCACTTTTTTCTTAATTAGTTATAGCAATTTGCTTATTTTGCTGAAATTTTGTCAAAGACCTGCATTTTTTATTTATTAGTTCTACTATTTTCCTGCTTTCTACCACATTAATTTATTTTTAATATTATTATTTCTGCCCTTGCTGGTGTGGCTCAGTAGACTGAGAGACAGCTTGCAAACCAAAGGGTTGCCGGTTCCATTCCCAGTCAGGGCACATGTCTGGATTTTGGGCCAGGGTCCCCAGAGGGAGGCACATGAGAGGCAACCACACATTGATGTTTCTCTCCCTCTCTTTCTCCCTTCCTTCCCCTCTCTCTAAAAACAAACACAAATAAAATAAAATCTTTTTAAAAAATTTTAAAGATTTTATTTATTTATTTTTAGAGAGGGAAGGGAGGGAGAAAGAGACAAAGAGAAACATCAATGTGCAGTTGCTGGGGGCCATGGTCTGCAACCCAGGCATGTGCCCTGACTGGGAATTGAACTGTGACACTTTGGTTCACAGCCCGCGCTCAATCTACTGAGCTACGCCAGCCAGGGCAAATAAATAAAATCTTAAAACCAATAACCCCCAAAACAATCCAGTTAAAAAAATAGAAAACAGAAAAAAGGAAAATGCAAATCAAAGCCACAGTGAGATATCACCTCATACCCGTTTGAATGGCCATCATCAAAAAAGGCAAGAGATAACAAGTGTTGATGAAGGTATGACAAAAGGGGAACCTTCATGCACTGTTGGTGGGAATTGTAAATTGGTACAGTAACTATGGAAACAGTATGGAGGTCCTTAAAAAATTGAAAAATGGAACTCCCATACATGCTTATGATCCAGCAATCCCACTTCTGGGTAACATAAGTAAAGGGCACGAAATTGCGACCTCAGATAGTTGCACTCCAGAGTTCATTGCAGCATTCCTTACAAATAGCAGAGTTATGGAAACAACCTAAGTGTCAATCAACAGATAAATGAATAAAGTGGAACATTTTTTCAAACATAAAAAGATAATCCTGCCATCTGCGACAACATGCATGCACCTTGAGAGCATTACGCTAAGTGAAATAAGTCAAAGGCAAAGACAAATACCATATGATCTCACTACATGTGGGAATCTAAAAGTCCAACTCCAGTACCACTATGAGTTATTTTCAGCTTCATTTTCCCCAGATCACCAAGAAATATAAATTTAGGCTTCAAAATTGTATAAATGCAAGGTTTTGGTTAGAAAAAACATAAGGACAGACTTTTCCCCCATTCACAAGCCAAGGTAAACACAGGAAGTTGTCTCCCTTTGCTATTATGAAGATTTTTTTTGTTTTCCCTATTCCATTTTTCACTGGGAGGTTAGAGCTTAGAGGTTCCTGGCTTCGTTTGGAGGACTCCAGTTCTAGTTCACCCTCGAAACTGATGTTTTGTTTTCCTGACATACCCAATAGACGTCAGATAGCCATTCATTAGCCCATGCTCACCTCCTGAATTTTCAGTTCCCTCTTTTTATTCAGGCTTCCTTTTTACTTTGAGCTAAACTATACATGTAATTATACGTATGCTTCATCTAAAATTTCTAGGTGTTTTGTCAGGGAGAGTATTTTTTCAGATATTTAGTTCACTATTTTTATGCTATTGCTTTTCCTCAGCAAATTGTACATCCCTTTTAAGTCACTACTAGATTTGGCCATTAGTAGTCACCACTCATCCCTTGAAATTATTCGTAGCATGTTAACATACGCTCCTTTACAATATCCACAGTATCTCACTCACTGTCCTCACACATTCACTGGTGTTTCTCAATCTCCAGTGCACTCCATAACGGCTTGCCGGGAGGAGAATGTCGATCTGAAGAACCTTTGCCACTGACATGTACCAGATAGTTGAGGAAACTGTTTGTGCTCTGCTGCCAATTCATCCAGAATAAGCCATTTGCATTTTTTGGCCACAGGTATTTAAAATCTGTTTTAAAAGGTGTTTCCTCAATCACAAGGTTGGTTAATGTGTTCTGTGTGTATGTGAGATGTCCACCTTCCTGCATTACACTGCTTCATCACTGCTTGAAGGAGTGATGGATTAAGTATGGTTAGAGCTGTTCTCAGACAAGAAGTCAGATAGACAGGACATTGCGAAGTAGAGACCACAAAGAGGTGAACACCAGGCGGTATGATGAATTGTGAAAATCCTGGGCTCCTGTGGCATTCTTTCTTTGGAAAATAGTCCCAGGATGGTGAATAATGGTGACAAGTTACAACTCTTACAATTGGTGGCCAGTTTGTACAGTAATTATACCTTTAGACAAAAATCAGGACTGTGAAAAATCAAGATTAGATAAGCAGTAAACTTACGTTCCACTTATTTTTCAATTCAAAATTATATAAAAGGGACTATATGATAATGGAAAAATATGTAATAAACATTACATATTTTTAAATAAATAAAATAAATTATATAAATAGTATGTGCCACATTGTATAATTTTAAAGTTATAACATGAACCCTGGAGTTTTGACTGCCTCTTAGTCAGTTTGACCTAGGACAGATTTCTTAGGTTTTTGAGTTAATTTCTTTCTCTGTAAAGGTGGAATGATAACAGTTCCTTCTTGTGAGGATTCAATTAATAAAGATCGTAAATTATTTGGTATATGGTAAGGGCTCACTAAATTTTGGCTACTATATCATATAATATTTGCAGATATAATCAGACAAAAATAAAAAGTA